>NC_052017.1:21727902-22048551 GCF_015832195.1 Motacilla alba alba | reverse complement strand
AGAAAGCTGATCAATGGTATGAAATTGCATTCAAATTAGAAAATGACTGACTAGAGCTGCCCCAGGTGGGGTTGGTGACAGTACAGGTAGACCTGAGTTGATAAATTAGCTAGGAGGATTCACAGTCCTTTCTCCTTGTAAAAGACTTATAAGTTATTGAAAATATTGATCAGGCCTCAGTTTTAGAGCAGACATAAGATGGTAACTTCTCAAAACAGTGCATAGATCAGCTAGGGTGTGGCTTTCTGCATTAAAAGTAGATGTCAGAAGTTTTCAGATCTCTGAAAAGCAAATAAACTAATGAGAAATGTCAGTTCAGGAATATTATTTTATACGAAGAATCATTTCTGGCTTAGGAAATCCTTGATCTATATAGGTCATTGGGAACCTGCAAAAATATATTAGAGTCCTGCATTGTCTATTTACAGAATTTCTATACCCTCTCCTAGGTAGGGTTGTTGACTTGTGAAAGATAATGGGGGTCAGGCATGGTTACAGGAATTTTTTTCTGTGGATGATGTTTATTGAGCTACTGCCCTTTGCAAGGCCAGAGCTAAAAAATATTAAGTTTGAAATATAAACATAAGCCATAGTCTAAAACTTATCTTGCACTGCTCCTGCTTTGCCCTTTGACAAGTAGACAAGCACTTTGGTTTTAGTAGTGGAAAAATTGTATCTTGTGTTTGATCTGGGCTGAGATACATCATTTTGTGATAATTTCAGGCAGACTGTGCAAAGATGAAATATGCAAAATACCAATTGTTGACCTCAGCCTAGCTGTTCTGGTGGTCATTATTAGAGATTTTTTCTAAGAAATGCTTTGCAGCTCCTCAAGCTGTCTCAGAATCCAAAACCACAGCCACTCTCTCTTTGCTATGATAAATGCTGGGACCGCATTTATTCTCAGTATATATATACATAAGGTAACCAATAGCACATCCTGAGTAATTCCCTAATTATTTCTGCCTGTGTCTACAATAATGATTTTTTTCAGTGCTCTTTTGTAATTTTGATCTCTACTTTAATATTTAGAAATGAATGAACTGCTTGTTTTGCCTTAAAAATGGTATTTTAAAATTCCTATCTTAAGCAGAGACTGTAAAGAGATGTGGATGCCTCTTAAAAGAAAGTACAGTGTGACAGGGAACCACACACTTCAGTCTCCAACACTGCACTTAGCCTGTAATTAGAAAACACTTCTTTCTAGCAAATCAGTGCTAAATTTCAATAAAAATGAAATGGAAATGATAAGGAAAGTGAGTCAGGAAGGCCTGACAATGTTCATGTCCATTTAATATATTTCTCTCTTTCCCTCCTTCCCTGTCATCAATTAAATACATAAAAAGAAATTAAGCCTTCTGCAGCTTTCTATTAATTTGGTTTTGGAGGAACCTCTGGTGGGGAGAAACCCTCTGTTAATATTAATTCTCTGTACAGGATGAACATTGCTGAAACAATACAATCCCTACATATTAGTTGGTGTATTTTATACTGCTCACTCTCAGTTAAAAATCCAGAATGTACCAGAGTGATTCTTTCAGCACAGTGTGCTTTTCAATATTATGATTATTTCCTCATCTGATAAGACAAGCCCACTAGTAATGTTCATCAAGCATTCCACCTAATCCACTCTTTACGTGGGAGCTGCAAAACTACAGCTCTCAGAGATTTGGAATAAGTTTTTCATTTGACACTGTTACTACACGATGCCAGTATTAAATCTATACTGGTGCACTTACTGAACTTCTTGGAAGTCACCAAGCTGTCTTAAGTTACCAGCTTTTATGGTTTCCTTGGGCTACAGAGTGGAATCTGAGCCAGAGGGAATTAATAATTTAATTCTGGATATTCTACGGTTTGTTGAATGCAATTGAATGTCTGTGACCTTAAATGTAAATTCTCAAATTACTTACAAACAGGGAATTGAATGTAATCACTTCTTGTGTGTGTTTATTCACAGAAACACCTGCTGAATCCCCATGTTTTTCAATTAATCAGTAAAAACTTTAGAAAATGGGCTTTAGAAACATGCACTTGCTAATAAAGTGATAGTGGAATAAAGTGTAACAGTTTAAGTCTTTTTTCTAAGTGGTTATTGCTGGAATAGATTACAAAAAAACCCACAGGAATGGAACTCCACTGTCTTAGACTTCCAAATTAAGTGTCTCAGTGGGGCTTGATGTGAAAAAGTTCTCAAAGAGATCAGTTTCCAGTTTTATATAAATGGGACATTTTGGAGCTACTTCATATTTAATAGATATATTAAAGTTAATATAATCTAGGTCAAGTTCTTGAAAATGATCCAAAGTAACAATGGAGCATCAGTTTGAATTTTCATATTCAACCCAAAGAAATGTTTGTCTAACAGGTTATTTTACTAACCATTCTTGCATTTCCAGAGATATTAAGCTTATTTAGCTACTAGAATGGGAAGGAATTAAATCCTAAATTCTTTCAAATTCACACAGATCTAGTTCTGGTATTATTTGCTTGAGCAATAGGAAAATACCTATTTCTACAACAAACGTTAATCCTACCATGTAATGTCTAGTTAAAATCAGGCAGGGTAAGAACGAAAAGCTCACAAGTGCTTTTCACAAGTGTGCTGGTCCAGACACTCATCAAACCATACTCTCTGGGTAGGATCAATGTAAAGTAAAAATTCTTGATAAGAATTACACAAACCCTAAGATAGATCTCTTCCCTTGTAAGCACTTTAAGTGCTTTTCCCGTTTCACTTATTGCTCACGAAGAGTCTTGAAGAGTGTTTGGATTTTTCTTGGTGTTCAGTGATGGAAAACTTTAGAACTTTTTAGTGGTCTGGGAAAGTGTTTTCCAGACATTCTGTCAGTATCTACATGTATAACTAGATGTGACAAGCACAAACACAAACACAAAGACACAGATCACTCTGTAAGTAGATCAAGTCTTATGTTGAATCTGGAAACTAATACTGGAACTTGCAAAAAGAATAGATGATATTAGGGAGAGGACTATTCATGGAGAAAAAAAAATGTGGGTATCTTCAGGATTCACATTTTGGCACTATTATTTTGCCAATAGAAACCAAGTTAGACTAGCAGTAAAAACTGCAAATTATTGAAATTCAGTAAGCCAAGATGATTGCAAAAAACTCTGATTCTCTTTAATTGAATGTGATTAGGGTAAAGAACTGCTATGAGTTGAAAATCCACAGGGAGACATTTCTGTAAAGTAGTTAAAAAACCAAGCAAAGTAAAACCAACAACAGAGCACAGTATTTGTTGTCTAGTAAACTAATAAAAAACTTAAAAAGAAATATTTCTAACATACATATTTATGTTAGAAATGTTGACTATTCAATTAAAACATAAAGTCTTTATGACATCTTGGAGCTGTTAGAATGTTTCTCTATTGTTGAGAACTAATTCATTGATTAAGGATAATGTGGGAATTACAGACTTTAAAAAATGCCAGCATTTTCTATTTTATGAAATATAAACATATATTAGAAATGTGATCAGTTCAATATTGTTTTTTCAGCAAATACCTGTACCGTTTTAATGGAATAACAATAGGACTGGGATAATTCTCTAATAACTTCCTGTAATCGTCATGATTTTTCACAGACAATAAACACTCAGTTTGTAATCACATCATACAAGAGTGCGACTCATATGTCACTCTGGTTTTGATTTCATCCTGCTTATATAAATACTCTGTCACCTGTTGCTCTCTCAGCGCTGGCTGTCTGTCCTGAAACCATGCTGGCACATGCAGAGACTGGAAAGCACTGAGTACTTAGATCTTTCCTGCCTATCTGCCATTAGGTTTTCTCTCCAGTTCACAATTTCCCTGTGGGGAGAAGTCAAAGGGGTTGATGTACCAAACCTCCTTGGCTGGAAAACAGGTGCGTGCTCCCTAAAAATACTGCAGTTGCCAATCACTGGCTGTGGACGTCCCTTCATAGTGCTGCTCTCATTGTGAAGAGCTTGGCTGTGCTGCCTGATGTCTCCCCTCTTTTCCCCCCCATTTAGCAGAGCACTGACTCTCTCCTCGCGGTGATGGATCCAGGTGGAGCAGGACTGAAAAATTTCAATCCTGCTTTTGGCTGCGCCATTCTCCTCACTCTTGCCTTGCCAACATGTGCAGTTTTTAACACAATAGCTCAAGATTTTTTTCACTTAATGCTCAGCATGAAGCTTTCTCCTATAAGACCAAAAGAAATAGCAGGAAAGGCCTGATTTAAAAGGGGTGGAAGGGAATGGAAGTATGGTATATTCCAGTTCGGTCCCTGCACCACTCTACAGTTACAGAACACCCCAGTGTCAGGAAGTGCTCTATAGTGGATACCTCTGCAACCTCAAATATACACAAAAATTACAGGAGATTCTAGCCCTGCCATGCCAAGGCAACTTTGTGCCTTCTCTCCTCTGTGTATTCCCCTTCAAATGTGGCTGGATTTTAAGTTTCTGACCTCCTTAAAATGATTCTGAGAACTAATCTTCCTGAATGTCAAGACATTGCTGGGTTTTTATGTCTTAGAAGCATGTCTGAATGTTCTTCTCAAGGACTGTGAAAAGGACAGGTGTGTCAGCTCAGTGAAGAAAATATAGGTTAAAATGTAGATTAGATTTTATATTTAACATGTATGCCACCTGACCTAACTTTTTTTCAAAAGTAGTATGTGTTTCTGGTTTCTTGTGAATATTTGGTTGCATCCAAGGAGACAAAAAGCCTTGAGAATTCATGCACTAAAAATTACAAAGCAGAGTGAAGAGAAATTCTTATAATGATTTTTCAATTATTTTCCCAATTTATGCAACTAGACAGTATCATGGAATATTTAAATAAAAAAAATACATTCTTATCACTAACAAGCACCATATAAATCGTTGAAGTTATTTTCACAAGGTTTTACATTACACGGAAAATATCTCATTGGTTGAGATTTTTGCAGGACCTTTAGTATGAAGATTTGTTTTAAATGAAGAGAAAATAGTGAAAGATTAGTCTATAGCTCAGGCATTCCATCATTTTCTGAAGGTATGCACTGAGAAATCATTTAATGTGCCCAGAAATGCTTTAGTCAGAATATGCTACTACTATGTAATTTGTCAAATCCTAAATCTTGTGCAGAAGAGAGAAGCTGCTGTAAAGACTATTTCAAATTGTTTTTAGATGAGAATGTTATCTGAGAAAATTCACCTGATAAAAGGCAAGAGAAGCTTTGCTTTTTTGCTTGTCTTTCACAGTTGTTGTAGGACAAGATATATTGATTGCTGTGATTTTTTTTATTTTACCGGTAACCTGAGAATTTTGATATCAACCAGTATTCGCAGGTGGTTTTTTTGTTTTGTTTTGGGTTTTTCTTGTTGTTTTTTTTTTTTTTTTTCAATCAGGGATAACACTTTTAGGTATTTTTTTAAATTTTTTTTTAATATATCTTTTAAAAAGTTTGTACAGATATAACCTGGAGAGCTGAGTAGCTTTTCATGACCACTGAGGGTCCAGTTTTCCTGATATGCATAATTTTTCTTTACCTTTCCTGTCCAAGTTTTATTTTTGACAGAGACTGAAGTCAGCTTCCCATTCATTTTGACACTCTGAGAGGACCTTAGGGCCTCTCAGCCTTAGCAGTCCAAGAGAACAACCTGTTGGCTCTGTGCTGTAATCAGGTTACATCAAAATCTGAGTAAGGAAAAGCTATTCACTCTGACTTCATAATGCAGTTGCCAAAGAGGCAGCAAATGAGCTTGGCAAGCAGCTGTGTAAGAACAAAAGAAAGGCTTTTTCAAAGGACTGTTTCCTTAATCCCTTTTTGATAGATGTGGATGAGGAAAATTCAGGCAGGTTAAGAGGCGGAGACCAACAGACACAAACCATAATTTTCCAGATGCTGTTAAACACAAAGAGATGCATGTTGTGATTCCCTCAGTCACAGAGCATGAAAGCTGTGGGGACACCTCCAAAGTGTCATTATGTGTCCCATATTCTTGACCTCTGATACCGGACATTATAGGAGATAGGATAATGAAAAAGGTATTCCCAGACTCCCGTGCTGCGGAACACTCTTGTTCTTACAGGAAATGCCATTGCTGCTGTCTCCAGAGAAAAAAGAAAAAACAAGTAAGACTTGGGTGGGTTTAGGACTTGATGCAATGTTAAGTATTCCAAGTATTTTGGCAATTGAGATTTTTTTTCTTTCCCATTACAAAAGACAGGAAGAAAGGAGACAGTACTTAATATTGCTCACTTCTTCGCATGTCCATAGCCCTGAAACTGTTCCAGAATCAGAGAATTATGTTAATAGTAATTACAGAATTTGCTCTTTTCAAGACTGGCATGTAGAACACTGGCATGAGATGAGAAAAAAAAAACCCAAAACACCCCATCAAGCTACCCATTAATTAGCAGTAATCTGGAAAAAAGTGAATGTTGTTGTGACCATTCCTAATTGCACAATTTCTTCTACCTTCTACCTCTAATCCAACATAATATTGTGTATGAACTTGTGATATAGCATGAACTTTGTTGTAAACCATTAGGATTTTATTTGACTACAATGGCTTTGACCATTTGAATTAAATAATCGACTTGGCAGGTAAAAGCAAGGTCTTTGCACAACCATAACCAAAAAATCACAAAACCATTTCTAGCTAGGAAGATTGTAGAAATGAGAGGGAGCAAGAAGGTTACTTAGATGGTGTCTTTAGCCCAGGTCATTCTCTTAGAGCAGGAAAAGAACAACCATTACTGATAGGTGTGATTCCAAGTGAATTTGAAAAAAATCTAAACTTGAAAATACAGAGCTCAGAATCTCTTAAAATTATGAGAGCAAGACAACCAATCCCAAATGAGCCATGCTTCATTTAAGATAAAGAAATAATTCTCTAGGACAGAAAATATGTTTATTATTATGCTGTGATAGTGGCACCACAGCTCACTCAGATTTCTGTTTGTGACAAGCACATTGTGTTTTGCTTCTCATTTTTGGTCTGTAATGTAGCCTATGGCTGTTTCATTCCAGATGCATGACATTCCCAGTTGTTCTTTTTCTTATTTATCCATGTGTGAAAAGAACAGTCTATGGATGTTTTCTCCCCGAATGGTTACTCTGAATATTCTTACTTTAGTGATCAAACATTGTGCTATTTTTTGTGTTCTTGCAACTTCTGCTTCCTATAATAATTCCGTTTTGATGGTGATGGGATGGAGCTTAATTAAGACTTTCTAATATTCATTGTGAATATATGGGACTGAACAGGTAGTCTTCCACAATTTTTATTTTTTATGTATGAAACTCCTATTAACAATGAAGCATCTGTTCACTTAAAGGGAACCATTTCTCACACACATTGGCATTGGGAGCTCTTGTGATCAATTAATAGTTCAGGTGTAAATGCTCTGCTTGGTTTAGGAGCTTTAACTTTTAGGCACTTTGCAAACCTGCTGTTTTTCTTCATGTAAATTATTTTATCTACACAAATCTGCAGGTTTACATGTGAAATAATCAGTGTCTCTAAACCAAAGCAAGCCCCTTCTTTTGGCACATAACACTAGTCATATATCCCACTTATTCCCTGCCACAGTTATAAATGGTAAATGGCAGCCTTTTAAGAAATTCCCCTGTGGTGCAGCTAGCAGGAGATTGCTCAACTGTAGAATAATCAAATCTGACCAGATGGTGATGAGGCTGGGTACTAAATGTTTTTTAAACTCTCCTGCTAGGTTTTCTCATTTAAAAGAGGAGAAATCCCACTTTAAGGCGTACATGATTTGAAAGACACTTTTCTATGAGGCATACAGCATTTCCTGTTCTGCCACATAGTACAACACTTCACATTAACAGGCAGTGTAAAGAAGGGTCATGACTTATTTAGAAAGTTAATGTGTTGCTCAAGGAAGAGTACCAGCCTCATGGCTCTGGAGAAAGAAGTGACACTGGGTAGGATGCAATCCTTTAAGTTTCTATTTTATATGGGCAGCAATTAATATTTTGAAGATTTTGCTTCTTCATGTGGCAACTCAGTTTTGACACTAGATTTTTCATCTTTTTTTAAAAAGCCCATGCCTCGTGATTGCAAAGAGTACTCCTCTTTGTGATTGAAATACATTTAGTGCAAAATGTCTTCCTCTGTCTACTGATGGCAGGCTGGAGCCTGAAGTCCCATGAACCTACTTTGCCCTAGTGCCGTTCTCCTGGGGGTACTGTGGCTGTGGTGTGATGCCTCTAGGCACCCTCTCTTCTGTCATTCCATCTCTTACATGGGATGTCCCTTCTTTCCTTTCTTAGATTTTATTCTATTACTGATTTATCCATACACCACATATTTTGCTGCCTCCATGCTGCCTCCATGCATACCTTAATGTGTTTGAGCTAAACCCTTCATCTTAAGTCAAGGAAAAAAAATCCCCTCTAATTCTCTGAGCTCCTTTTAAAAATATTTTATATTGTCCAGATGAAACTGGAGGTTAATCATAAATAGAGAAATAACCTGATTTTGAACATTCCTATTTAAATTGCTTTCATGTGAAAGCTGTGGTACCTGTTGATCACAGCCTATTCAGCACAACATCTAGCAAGAGACACTGCTAGCAGAAGCTAGTCATTGATTCAACATTAGCTTTTGAAAAAGAAAAGCAAATTGCTTTCTGTAGTAGTGAGATCTGAGGAAACAACAAAGCAAGTGTTCAAAACAAGTGAAAGCACCTTGAAAGTGCAAAGCTTCGTCTAAGATTATGTATACACCTATACAGGACCTGTTCTTCCAACAGTAACCCCTAACTAATCACCTTAACTGAGAAATGCATTACCTTCATTTTCGAAGAGGGTGGAAGAAATCCTTTAGTCATGTAAGAAATGCCCCTTGCCATAATGCTGACAAAGCCACTGGCCTTTCTGTTCTCCTTTGGAGAGCAGTGACAGAGGGGAGCACGGCTGAGTTATTGGCTTGGCAGGTGAATAATTAATTTCCAAATCAGCACGTTTTGTCTGACAGCTGCTGCCCTTCCCCAGAGGAAGGGGAGGCTGCCAAAACTCTGGCATCCCTCTGGAGCTGGGCTGTCCATGGGTGCATGAGCCTGGAGCTGTGCCTTCATCTGCATGTGGATGTAATCTCCTTCTGCTGGCAGTACAGGCAGCTGAGCATGCAGCCAGCACCCAGGAGAAGGATGCTGAAGGATGCTGCAGCCTGTCCTGCTGCTTGCAGTGCAGTGTGCTATGAGCAGGTCAGAGGGCTGGACAGGGCTTAGGCACAACTTTGTCTGTGTTGTTTGCCTTAGCTATTGCCATCTGAAACCAGGACAGCTTTTTTTACCCTTTTTTAATATTTTATTTCTTCCAAAGAATTAACTGACTGCTACAAGAGGAAGGGAAGGAAAGCAGGGCTGTGCTTGTGCCTTTCCTCCAGGGGTGGGTGCAGATCTTACCATTTGCAGTCTGTGGTGTCCTAACCCCATGCAGTGAGGCTTACACAATGCTCCTCTATACACAACCTCTATTCTCCTGTCTCCCTGTCTTCTTGTGACTCTGGAAGTTCTGATATAATTTTTGTAAAATTAGAGATTTTTTTTTTCTTTTGCATGAATTTAATTTATTATTTGCTGTACTTGTAGCAGTCTAGCCCTCGTTAAGAACAAAACCTTCAGTATCTTAACAGTTTATTCATCCCAGACATTTCACTTAAAAATAATCCCTTCTTCTTTAGAGTTGTCATTCCTGTGTTTTACTTGCATTCAGAGCTGATCCTACCACAAAAGCAATTCCCTAGTGTCAAAACTCTGCTCTGGCAGTCATTTTCTTATCCTTTTTTTAAGTGCTGAGTACAGGAAGAAAGTACTATGACCTTTCAGTTTCTCTTACTGTGTGGATTTTGTTTTGGGGGGTCTTTTTTTTTTGCATCATTTAATGTCTGCTCTCTTTTTCTTTGCCATAATCTCATTTATTCATTTTTATATTTCATGTGTTGTGAAAATTGCACCAGCTGGTACATCTCCTGAAATGACATGTACTGATTAAAGGACTTGCTGACCTACCAGCTACTGAATAATTATATCCTCAGGTGGGGAAATTGCACCAGACTAAAATGCTCTTCAAAGTGATATTCAGACACTTGCTGAATACTCGTATGTCTGTACACATATTTGGTGTGAAAGATTGGTAACTAAGGCTTTAAGTTAAAGCAAAGCCAGTTCTTCTGTAGTCCAGGGAAGAACAGAATTACCAAATGAGAAATGCATTTCCTGCCAGGCAGTAGTAACAAGCAAAATAAAGTTGGGCACAGTCCTGAATCTGTTCCTGATTGAAAGAAGAGGTTGTCCTAACCTGTACACCATCCAACTCTGCAATAGAGAAAGAGCAGTCTGAAAATGAAGAACTGTTTGGAGGGTTTGCAAAAGTATGTTTAATTAAACTGTTGGAAGCAAGAAAAGCTACTTAAGGGCTTATTGTCAGCCAAGAAGCAGAAAGACATGTTAATGGCATGCAGGGTAACTGAGGCTACTGTGGTAGTCGTCAATGTTTCATGTACTTCTGCTAAAAACTAAAATGAGCAAAGCCAAGGAGATTAACCAGAGCATTCAGTGGCAAGTGATGGCTAATAGGAGTTTCTGGCTCCGCTGAGAGGAGCACACTGAACCAGGCAGGCAGGACAGCTCTGGTTTGCCACTCCAGAGGGCAGAAGCCATTTTTGCATGAAAGGAAACTAGTGAACTGCCCTTAGCAATTGCATCCCCAAGAAAGGACTGTAAAATTGTTATAATTTTTGATATGACATAATGTGTTTTTTCTATGCACAGTGGATGAATTCCCTGGTTACCTATAATTTTGATATTTTTCTTTTCTCTTTTTAAAGCCAGCTGATTCATGTTAGATGAGCTTCTTGAGCAGCAGAATGTTGAGTTTTTCCAGCATTATGGATGATGTTTTTAATCAATGTCTCATTAGCAACCCTTTCAAATTTGAATCCATTCCTTCCATTATGTTCCTGGCAAAGATGTTGCAGTTACATTAATCCAGTTTTTATACTTTAAATTTTGGGATGAAACCAGCTCTAGGTACATAAGTGATTATTTTGCACAATTTCATGCCAAGGTTTTTTTGTAGAGCCACAAGAAATCAACTTCTAAACCAGTGAAAAGAAACAAAAGAAAATCCTGTTCCACTGTCCTCAGAAAATTCTCAGGACTGTCAAAATATTTCAGAGCCCCATGCAATGGTAGAGGCTTGGAGATGGGTGCTGGGGTGGTTTAGCCTGGAGAAAAGGAGGCTCAGGGGGATTTTATTAGTCTCTACAACTACTCAAGAAGTGCTGTAGCCAGGTGGACTTGGTCTCTTCTCCCAGGTTACAAGTGGTAGGATGAGAGGACATTGCCTCAAGCTGCCCCAGAAGAAATTTGGGTTGGATATAAGGACAAAAGTATTCACTGAAAGGGTTGTCAAGCATTGGAATGGGCTGCCCAGGGAAGTGGTGAAATCACCATTGCTGAAACACCACAAAACCATGTGGTGTTTGGGGACACAATTTCATGGTGGACATGGCAGCGGTGGGTGAAAAGTCTTAAAGGTCTTTTCCAACTGAAAAAAATTCTATGGTTCTATGATTTTGTGATGCATATTAAGGTCCTGGGAATTAACCTCATGTTCATCAGTGACAAAAAGTAAGGGACTGCTTTGCTGGTGGTTGTAAGCTTGGAAAGGCATTTATGTTCCTAGTCCTACAAATAAACTTCCACTGCTTTGCAAAAACCTTTGAATAAGATTCATTCAGCTCAGTGAGGAGCTGTGGCAGAATTCAACCACAAAGCCAACAACTGCACCAAAGGGATCTCAAATGGTGAGTACTGTGGTTGCAGGTGAGAAATCGTGCTTTGCAGCTGTTATCTCTTAAACTTGCCATTGTGAAGAAGAACAAACCCTGTAAGTTTGGGGCTATAAAAGAGAAATGCAGTGTCCCCATCAACAGATGAACACAGGGAAGAAGGAGAAGGGAAAGGCACAGTCAAGGTGGGAGAAGCTATGTAGGATTGGTAAGTTTATTTTTCACATCTGTTTCTAAAAGTGAGTGCCAAAGGAACCTTGCCTGAAAGAGCTTTCTGGAAAACAGTACTCTTCAAGGGTCAGTCTGCTGTGGCAACTGAGGGGAGGCTGGAAATGTAAATACAAGGCTGAAACCCTGCTTTGGGCATTGATACATGAAATGGAGGTTGCCATTTAAGCCCAGTTCATGGAGACTGAGATTTTGTCTTCAGTTTTAAAGAAAAAGTAGAAATGTGGAGTCCTTGTCTGAAGAGAATGAGGCTGGGAATCTTGGCTATCTGTAAGCATTTTCAGATTTCAGTATCTGACATGACACTAAGCAACCTGTCAGTGGAAAGTCACCCAATTTTCTAAGCTTCTGCCAGATTTTTATAAAACTGAGTAAGGTGCCAAGAAGTACTTGGATTTCAGTTAACTTGCAAAGTCTGATGAAGGTACGTTTTAACAATAAATCTCTTCAAAGAGCTCTTGTTGTGGCTTTAGTTTTTGTATGGATTTAAGACACAGCCTGATAAATTATTTATGGCAGTAATCTTATACATATGCTTCTTGGGAAAGTTTCACCAGACAGCTCTCAAGTAGTCTTATTTTAGCAAAGTTCATGAAAATAGTTAGAGATCATCAAACATGAAGCAATTTCAATTAACTCTTAATTGAGAACTTTCTGAGACCAGAGTACAGGCCCAGCTTCATTCTTATGAGATTCTTCATGCAGAAAAAAAAAAAAAATAGTGCAGTTTAGGTAGCAGCCTGATTTAAATACCTTTTATTTATTTAACAGCATGATTGGAACCAGCCAAGACTCAGTATTTTCTGAAGGAAAGTGTCTTTGAGCAAAAGTTTAGCTTTGATCAGTGAAAGCTTAAAGAGGAGGTAATTATCAGTTGAGTCTGGTTTTATCCATCTTTGGAAACTGGAAAAGACTTTTTCTGCCTTGTATTAGTAGTATTGCTGCTGAGGGGAGTGGAAATGGTGAAAAAAGATTTTTTCCTTAGTTATTTTTGAGAGAAGAAGCTGAGGAGTTAAGGGCTTGTAAGGAAAGCAATTTGGCATAGACATGCAAGTTTCAGAAGATGTGTCTGCCATAGTGCACAAAAATCTTTAAAAAAGAAAAGGCAGAAACTCTTCTTAGGCAAAGGGTGCATTTTTGGTATCCAGGATAGAGGAAAGAGAAGTAAATATTGCTTATATTGAAACATTTAAATTGGGATGACCTAAAAAAAAAAAAAAAGTACTTGCTCTGACAGACAGAGGAACATCTCATAACCTGTAAACCAGCAGCTGACAATGCCCACTTGCAAAAGTCCTGGTGTATCTTTTGGGGACATATATAGATATTTCAGAGAAAATATTTGTTTTTTTCTGACACTGATTTGGGGAAGGACCTTTAATATGGTCTAAAGGGCATTAGAAAATCTAAGCTTTTACACAGAGGTATTTATTATCATAGTGCTCCAATAGTATCCAAAAGCCTCAGTACCTATGCCCTGATCCATCTAGACATCATTACTTTTGCCTGCAATACCCCATAATAAGAATATATATATTGTAATACAACTATGTGTTATAGGCAAAAAGCCACCATAATGATCAGTACTTTAAAGTTTTCCACACCTGTGCCTGCAAATAAGTGTAGGAATTTTATCACCCACTATGTCTCTTGGGAACATTGCAAATCGTGTTCTCTATTGGTTTAGGTCAACTTGGGTTCAGCATGAGGCCACTTTGAGGTGAGATTTTGACTGTTCTAGTGTGGAAGATGTGGTTAAAATTATTTTGTAATCTTTGTGAAGCTACAATTCATGCATTCAAACAAAGTAATCTCTTTACAGCTATAAGAAAAAGCAATATGAATTTGAAAACACATTAATCATTGGAGTTTGTAATGAATAATCCATTTGTTTCTGCATGTTATCTGTTAATATATGGCAAAGTGTGTTTTACTGCTGTTGTTTACACATTGCAGCTTTTATGAAATGCATTATGTGCGGAACTTAGTCGGAGTTCTTTGTTTGCTTTGCCTTTTTTCTTTTGAGTGCACTTTTCATGTGTGGGAGTGTAACCAGCACCTTTCCTTTTCCTCCAGCTTTCCCACACTCTAACGGCTGTCTTCAAATATTTCAGCTGAATTTTGCCAACAGGAAGAAGCCTGAAAGGTTCATTTAATTACCTGAAAGGTAATTAAACTCTCAAAGCTTTGTGAAAATGTGTAGCCAGTGGAGGAGGAAGTGGCTCAGTTGAGAAATCTGTTACACTATGAGTACTCAGGTCACAGGATTCCAGAAAATTCTGGGTGGAAAGATCTGAGAAGGGGTACAGAGGAAGAATGCACACTGCTTTGGGTACCAAGAGCAGCGATGCATAACTGTATCTGCAATCCCTGCCGTGTCCAAGCCATGCTATGAGCTCATGTCACATCCTATCATAAAGCTGTGGTCAATGTATGCTCTAAGGGACCAAGTTTGCAGAGTAAAACTTGGAACTTACTTTTCTCCCAGCATAGATAGCCTCTGAGATATAAAATTATGCAAGATCCAAATCCATAGGAACTGGGCTCTTTCAGCATCAGTACCTGTGGAAATACAGGCTTTCCTTCTCCCTCCTTTTATTTTAAAAAGTGCATTTAAAGAAAAGACTAAAACATGATCTGGAATGGAAAACTCATCTTCTAGACAAACACAGACATCTACAGAGTTCTGCTGCGCCCCTAACTGAAACGAATGTAAAATTTTCTTATGCCACATTTCTTTGTATTCCACCAGTTGTCCTCCAGTAAATCAAAACACTCCTGTTAAACAGGAAAGAGTATCACATTTATGCTGCTCTTTTGCTGCAGTAATAAAATAGAGTTGGATCAAGAGGGTCTGAGGATAGAAAGTGTTAGAGAAACATTCTGTCACATTCCCCAGGTTTCTTGCTAGTCCTGATCCTCAGCTGTGAGCCATTCTGGTGTGTAACAGCTGAGGTGTGGGCTGTTCATGCTGTCAGGTAGGTCTCAGTAATTTCCATCAAGGGAGTTATTTATAAGATGGACTTGAAAAGTCCAAGCTGATAAAGCTGGACTTTTTCTAAAATAGGTAATTAAAATACCAGCAAAATCAGATCTGTCCTGTGCTTGCCAAATACTCCATTTTTGTTGTATGACAAGCATTTTTTATGTTGACAGTATGCCTACAGGAGAAAGTAATATTTCCTATAATTTTAGGAAGAGATAAATTATAGCCTTCTCCTTGTCACATTAAATAAAAAATAATAAACTAATAACCTAGTGGGCTTTTCTATTAATATTTGGTTAAATAAAGTGCCAGCAAAGAAATATTTGTCCTTTGAGTGTAAAACTCAAATAAAAAGTTCCAATAGACTGAATGATACAACTCTACAACAAATAAATCTTTCTCACAAATAAGTGTTTATTTTCATTCAAAATGCCTGCATTTAAGTATTCAATTATCCATAAGCATTTTGATTCTTCCCCTCTTTCTCCCCACCCACTTCATCAGAAGGAGAACAACTCTGCCAGACTTGGGGACTTTACTACATAGATAAATGGGTAGTATATCAAAGAAAACAAATAGTAGTTTATTTCCATTTGACAACGGAAATATTTAGATTCAGGTAAACCTAAAACAAGTATGTTTGCTTTTTTTTTTTCCCTTCTAATGGAAACAGAGGAGAAAAAAGAATAAAAAAATTCCTGTAGATAAAAACAACTATTTTTTCTATAAAATAAATTGCAGTTTTATATCCTTGACCCACTGAACTTTTAGGGTGCTTTGGTGTTTTGGCTCCTTTTTTTTATGAAGCACTGCAATATATTGCTTTCTGGTGACTGTTCCACAGAGGGAAAAAATAACTTATTATTTCTTCAGATAAGTGAGTTCTCTTGAAGTGAAGTAGTGGAGGTTAGCAATTTCACCTCAAAAACACTGGGCTCCAGTTCCTCAACAAATATTGGGTGAGTGAGGTTTTTTCACTATTGAACCAGTTTGCAACCCAGAGATTATCGACTCATATTTTCAGAAACTTATTCATTCCCCTGAACCCATTTCTATTAGTCCCTAACAAGTAGTTATGAGACCTGAACTACTTTTCTGACATGTAAAGAGTAATGATTTAAAACAGTATTTTCATGTTCTGTCTCTTGAATTGTTCCCCTTTAAATTTAAAAAATCCATTCTTATCTTTTCTTGTTGTTATTGAAACAATAAAACTAATATTTCATGTAGTTCTTCAGAAATGACAGGGGAATTTGTAGCCTGGTGCTTTTTTTTTAACTTCTCTGGGGCATTTATCATCAAAATACAATCTTATATTCCAAGAACTTAGTTATGATTAATTTCAGCTGCAAGACTGAGCACACAGTATTTTCACAGCCAGATCTCAAGTGTCTGAAAAATGAGCTTTAAAATCTAAGGAAGACAATGACCAACCAAACGTTTTTATGATAAATTATTTACTTGGCATCTGTAGTAGACATCTGGGTAGAAGGCAGTTATCTAGGACACCTTTTTACTCCCTTAACCTGTTTTTCCTTCACATTCAATGCATCTTCCACCTCCTACAATACATGACAGGTTTCCTAGAAACAAAAGACCATTGTACAACACAAATTAGTCTCGTTGTCCACAGGGAATCCTTTGGAAAAATAGTATAGGAGCACTGATTGTTACTACTGGGGGCAAGTAAGAGCCTTGACTTGACTCTAGAAGTTCCTAATGGACTGTTTTTATTAGATTTCCTTGGCTGTTCCTCTTGGAGTCCTTGTGAGGTAAAATTCCTGTAATCTCTGGAGAAGTGCATGACAGAGAAAGAGATGTGCTCTTAAGGTGGAATGTGCAGAAGAAGGAACTGATGAAGTTTACTGACCTAATCTTAGTAACACTGTGCCAACATCTTTTATTTCTTAGGATGAGGGGACCAGAATATGAACATTTGGATGAATTTTGGCATGAGAAGAAAAATGCCTGTCCTTGATGCAAAGGACTTGTGTTACAAATGCCTTTGCCCCAGCAGGAAGGCTCTGATGATTCTCAGTACGATGTCTAGAAAATGTTACAAGCATGAAGTGTTTTGTTCTGTGAAAAAGTTGAGTAATTTTAAACTGAAATAAAAACAACAGAAGGACTGGGGAATAATGAAATGAATGGTTAGTATTAGTGAAATTGTAAGTAACCAAAATGTGGGTCTTATCCATTGTCAATCAACTTTAAATGGAGGCAGTATTATCACTGAAATCTATTGTATGAATGGGAAGGATGGTAAAGCAGTTGACATAAATCATTTTCAAATAAGACCATGTGCTTATCAGACATGAATAGATTTTCTTTTGCAGAACAGCTATAGCAGTCTGAGATATTTATAGAGAAAAGTCCTTCTAGAGAGCTTCTGTTATTTTCTCCAGCTTTTAGAAGGGCAAAATCCAAATGAAATGATGTGGAAGAAAAGTTTAGGCTATCACTATTAAGGATGAAAGTAAAAATTCAGTTCTGCAAATATATGGGTGCACTTGCCTTTCAACTCATGTGCAATTCCATTTATTTATCTGAACAAAGCTATACTTTTTTTCACAATCAAGGCCCACATCTGCAAAATACAATTTTTTTTTTTGTGCAACAGAGTTCCACGTGAATTCATGAGTGTTGATTACCTTATGAGATAGTAATGAAGGTCCAAAGAGTTTTCCCCTCATGTGAATTCCCATTAAAAAAATCCTATCTACTCAAGTTACTAGTTTCAAATATATATACACACACACACACAGAGTCTTGATTCACAGTGGTACTGTCAAGACTTTAAATGATCCATTCTCCTAAGCAAAATACTTCCTGCCTCTCCACATAGAGCTCCAGAGAGCCACTAACCTCACCTTGAAAACTTGAGTAGTCTGGTGAATATAACAATACTGAACAATACTTTTTCACAATATAATATTGTGAAATATATAATTACATATGTATGCATTTGCATAAACCTGCACATGTTAGTATATACATAAGCCAGAAGTACAGTATATAAAGCTTCTCATTTTCTTAAATTACACCAGTTATTTGGAAGGGTTTGTCAAACTTTTTGAGAATCAGAGAAAGAAAAACTATTGTAAACAAAGTCTGCAGCGAGAAGAAAATACTTTTTTTTTAATGGATTATGTCTGCCAGGCACTACTTGAGGGATTGTATTTCTGAATTCTTCCTATCGTGTCACTGAATGCGTGTCTTTCAGCAAATTTTGGCTTTTGAATTTTCTTGTATGTCTGGTAGAAGTTAAACTGCTCATTAAGAATTTTACCTTGAAGGGTGACTTACTGTCTCTGTCCATATAATTAGATTTAGAGCATGGTGTTCAAAATGCTCCACTCTACCCCTCAAACAGCCTGGTCTTTGACACAATAAGTAGTGATCATGGTTTCATAGAAATAGATAAAAAAATCAATTACTGGAAATTTTTGAAACATTGGTCAGTAAACTGACAATAATGGAAGTTTGAATATTTAAGCATTTGGGCGGCAGGTACTTTTCCACTGTCATCTTCTCCCACAGCCCAAATACAGGAACTAGGGAGCCCTTCCTATTCAGCTGGATGTGAGTGAGGCTTCTGGGGCCAAAAAACTTTTGAGGTGGTTGTGCAACATTTCTTGGACATTCTCCCTTGGGCAGAAATTTTCCAGATGGATCAAGCAGGTTGTTGGTAACTGACACTACCAAATATAGAGGACATAGGGACCTGGTTGTCCTCCCTTTTTCCTTGACCACTTTTATTGCTCAGAATAATCTCAAATTTTCTGTATAATTTTCTGCCTAGCAGTTTGAAATATCATGCAGTCCAACACTGGTATACGTTACAGCTTTTCAGGCTCTTGGGTTAACTTTCCTTATTATGAGCATCATTAACTTCCAGAATCTGTCAAGTACAGCATCCACCTTCTCTCCACCAACCCTAAGTGATGTAGAGTAAGTTGTTCCAGTCCCTGAATGAGGTTGCTCTATCTGGTACAATGAAGAATAGCCCTGGCTGGTAAGGGATTATTTGAAGAATTGGTGTTAAGAATATATTTATAGGAAAAATAATCAGTGTGGGATGAATATTCCTTATGCAAATGGTAAACCTTTGGTCCTGGCCTTAGAAGTACTCCAAAGTACTATGGACTACAAGTCCCAAAGGAGGAACAACCTATCAGAGGAGTGTCTGAAACAATGTTTTTGCAAACACTTCTCTGTGATGAACTGGTCTTTCCCAAGGAAAATACTCAAAGAGCATTTTCATCGAGGAATTCCCATCTGGCCTAGTATTCAGAGCAATGCAAGACTCATGCTCAGATAGAATGAGCATTAAGGGAAGAGAGATGTTCTCATTAAACTTCTCTAGCACTGTGTGATATCTACCAGATTTCCATATCTGAGCTGACAGAGATGATTTAGAGTGCAAATAAACTATTAACATAATTAGATTAGACATACCATGGTGCAATTAGAATTGTCTCTGTCAGACCATTCTTCATTAACAGAACTTATTCAGAACATACTGTCTGCTTCCTGCTTCTCCTAGACTAATTAGTTACGTGTATGAATGCTTGGATTGCTTAATTATTTTCACTTTTCACTGTTAACATCTTGCTGAACTGGGACATAATGTCACTCAGAAAGAGGCTGTGGAATTGACATGGGTCCAGCAAAGTTGAAGTCCAGACATCCACCTGGCTGAAATAACAGTAAAGGTAGGGAAGAGCTTAGAACACAGAAAACATACAAGGAAGGAGTTAATAGACTTACTGTGAAAAGAGGAAGATTTCAGCAAAAATGCTGCTTGGAGACAGATCCTGCTGCTTACAAACAGAACTGAGAAAATGGATCCCAGATAAAGGAGGAAAATATGAGGGACAGGAGAGGAGCACTTTTATGGTTTTTTTTTCTTTTTAATAACAAGATGATGTGCTCTTGTAGTTATCGTCTGATGTGATAATTCAAAGATCTCCACAGGCTTTGGCTTTCTAAGCCTTTAAATTAAACCTGATCATGTAGCAGACTTCTTGCTTTGGTTGGAAAAAAAAAAGTAAATTTGAAGTCTGTTTGGGGAAAGAACCTCAAACAACCGCATCTTTGGAGATGTCAGTTGAAATGTTTGTTAACCTTCCCTTTAGAAGGCAATTTGGGAATGAAAAATACCATTTCAAAACAAAAATAAAAGTTGACATTAAATGAAATGTCAAAACAGAGTGACTCAACATTTCTAAAATATCTCCTTTTCTCAACAGTCTTCCACTGAAGCTATTTTCTGAATGTGGAATGAAGGCAATTTCCAGCTCCTTCCATCCGGGCTGACATCATGCTACATTTATTTTATGACCCAGTATTTGCCAACGCTTTTGGCCAGTGCAAGTCTTGGTTTTTTGTGAGGGAGGCTTACAAAATCACTTCTCCAAATGCTTTGGTATAGTTCTACCTGCAGGAAAAGCTGCCTCCTCTAGCATACCAAGATAACAGAAACTCAGCACAGGATAAAGCACAGTGCCCTCAGGGAACAGTGCAGCTGTCTAGCTCAGATGAGCTCACTGGAAAGAGACCACGTTGTAATAATCACCAGAATGGACAGTTTTTAGTAAAAAAAAAAAACAACAAACAAACAAAAAAAAACAAACAAAGAAAAGGTATGTTTTTCTGTTTAGCTGTGGTGAAAATGCTGACATCACCTTTCACCTTAATGACTAAGTATTCAGGTATGCACTGTTACCCATTCTAATTCACCCTCTGGCTTTTGACCTTTCCAGTAAACAATCCAGTTGACAGCTCCTTATTGAATCAGAAGGAAAAGAACAGTGTGGCAATGCACTTCTGGTCCCACCTGCAAGTTTTTTTGAATTAAAAAACCAAACAAAATGGTGATTAAGTAACCTCGTATCTTCCAATACACACCTTGAAGCAGATTAATTAATTCTTCCAGTTTGTTTAATCACAATTCAGTTGTATCAGGTTTTTCTCATAAGCAAAACCTGAACCCTTGATAATCTGGTATGGCAGAAGTTCTTAACTTCTTGGTTAACTACCAGACAGACAAATCAGGACTGTTCAGCTTGTTTCACCATTCAGACTTTCAGATTTAAGTCTTTTCTTAGGCTTAATGTATCATTTAGAGAAACTTGGTCCTCTCAGTAATTCTGATAGCTGCATTGATATAAAGAAAATTATAATTAACTTCAGTGAATTTGAAGACTGAAGAAATATTCTCATGGTATGCTTGTAACAGGGAATATTCTGTTCTGTTGTATTCTACATTCAATATATCTGTCAATTCTATCTAATAAATTGATAAAATTTATGAGTTTTTTTGTAATATAAAAAGATGGATTCATAGGAAACTTAAATGTGGTGCAAAGGGGCAGACTTAACATTTCATCACGCAGTTTTATTCAATACGTGATTGCTCAAGGTCTTTGGGCATGGATATATTGTTTTAACATTCCATTGTAATTACATTTAGTGTTAAATCAGAAATGACAGTTTGAGATATTGTTCACATTGCTTTTCTGTTCCTCTGTCAGTTCATCAGCTGCAGGAGAAGATGGTCTTACTTTTTTAACCTGACAATTCAGTTTTAATTAGGAATGGTTGCACTGTTTGTCCACTGCCCTTCTACAGGCAAGTTGCATGAAGCTTGTGGAGTCTCTTCCTTCAAATACTTCAGTGGGTTGGTGGTTTCATTGCAAGATTTTGAGTGTAAACTGTTAGCTAAAGTGTTAAGCTAATTAGTAGAGTTCTTCCTCTGTATTTTTTCCACAATCTCTTCATTTCTAATAATTTAATGCCATGGTTTAGTTGATGAGGTGGTAGATCATAGGTTGGACTCAATGATCTCCAAGGTCTTTTCCAACCTAGTCAATTCTGTGATTTCATTGGACTTGAATATTGGATCTTCCACACAAATATGCTGTTATTAGAGCTGCACTATCCAGATGATAAGCAGATATATTTAATGCAACTCTTAAAATGAGATCAGTAAATCAATTTCAAAGCGAGTATTTTTGGACCTGAGATTTGTTTGGAGTAGTCATCTCAAACAATAAAATCTATATTTTATAATATATCACACATTTATTATTTATATAGTTTTTGGGCATGCCATTATTATTAGTTCATTGGAAATCTGACTGGAAAGTAAAGAAATCCTCCTCATTGAAATGCTTTCTTATCATATTCTTGGTTTAACAATCCATTGTCTGAAATGCACCCTAATTAATTAATTTTAATACATGTTCTTAAAGAATAAATTACATATATCTACTTTTCTAATTTTATTTATCTGACAGCTGGGATTATATTACAACTTGTGCTACAAGCTGTAGCACAACATCATTACAATTTCTATATAAATAGAAATTTTGTGTGGTCCTTGAGCTGATTATGAGTAGCATATCCTTAAAAACAATATGACTGTAAGAGTTTGGTATAGAATAGAACCACTCCAATGTGAAATTGTTGTCTAAATGGAGACAGTGAAAGATTTTTGAATTGGGTCAAGATTTTACCTGAAAAATGTGTTTGTAACATGCTACTTCTGACCTAACTCTGTAGTTAGTCAGAATGATGAAACTCTGTGGAAGAATTTGTCTTCTTTGAGGAATTTAATACTTGTATATTTTTCTGTATTTATCATGCAGGTGTCTGAACTGTTCCTGAAAAAAAATGTTAGCTACTTCTAATTTTTTGACAATTTCTTTCCAGAAAGAAATAATTTATCTGGAATGTGTGGAAAGTGTCTCATAAGAAGTTATATTCTTTTTTTTCCCTGGCAAATCTCTCTTAAAGCACTTAATCTTGTTTGTCCATGGTTTGTCCATGGATTCCGCTGTTAAGAAACTAATTGCTAAAAAAACCCCTAAGGAACCTTTGATTCCTCATTTTAAAATTTCAAAAGAAAACTTTTTTCCAGAGAATAAGTGCTTTGTGTTTGCATTTTTTTGGTTGTTTTATCTGTCACTATTAGTCTTGCTCAACTACAATTCTGTCATGAAAGTTAATTGCCCACTTGCTTTCCTGAAATCTAAATTCAACAGAGTTAGGCTTTACAAAGTCACCTTTAAAAGTTCATGCTCAGTAGCACTATTTCCAAATACCTGGTTAATTTTCAGTACTGGAAATAGGAACACATACAAATCATATTAAGAAGCTATTCTGGGACATGCAGGGTGCATCTACATCTAGAAGCAGTGCAACCATTATTCTCTGGATGGAGACAGCTCTCTGTCTAGTGAAGTTATTCTCTTGCTGACTTCCAGCAGAACATCTCCATACAGAATGCATGCAGTGTGCAGGGTTCTACACTTGGAAATGGCAGGAAACAGTCCAAACCCCTTTCATTCTCGCTCTGTTTCAAGACTAAGGTTTTACATTAGAGGTTCCCTGCAATTCTTTTTCTCTCTGGTGGGAATAGCTGACACTTATTATCTATTTAGTAACAAATGGTCTTTTTGCTGATTTCTACACCTCAAACAGTCTCACTGAGTATAGATATCAAATGTGGGAGGCAGAAACCCTCTTATTTCAAATCTTTTGGAATCTAGAGAACAGCACTGTAGCTACAAATCTTCACTTGTTACAGCATATCCTTCTTACAGAAATAACCTTCATCAGCACAAACTAAAAAGAGCAAGTTAGGTTCACAGAGCAGTATGCAGGAAATGTCTCACACGCTTGTTTCATGTTAAAGATCCTGAGGCTCACATTTGACATACTGCTGCCTTTAAAATCGTTAAACACTACGGGACTTTTCAGTGATAGGCAATTGTATCAGTTCAGCTCCAGGCAGCAAAACTAAGGAACTCCAGCGCAACACTTCAGATATGCAGAAACAGTGGTGGAGGTACACTAATGCTTTCTGATGAATGTGCAACTCCTAAATGCTTATGACATTAAGCTGGAAAAAAGTAACAGAAAACTTTGCATCAGAGCAGTCATTCTGATCTTAAAAAACAATGAGACTATGTTAATATTGAAGAAGCAAAGACAAATATTGAGGAAATGAAAAATACTTATACCAAAGGAATCCTCTTTATTTTTGGAATGGAATTGCAGAATGGTAGATTAGTCTAACATCAAATTGGGTAAGTGAAGAACACACTCATGAAAGACACAAGATGAGTTTTAGCTTAAAGTCAAGAATGCTACACCAGTTTGTTTCTGCAAGTCAAACCAATTCTTAGTGCTGACACAAGTAAATCTTAACAATAATACTTTTATATCTATACCCCTCTAAACAAGCCTCATTGAGAAAATATTGTTTCTTTTCAGGCAAATTATTAATGTCTCTGCAGAATTCAGCAGTACTTTGCCAAATCATCTTTTGCATAAGTAAGCTTGTTTGAAAGGTGTAAAATTAACTTTCCACTGGAATGAGAGACAGAATTATGATGAAACAAGAATAGAGATCTTATTTTCAAAACCAGTGACAGTTCTATCTCATGTTTTGTCCCTAATTTGTTTGCTCTCTAGACCCTGTTGCAACATCTCTGAGAGGCATGCAGCACTGATAAACCATACAGATATGGTTAAGGATGGGACTGAGAGCCATGAAAAGACACTTCTGACCAGCTTTGTCAGCATTGTTAAGCACCCACAGATTATCAGTGGTCCTTGCTCAAGTTAGCTATGGTGCAACAAGGGATTGTTTCCTTTTCAAACCACGTGTCTAAGCAGTACATCAACCATTAGTGTGCCAGGATGGGCCATCAGTAGAACTTACAGGACAAAAGCAGAGCCAGTGAAGCTCTCAAACTAACAGGAAATAGAGTTCAATGCTGAGGCTCTGAGACAGCAGTTTGCTAATTAGTGGTGCTGCTGAAGTTCTGTTTAGTTGCTTCAACACTCAGAGGAGTGAAATGTACCTGAAGTACCAAGGTATAGTTCAGTGAGCACACTCATTACCATTGTGCTTTGACACTCAGATCAAAGACTTTTTGGGTCTAGAGATGCAAGCTGCCACTGAAGTCCATACTAAACACCTGGTTGATCATGTGCAACTGATTGTATTGTGTTTCATGTCTCTGAGTAGTGCATTTCAGGACCAAGATTGCACAGTGTTTATTGGTATGATGATATGAATAATTGCTATAGTACTGAAGTCAGCAACATTAGCACTTCGTAGCAGCATCAAAGAAAAAGCTATATTATAAAAACAGAGAATACCTATGGTTTTCCACTTCACCCATCCACACAACAAAATCAAGCTTATGTAGTAATATCACATACATAATTCCCTTAAAAAATGAATTGAGTAGTTTTCCCTCTGTAGTTACCATATATTTATCCTATTTGTGTGCAAAGATGACCTAGGCATTTTGAAATTAAAGAAAACTTAAGCATAAAATGTGTCAAAAGTTTGTACAGCAGTGTGTTACAGCTTCAGCAGCAGTAACTGGGCTAAGTTAAATTACAGGTCCTTTAGGAAATAAAGGTGATATTTTATTAGAGACTTAAGCTAGTGTCTTACTCAGCACCATGTTTTAGGAAAGAAACAGAATTCAGTAATCTACTTACTTCCCAGGATTTCTTCATTACCAGAGATCCCTATGGAAGCCCTCTGGAATATTAAACAGAATTTTTTTAAACAGTTAAATGAACTAATCAAAATGATGTTTGGAAAAGTATCCTTTGCTCTCAATTATTTAAATATTCTGTCCTAGAGTCTGCACATGTGTTTGAGAGAATAAAGTGACAACTCTTCCTAAATTCCTGAATAAATCCTGGTTACCAAAGGACCAGTCAGGTGAAGGTTTATGTCAAGGCCAACTGCTAAATCAACTTCTATCCTCTCTTTTTTGGTTCACACCTCTCCTTCTTTAGCACTTCAAGACTGAGTTTACTCCAATGTAGTCTGCCCTTACTCTCAGGCTATGCCCAGACCACACTTTGTGCCAGAAACTGTTGCCATTTTCCCCAGAAGGTTCCAATTCATTAGTGATGAAGCACTGCCAGACTGTTCTCTCATCTATGGCTTATATGGCATTTTAGGAATTGAGGTTTATCTATTTTATTAAATCTGCCTAACTGTTTAAATTCTCAGAGAAATTGAGATGGACATGGATGATTATCATCTTTCTTGACTTTGGAGAAAGCTCCTGTTTCTGTGATTTCAACTGAAGGCAGGGGTCAACCTTGCAAGCCAACAAACTCATGACTCCTTTTGGAGAACTGCTGCCTAAATAGCACTCCTGAGCTCTGTGTTTCAGCAGCTGTAGGGCTGAGCTCCTCAGCAGGCACCAGGCCTGAGCTCCTTGTTCAGCCTGAGGAAGTTTCTTTCCATGCTGCACTGGCTCCTAGAAGGTCAACCTAAAGGTTTTACATTTTCAGTCACAGACTCAGCCCAGTATTTCCTGCCTGGCCACAAAGGAGGCAGGCCCAGAGATAGCTGTGTCTCATTTGGTGGTGCTCTTGACAAGAAACAGCCTGCTCAGGGCCAAGCATTTTGGTCCAGGCCCAATGTCCTGGTAGCATCCATAGGGAGCACAGGCAGGGGGAGGGCAGTGTCTGACAGCCCAGGGTCGCACATGCACATCAGTCTGTGAGTGTGCTCTGTAAACTTCAGAGTGATCCCTAAGGCAATCCTGCAATTCTCATAGATGATGCCTTCTGGAGTGAAATGCTTTCCTCCTACAGAAGTAACAAATGAGCTCCTTTTCCTTTTAACATTATGGCTCTGGAACTATCATGTGTGAATACTTACACAAGGAGTAAAACATGGATACTCTTTGTCCTGGCCCTGGGCAGGACCTTTAGGCAGCTCAGTAACGTGAAGTTGCCAGCATGTAGTTTGCATCACCTGTGAAAATCCTGTTACAGAACTGATTTAAGAAGAGGCTGGTAAATGACTTTGAGGCATTCAGTGAATTGTGACATATGCTTACCCTGTGACAGCAGAAATAGAAAGCTGATGAGCTGTGCTTAGGCTGAATCTGCTGAGCTCACACAATAACAAAAAAGAAATCTCAGGCCCGTCAGGAAAGGATTACGTCAAGGAGCTAAGATTCCTACTTTATGTTTTATTTTTGCATATAATCCTGTGAAAACCTCCTACCCTAGCAACAAATGTCACTTATTAGAATCAGGTATGCTTCTATTTCTACCTATGAACAGCATAAAAATGCCACAAAGACACACCAAGCTCTAGAGCATCTACTGCTCTAGAAAGAAAGGAGAGTGGTGTGCACCTTTGAAGTCACAAATACCAATAATTTATCCGTCATTCATTCCTCTTCATTCTGAATGCATCCATCAGCATCTGCAAGCTGCCTAGAGGTTACCTCTTAAAGCATCTCCAGTTCTCATTAGGATATCCCAGTTCTGGCTCTGGAAGACCAATAGCATGGCTTACGCTCCATGTAGGGCACAGTGCTGAGCTTTGCCATAGGTCTGCTCTGCTGAGAGGGGCTGTTCTGCCATGCACCTTGTGCCTTGCAAATGCAGCATTGCACATGGAAGAGCTCTTCATCTCCATGTCCCAGAAACCTGGTTCTGGAGCAGCTGGGACCAATCTTTGCTATCAGTGTGAGTGGAGAGAAGAGTGTAGGGGAAGATACCTGTGTGTAGCATGGGAGGAGAGTAACTGAAGAATGCTTTTTGTGATCATGGTCTCTGTCAAAATCTGGTCCAGTACAGTCAGCAGAGGATAAAGCATTTTCTGTAGTATTGAAAATTTTCAGTTGAAGTATTTCCCTAGTGCTTGAAGAAAGAACAGGTAAAATGCCCAGATGAAGGTATTTTCACTACCCAGACAAGGTATTTTTCTTCCTCTTTTGCCTGGGGCCTGACAGTCTCCTCCTGTCCTCATCCATTATCATCTCTTCCCCCAATGCTCTCACAGTTGCTGTATAACATCAGCTTTCTCACTCTTCCTTCTGCATGCTGTCAAGTGCTTTCAAAGCCTTTTTAACCCTTTCCCTCCTGAGCATTATTCTATGGGAAAGCAGGTTAGTGACACATAATCACACAGTGCTGCTTCAAAATAAAAGGCTTTCCCTTTTTCCCTAATAAATGTTCAGTGACAAACCAAGAGTTGATACACAAAGATGGAGCTAAGCTGAAGTGTTGGATAAAAGTAATTTTACCATTAGAAAGATAAAGTACTGAATTTACAATTTTTAGTTGTATCCAGAAGGGATTGCATTATTTCTACAATGTCAGGATTGAGACTTCTGGAGAATAATTAAATTCCACTCACAGAGAGTAATTTCCTATTTAGCATACTTTTCCCATCTGTATTATGGTCATTTTAACTCCAGTAATGATGATTTCCACTATCTATAAAACAGATTAATATGCCAAGAGACATATTCATGTCAATCATGCATTTCTTGAAGCAGTATAAAATGGATTATTTACTAAAAGCGCATGCATTTATGCAATTAATTTCCTGTGAATATTCTGTATAAATAACTTTCAGAGTGGCTGTTCATTGACTTTTAAAAAGCTGAATTTAGTCTCAGACCAACATCCCTGAAGACTGAACTAATTGATATACAGCTAAACCTGAATAAACATCAGAATAAGTGGACATTGAGATGATTTACTGATATGGTCAAAGCTAGATGAAAATTTCAGTGTGTGGAAAAGAAAGTTAAGATAAAACAGTTTTAAGCTGATGCTTGAAATGACTGGAGTAAATGAAAATGAAGTAGACTAGTCTTAGGTACTAGTTTCAGTTTAGCTGGGCTCAATTGTGACAGAAAATTATGGTTTTAATAAGCAGTTCTAAATGATTCAGTAATTTGTTTCCATTCCTGGTGAACATTTGTCTGTTGACTGACACTTTTACTGACTATCTTAGACAAGACCAAAGTTTAAGTGAATTCTAGAGACTGAACTATATCATTATCAGGGATTCCATCAGTCAAAATTAAAATAAATTTCAGGTTTAGAAGAGAAACAAATTTCAGTTTTCCCATCTAAAAAACCAAGTAATTTTTTTCTGAATCAGAATGACTACTCTGGCACTAGCCAGGATATCTGACAAACCCAGCTTTCAGCAGAAAGCATTAGTGTCACTGGCCTGAAATATTTCTTTTGAAGCATCATGGATTCAGTGAGCCCTCAACAAATCCAGGACAAGGTCTGGGGATCCAGCTTGCTATGGTTTTCTTGTAAATTAAACAGATTCAGGAGCCTTTTAGGGCATTAAGGCAAACTCGGGTTATTTATTACCTCATCCTGAAGAGTGTAATTGTTCCCTGAATCAAACCCTTCAGGAACTGTACTTACCTTATACCAGCTGCTGCATTTTCCTGAGGAAAATGTTTGGGGAAGTGCCAGTTAAGAGTTAAAAGCATGCCATGAATGTCTCCAACAGTTTATCAACAGTTTATCAGTACAAACATTTGTGGTCCCACAGCACTGGCTGACACTGCTTCATTTACTGTTAGGAACAAAATCTGTGCCTACAAAAGGCATCATGGTACTGCTTCAGCACACAGGTGGATTTTTGAGCAAAACAGCTTCAAGTTAGGCTCCTCTTATAGGTTCAGAGGCTCGAGGATCTCTCCAGGTCACAAGCTGACCACGTGTGCAGAATTGATGCTTATTTCTGACTCCCTTGGCCTGGACTCCCTTTACAGACAGCTGAGCTCTTAGAGCACAAGTCACCCAGACTACCTGAGCCTTACAGGACCTCCAACACTCCCTACAAACAAAGAGCAGCTGACCTACCCACACTTGAAGTGGGATGCCATGATTGCCACTGCGGGAACCCCTGGGCAGGTGCTGTTGGGGTGACCACCTTCCCAAGAGTGATCCCCACCCAGTCCAGATGACCAAGTCCCACAGCTCACCTGGCACTCAGACCCAGATGAAGTAATTCACAGACTACCAGTCAAAGACGGAGGACTCCCTGCTCGGTAGATCCAGCTGGATCCATTGGAGGCAGGTCTGAGGATCCAGAAAAGGTAGAAGGGGGCAGTGACATGACCACAGCCAAAGGAGACCAAACACAGTTCAACAGAGGGACCAGGGTATATAACTGGGGAGGTAGGCGGGGTCAGGGTACAAGTATCCAATAGGAGAAGGGGTTAGGGGAGGGGCTGAGGGAGAGTGACATGGATTGCTCCAATGGGAGAACAGAGTGGGCGTGGTTCTCACGAGAGGGCCAATGGGGGAACAGGGAGTACGGAACTTTCCAGAAACTGGGAGGGGACAACAGTTGACTGACACCAGCAAATTGACACTGCTGGGCAAAGAGCCATGGGAAATTGTTCTGGTCTCTCGCTGTAACTCAGTAACAGTGTCCTCCCATGGCATCTGTGGTTTGGCCTTCCCAAGGCTGTCTCCCACATGCCACTCCGGGTCCTGTGATTTTTGAGCGTGGCTCAGCAGCTGAGATCCAGGAGGTCTTCGAATTCACAGGAGGGTCGGGAAGGTTTCTATTTCATGTGGATGTCAGAATTAAACTGGCTTTTGAGAAAAGTGAAGTTTTATGTTGTTGGCAGGAAAAGGTTAAAAGCTGAAGAATAGCAAAGAGGGTGGCAGAATTGCTCGAGTGACCTTGCAGCTGGGATACCAAGCCTTGGAGAATATCAGTGATGGAAACCTACCTGGAAGTGGAAATGCCTACAGGTATTTATCCTTTGTCTGTTTTGAGAAGTAAAATCTCTGTGTGGAGATAACAGAGATGTTTACAGAGACTTGAAGGCTCTCTCATGGACATGCTTGAGCTCCCTGTCCTGGAAGAGAGCCCAAAGCTCAGAAGTCGTAAAAGGCACAGGGGAGGTCACAGCATGCTGGTAAATGCCATGTTCATGGGGCTTTGATAAATGGTAGCAAACAGCAGCCCTGCTGCCTGCCAGGACTGGACTGAGCCTGGTGATGCTGACATTCCCACTGGAGTGTCTCTGCTGCCTGTGGGCTGCTTTGGGGTCTTCCAGTTAGTAAAGTAAGAAAACAAATTTACACGTTTCCTTTCAGCTGTGGTTTTGGGGTTGCTCTGGCTGCCTGTATGTGTCAATTCACACATATATGAACTAGAACTCTAGCTTTTTGGACAGAACTATATCACATCTTTGTAGAGATAATGGGTAATCATAGCATCCGACTGGAGGTTAAGTCTTGTTTGTTTTTCATCAACCAGTCCTTGAAACAACTAGTACTTCAGAAATATAAATGGTGCAATTATTTTAATGAGGCTCTGCTCCTTGATCTTTGTATCTCTTGCCCTACTGTTCTAATATTTTAATTTCAGTGTGGTTTCATACCCAATTACCTTCTATAAAGGATTTTGGACTGTTTTTGAAATAGTATAGCATCAAATAATATTAATTTAGCAGTGATTAACATTATAGATGAATTTAGAAATTCAGCACCAGTTTATTGAAAGAACCCAAGGGGCTGGACCAGGTGTCCAGAAACCAGGAATGTCACAATGCTAATTATTTTTTATCATATCTGCAGAGTTCAGAAGTCAATCTGAGCATCCTACAGGACAGTCTCACTGTCAAGAAATCAAAAATGTTCTCAATGACATTAGATGTTTACTATTAGTAAGAGTAATATTTACAGTTATACAAAGCAAATTGTAAATCTGTTTAAATCTCCTGCCTGACAGACTTTTCAGGAATAAATGCTAACAGGTGAAGGACAGGTTATTTCACATTTGTGTCTCAGCGAAGTAATGCACGTCCAGTTCAAACTTCTAGTACATTTGGAGATAGAACACCAAAGGTTAATTTTTGCCCTGTACACATTCACATTTACCTTTATGCTGGATATCATGTGCACTCTACTCCCCTCATCTCAGAAAGGATGTGCTAGAACTGATGCAGGCTCAGAGAAGAGTGATAAGCCCAGTGAAATGTGTGGACTCTCATATAAAAATAATTGAGCTGGCTGGGTCTTCTCAAAATGGAAGAGATTACTTAGGACGCAAAGACAACTGCAAAAATATGAATGGAATAAAGTGGGAAGAGAAGGATTAATCTGTCAAATAAAAATGCAGGAAAACCCACAACTACTAGGAATGCCTAAAGATTTTTGCTGTTTATGTATTTTTCATATATTCATAGCTGTGTAGAATACCCTTGCATAGTTGTGTAGCTCCTAATAATTTTCCTACCCTTCTTCATTCTATGTGTTCTTGAGGACAGCCCTTTAGAGTAGTGAACTTCATCTGGGAAATGATGCACAACCTACCAGCCAGACATCCATTCCCAGGCATTTCCCACCATGTTCTATAGGCCTTATCCATTGGGAGGAAAGGCAGTGACAGACAGGGGAAGCCCCCTTGTACCCATCCTCTGCTGTGTTATTTGTTGGCAATTCCCCCTGCCAGATATTGGCATAGCATTGATCTTTGAGCTGAGTTTGTTGCCCCATGGGAAAAGCCTGTTTTCCAGGCCAGGTTTTTCATTAACACAAAGGTTCTCCAAGCAGTGTTGAGCAGTCCTGGATTTTTTTCCTTCAGCAGGAACTTAAGCAAGATTTTTCCATTTTGTGTAATCAGCAGGGGACACTCCTCCCATGTCTCCTTCCAGAGCTGGGATTAAGTAAACTTTCAGGCAACACTTGAAGCTGGGTTCAAAGCAAGCAAAAGCAGCTGATTATCCAGTCAACAGACAGTAGCCTTGTGTGAGTAATTGCAAAAGATCTTGTGAATACAAGAGTCTTTAATGAGCGTAAAGAATGATTGGAAAAGTACTTATAAAAGAGAGCCATTGCAGTTTGACAATGAGCCTATGTCAAGTTTAGAAAATACCCTGAATGAAGAGAATTTGAGTCTATGAGAAAATTAGGAAAGGATGTTAAACATTTTCCTTGTTTTTTACATCTTCCTAGTTATATCCTTCAGCTAGGTAGAGTCTGACTTTTAACCAGAAAATTCTTTTTGTTCTTATTCTGGGATCAGTCACAAAGGATAAGTGATATCTTTATACAAACCTTTGGATTCAAAACAAAAAGTGGGACATGCATTGATTCTTCCTGCAATAATAAAAGGTTGACATAAGCAGAATAAAATACTTCTTAGTGATGCTTCTTGTCCCTACTGTTTCTCACACAGTGGATGGGGGTTGCAGCCCCTGGTTATGGAATGTTGAAGAATACCTTAAGTGCAGGTAGGTCGGTGTGAGATGCAGGTAGAGCTCTGGCTGGTGGGGACTCAAGGTGAGAGACTGTGACTTGGTGCCAACTCTTTGTACAACAAAGCACCCAGGGACCTATGTCACCAGCCAGGTGACACAGCAGGAGCCAATGGCCCGGCTGGAAATCCCAGACTATCGCATGCTTAGACTGTGAGGGTGTAAAAGTCCAAGGTCCCTCCCTGGAGACAGGCAGCTCACACTGTTCTGTTGCTGCACCATGATAAAATCTCTTAAAGGAGTCAGAGTCTGAGACTCTGCTGTGGGAAACCCAGGGCAGAGCTGGTCAGGAAAGCTTGTCTGGCTGTGAGAATGGGGTGAGCTGGGGCCAAGCTCCAGCTCACTGGGGCTGCCTGCTCTAAAGGAGCCCCGGGCCCAGCAGTTAAAAATCTCTGGGGGTGGGATTGTGATGGCCAGAGTACCTCCCAAATAGTTGGACAGGGAAGTTTCCTTAACTTCCTAACCAGCCCCTGCTAACATTTATTGTGAATAGTATACAGTTAGAGATATCAAATCCAGAGTTATGCCACTACCTCAAAGTGAAATCTGACACTGATTATTTTATATAACTCCATAAATTAGTGGAGACAATAGTCTTGGACTCATTGCATGAAATAAGACAACATCAAAATACAGCAGTGTGTAGTTATTAAAAGAAGCATAAGTCAAATAAAACTGAATTTTTTGGAAAAATATCAGGTTTTATATCTGTGGATGAAAAACACTGTTTAAAAAGAAACATAATGGACCATGCAGAAAAAAAAAGGGGGAAGTTTATTGCTGGTGCAGATGATTCAGTTCCAAATGTCTTTAGATAGTAAACTTATTGAACATTTTAAAACATGCCAGTGTATGTGTTTGAATCCTTAGAAATGATCTGAGTAGACAGCTTAAGTGTCACTAATACCATTAGGGTTTTAACCATTATTAATTCAGCCATTTTAACTTCCCAGCAGTGAAATGCATCTTTACTTATCAATTTTATTCTTAAAATGCTTCAAGAGGTTGCTGGTGCTAGCATATTTGAGTTTTACATGTGCCTCAGCATTTCTGCAGGTTAATAATGTCCTGAAGGCTACAGGATTTCCTTTTGGTTTCCAAAATTACATATGCATTATGGCAAATGAGTTCTGCCACAAAGGAATTCATAATGAAAACATCAGAGGGAATTAAAGTGCTTCTTATAATACTTGAGCTTGCTCCATTAATCAGAGGGCAAAATGAATTGAGTCATTATGTTTCCAGACGGTATTAGGGCCCAACTAGGAAACCCTGTCCCAGCTTGATATTTTTATTTTCACTGTAAGTATTTTTTGCTGGGGGAGTGGGTCAAGTCCAGGGGCAGCAAATCCACAGTGAGTAATTCAAGTCCCCGAGTAATGTTTTAATTCAAGTTTTAATCTTTATGCACAGAGACAGCAGGTCACTGTTAACTAGCAAGAGAGGCAGAAAGATTAAGAACGTACGCAGTGCGGAGCAGGAAGAAGCGTGTCTTTAACTGTGGAATTATTTGGCTTTCAAGAGCTGTCTTCTCACACCTATATGCATGACTTGATTAGAAATTTGTTGATATCTGAAAGTTGTCTGGAAACCAACAGGCAGCACGATCTTTATAATAATAGTAATTGTGATTGTCAAGCAAATGAACAAAGCAGTACCTTTAATTAAGCCAGCTGATCCACCTGGGACAAAACAGTCGATTTCAAATCTGAAGTAGGAGATACAAACTTGGTATTTATTTAAGCAGTTAAAATGTGCAGTTCTGCCACTGCACTGTATACGTTTTATAGGGAGATTTGAGTGCATTTTTATTCATTTCAAATGAAGAAACAGCTAGATGTTCTACATGTATCTTTCTGCAAAAGTAAGTTTTTAATTATCCTTTACAAATAACATATTTGGTTTTAAGCAGAGTGCTCTCATGCTTAAAGCACCTCTTACATATTTATGATGATTGTGGTGTATTTACACAAGATATTAAAAGAGGACACAATTCTGCTCTTGCTGTTCTCCAGATGGATGAATTCACTTTATCCTTGCCACAAGACGGAAAATGCCTGTAACTATTTTAGATGACAGTGAATGTGTACATATACACCACATTGGACAGCTGGATTTTTTTGTCTATGGTGTTGCTATACAATGCTACCTATGGTTTGGAGCTCCATGAGCTTGCATGTGACCGCAAGAAGCCACAAATGTATCCAAAGGATTTCCTTGCATGTGACAAATGATGGCTCTGAGAAGTGTTGGAGTTGGGCTCGTGGAAGTCTACATAGCCTGCATGAAAAAGCTGATTTCATGCTTATGTTTAACAACAGGCTCTGCCCATGCTGCTGATCTATGATTTTCATAGTCTTTCAACAAGGCAACAAGTAGAAGATGGGTGAGGTTGTAAGTTCTTTTCCTGCCCTCAAGCTTCTAGCTCATTCCTGTAGGAAACTCTTTCCTCAAAAATAGCATAGACAGACCTACAGTTAAAGCTTTCAGGCTTATCTTTCATACAAAAGCATTTCTTTCTTACTGGGTATATCCCACTTTTTAGTCAGGATGTTCCTTGGAAATGGCATGGTTTTCAAAGACTTCCCTAGAAACAAGGACAGAAACCTTTGTGGTCTGTAATTTCTGAGGCCAGGACATCCACAGCCACAGAACAACATGCCAGCTGTCTCATCAGGGATGACGGAGCTTGCCTGTCCCACGGCAGGGAAGTCCAGTTCCAGCAGAAATCCATGTTGAAGCAGTCTTTTGTCTCTCCTTGTTTCAGTGTGGGCATCCAACAGATCTGATGAAATTTCATTTTGAAATGAAGGAATGGATGTTCTCCATAAAAAAAACTCTTTATACATTTTCTTTTCTGCAGTATTTTTAAATTAAAATGAAATTTCATTGAAAGTAAATTTCATTTTGAATTGGTCATTATATAACATTTTGAAGTGTTATAATTCCCTGAAACCTTGAAATTATTATATCAGATCTGCTTATAGATTCTAGTTGCTTATGTAATGAATATAAAATCTTAAAAAAAAAGGTAAGCCAACTCTTCAGTCATGGTATAAATTAAAAAAGTGGAATTTAAGGAAAGAAATATAGTTATTCTTTCAAATAGTATTCAGGCTAAAAGACTTTCAATTTTTTAATGTAAACATGAGATTAGGCAGTTTACCATTTCGTTCTGACTTAATGCTAAGATTCTCTTCAAATCAGAAATCCCAGCTAAAGGATTAAGTTAACAGAAAAAAATAAGCATGATGATAAACAATGATGGCTTTATCAAACCTCTCATGCTGGTTTTATCTCCATCTTTGTTTCCCTTCCCTTCCCTTCCCTTCCCTTCCCTTCCCTTCCCTTCCCTTCCCTTCCCTTCCCTTCCCTTCCCTTCCCTTCCCTTCCCTTCCCTTCCCTTCCCTTCCCTTCCCTTCCCTTCCCTTCCCTTCCCTTCCCTTCCCTTCCCTTCCCTTCCCTTCCCTTCCCTTCCCTTCCCTTCCCTTCCCTTCCCTTCCCTTCCCTTCCCTTCCCTTCCCTTCCCTTTTTTTCTTTCCAGGTGTTCCTGTATCTCTTTCTGGTTTTATTTTTCCTCTCAGACCCCTAAAATCCCCAAATCTACCTCTGCTGCTGCTCCTTGGCTGCTGTCCCTTGCAGCCACCAGCACTAGCTCCTCACTGCACCTCCACAGCGCAGGCGAGCATTTCTGTGCAGGCTTTACGCCCCCAGAGCAGCAGGCAGTGTGGCCCCAGGGTTGCATTCTGATGTTTGCTATGAAATCAGCACTTGAGAGTGACACCAGCAATTCATACCTTGTACTTGGCTTCCTCCCTAGAGAGGAGAAGGACAGGCTCAGACCTGTAATATCCTTTCAGCCTACACATCATATTATTGTCACTACTGACTGTTTAGGAGACACAGATTGGGAGAGTCCTATCAGCTGAAGCATTGGTTGATCCTAGACACCAGAGGTGGTCCCTAGGTCCACCTCAGACACCAGAAAGGATGGAATCAATGTAGCCCTGGGACGGGGGGGAGCACTAGCACTGCTTCTGAGCTTCTCCAGGATTTTCTTAAAAAGCTGGGACATTACTGAACACTTCATTGAAGATGTTTGGGAGGCAATCAAGGAAAGTAGCCTTCTAGTAATTAACTGTGATTCTCATTTTCATCTGCTGTTAAAACCAGTGAAAAAAATGCTCGTTCCAGGATTTCAGAATTCCAAAGGAATCTTTGAACTGTGTCAGAAGTGAATTTTATAGGCAGTGATAGGGAAGTGCAGGCAGGCTGGATGAGAATGTGCCACATTCACTTTCACAGTTTGGTTTTGGTTGCTGATGACTCTTGTTCCTTCCCCTCCCCCATTCCTATGCCTCTGGCAAGACTGTGCCATTTCCTTCTCTCTTTTTCACTGAAAATGCATCATTAAACATGTTCCTATTTTTCATATGCTTTTCAGTCATATACGAAACCTTCAGACTGATTTACACCTGTTATCTCTTATATCAGTTTTGCAAACTTTGAAGATGCAGCTACAAATTGTGACCAAGCACCTGGAGAGCTGTCAAGAACAGAATAGGTCATGTTTGCCAACTTGGGCATTGCCAGCTGCACTGCTAAACATCCACAAAACCCTATGCAAGGTAAACAGGCATTCATTTCCTCTTTGGAGTCCTCCAGTGCTTGGATGAGAAAGGAACCAAGGTTTCTGCTTGAGTACTCAGAGTAAAAATAAAACTATTCAAGGCCACACTTCAGAGAAGACAGTTACTCCATAAAATAGTCATCGAACTCTTGTATGGTCTGAAAGTGCAGCTGAGATCTGGATCTGACAAGTGGATCAGACAAGAGGCAATAACAAGTTATCCAGCTATAAAAAACCAGAAGGACTGGAGGCTCAGTGTTACAGTGATTCTGTGGTAATGAGGTGAAAATTCTAGGATGTTTTAGAAGTACTTTTTCCCCAGAATTCAAAATAACAGTTTTCCTGAAAAAAAAAAAAAAACGAACTGAAAAAATAAAATGAATCTTGGTTATTTTCCCTTCAGGCTAGTGCCATTTTTGCTAAGCTGTCCAATGGTGCCAGAGTATGTAACATCTTAGTCATCAGCAATCTGGCAGGTATTTTGTCCCTTATATTGGTCCAACAGCTATGTGCCAGGCTGTTTGCACCATCTGTCACACCAGAGTCAGCAAGGGGGACAAAAGGTGGACAGCTGGTACTATCAGTCTGGAATACCATTTTAAGGGAGAAATACCAGAACCTGTGTCAAAAGGCATAGAAAACAGAGAGCTTCATGGGGAAGACATTAAAGCAAATGTATTTCAGATGGAGCAGCTCATCTTTTCAGCCACACTTATTGTGGTTATTAGAAACACACTTCTAAGAATGTAAAAGGTCATAGGATGCCTAAACTGAACGTAATCAGTCTTTGTTATGTATACCTTTGGTTTTCCGAGGAAAGCAAAGTTGCCTAAAATGACTGGTTATAAAAAGCCAATCTGTAATGAATCTTTCAGCTGCAGAGTACAGGAATAAAACTGCAGCAGAGAAAATTTCTGGATTGATTTTTGCCATGGAATCATAGTTACCAGGGAAGCATTCATCAAGTGCTGGCCAGAATCTGACCTCCATTACTCTGCTCCTCCTTGCAGGTTTGTCTTTGGTAAAAAGCTATTTCACAGTCTTATGAGTAAGTTGGCAAGGGAGTAATGCATAACCCAAAGCAGGATGCTTGGAGAGATTTTGCATGTGTCCAGAGGCAAGTCAACCCAAAATGCAGCTCCACAGTGCGTCAGCCAGGCCGTCAGGCAGTGTTTCAAGTCAAATCCGCAAACCAGCCAAGGAGACATTAGGAAATGCACAGAACTACACGTTAAAGGTTTTGGTGAAGAGCATACTGCAGCAAATGTGATTCAGGACATACTGCACCACTTTGAAATTTACAGCCAGTCTATACCTTCTGGATTGAGAGTGGTGCCAACATGACATATGCATCTGAGGATTGTGCTTATATTCCTGTACTTGTTTTGCAAAGTGTTGCAATTTGGTTTTGACAGACTTGAATGATAACTGCAGCACTGAAAATAGAATCATGGCTCATCAGAAGATAGTCACTTTGCATATTTCACTGAGGCCAGTGTAATGCAGAATGAAGACCAGAAAGAAAATAACTTGTTAAAGGTCAACTGAAGCAAAACAGTCTGCCTTCTGGAGTTTAAAGATGAAGACTTCGCTATTATACATAGGAATACTGAAAGCCGGGGATACTGAAAGCTCTGTGAAAAATGTTGAAATTTACAATTTTATTACATGCTATAAGAAAAGCAAAATTGATCAAAATGTAGTTTAAATAGTCTTTCGACTAAAAACTGATTTTGGAGATTTTTTTCTAATCTAATGGCTTTATGGATAATTACATAATCCATCAACACTGGAAGAATAGCATGACTAGAATATGAAATAGTTTTAATGACAATTTGTAAAAATAGCATTAAGGCATCCTATTAAAAATATTACTTTCTTCCTAGAAAAATCAATGCATTCTTGCTATGCTGTACTTCAGGAGGGCAGACTTTGGCCCCTTCATGTACTGGTAGAGCACCATGGGACAGAGACTTGCAGGCAAGAGGGGCTCAAGAAAGCTGGATAATATTAATGGTTCACTTCCTCCAAGCTCAAGATTACTGCACTCCCATGAGTAAAAACCCAAGAAAGAGGCAGGAGACCTGCACAGGAGAACAAAGAGCTTCTGGCAGAAGAAGGGCATGTACAGAAGGTGGAAGAAGGGACAGGCTTCTTGGGAAGAATACAGGAGCATTATCAGAGTATGCAAGGATGCAAAGAGGAAGGGTAAGTTCTATTTGGAACTAAATCTGGCAAGGGTTGTCAAGGACATCAAGACAGGCTCCTTCAAATAGATGGATTAGCAAATGGAAGTCCAGGGAGAATGTGGGACCTCTAGTGAATGGGGTGGGTGCCCTGGTGGTGGAGGATCCAGAGAAGGTGGAGTTACTGAACACCTTCTTTGCTTCAGTCTTTATTCTAAGGCCAGCCCTCAGGAACCCCAGACCCTGGAGCCAAGAAAGTCTGAAGAAAGGAAGAATTTTCCTTGGTTAAGGAGAATCAGATTAGAGATAATTTAGACAAATTCAACACCCACAAATTCATGGGTCTGGATAGGATGCAAGCACTAAAGCTGAGGGAGCTGGCCCCTCTTTTCTGTATCTTTCTACTCACCAGAAATGTAGGGCATCTCTTTGTGCTTTAAAGGGTAAGAATCTACCTCTTACATGACTCTGGGCTGGACAGGAACATGTTTCTTGTGCAGCAAAGTTCATTTCACATTGAAACAGCTTTCTTCTGGCACAGTCTCTGGAAAGTAACCCTTCCATTTCTGCTCTTCCTTATGCCTTTGGGCAGAAGTTATTTAAGACTGACATATCAGAAATGAGGGTGCTGTGAAAAAGATGAATTCTGTCTTGAAATTTGTACATTATATTACAATCAAAATATTATTATGAAGTATTACATTTCCTGAGGATACTTCACCTTATTCCATATTGTATCAACATTCAGATGAATTCAGCATCTGAAGTGATACGTGCTTTCTTCAGTTTGAGTCTCAGAATAGATGAACATTTTTTATCATTGTCAATAAGAAAATTACTTAAGTCACTCTTGATATTGAAATAAAACTCAGTTATATTGACTCTGATATCTAAATGAACTGTTTAATATATAAAGATCACATATATTGCAGTCTTTTAAAATTATCAGAAGTGATCTACTATTTTATATGATAGATGAGTTACTAAAGGAAGTCAGGAGAAGAACTGAGAAAACTTTTGGTTAAATTAGTAGAGTGGTTAATTAAAATTTATTTAATATAGAAAGAAAATCATAACTAAAATTTTTCAGGAAATGGAGAATGGCTTAGGTCAAACTCTTCAAAAATTGCCATTCTTTCCCAACAGAAATGAATTTAAAACTAAGTAAGTTCAGAGGCTGTCGTTTCAGGGGAGAGTTTAAATCAGAAAGCTAAAAGTAGAAATTGCTACAGCCCAGAAAGCTCAATGTATTAAATTAAAAAGAATTTTAAGTACCATTGAGTATCCTAGGCCTTTTCAATATCCTAGAGAGTGCTGATGGCTGGAAGATTTGGTGAGTGCCAAAACTGCTCTGCGTAGAGTGGGGTCTGCATGATCAGGTTCTGTTCTGAGGTGTTGCCAGTCATGAAGGTGCCACAGGCCAGGAAGCTATCAAGCCCCTTGCAGTACTGTGAGGGTACAGGCCTCCAGGGTGGGAATGAGAATCTATTTCTTCAAGTTTGCACAAGCAGCTCCATGCAAAAATCTATGTTAAGGAGGATTAAAAGCGATTTTCTTTGCTCGAGGAAAAATCCTGCTAAAGGGAAAGAGGCCTGGAGTTTTCATAGCAGAACTCAGCTGTTGGCTAGAAGAGACCTGGAATATTTTTCAGACATTGCTTGGTGAGAAGCATGTGTCAGTATTTTCCTTCCTGTGTTAATTTGCTTTTTTTGTACAACACAGAAATGTTATTTATTTTGTCAAAAGAAAGAAAATGTCAAGGCTTTGAGCTCTTGCCCTTTCAGCAGGTGAGCTCACCAGTGTATAGAGGAGGTCAGTCAGCTGAACTTTGGCAGGAATATTAATATTTTATAATGCTCTGAATCAGCATAATTTATCTCATCAGTTAGGTCATGCCACAGTCTTTTGCTTTTTAAGTCCTGAAATACCACCAGCAGTTACAAGCACTGCTCTCATTGTAAGAAGGAGGGCTCTTAAGGCAATTTCAACTCAAAGCAAGCTCTGATCCCTGGCTGCTGTAAAATGAAAAGAGAACCCATTTTTAATACTTTTTTTTTTTTTTTTTGCTGAACTAAAGAAGAATGCAAGTAAATAAATAGGATATTATCTTAATAAAAACTGCCAACATTTAAATATCTCTCTGAACCAAGGAGGAAAATTGAGAAGAGCTATCTCTGTGTTCTTGGTATGGAGGCTTTCTATAGGGGGTTCCCAGACTACAGCAAGTGTTCTCAGGCCTGTGTGGCAGAAAATAGAAGCTGGCAGCAAAGCACTTACCAGAAGCACATGACTCCAGAAGAAGTATATTAATCTCACAAAACTGCAATTCTAATGATACCTCACAACAACAGAAGAACAAGTGTCACTTGCCAGTGACTAGTTACTATGCTTCAAAATCCTTTAAATGTGTTTCAAGACTAAATGAGAAGCACAACAAGCAAAGCTCTTAAAGATATTCTAACTTAATTTCAGCATATGGTGTCAGTCCTACTGACTTGGGGTTACCAGTATTGCATATTGTGCTTATTTCTCAATCTTATTTGCCGCCTGTTCCTCATTTACTGTCCGTTGAAGAGTGCTCATGGGTAACCAATTTTGAGAGATATGGGGGCAACATCCACTTAATTTTTAAAGTTTTCATATATCTGGCTGTGATGGCAGGCAGGGAAGTCCAGCCTTGTAGCTTCCCCTGGCGTCCCACAGTAACCTCAGGTGGCTCTAGGATGTGTTTCAGGGTGGGATCTCATGTCTCCTTTCCCAAGACATTATGATGACCTTTCTTTCTTCCTAAATACGGGAAATGCTGATTGATGTGCTTGCCCAAAAGCAGGAATAGAAGTTATCTCTAGCAGCTCATGTGAACAGCCTTATCTGCCAAGGCACCTCAGTTCAGACCTGCTTTATTTCTGCTGTCTCAGTCTCTCTTCTGTGCACCCATCCAGTGTTGCAAAGCCTGGTGATAATTTGGGCATGTAGAGAAGCAGATCACATCTATGTTACCCCGTGCCTTATGCCATGATCTGAGCGTGTGTTTTCAGCAGTGATATGATAGTACCCACTGAGCACCTAGTCTCTTTTGTTATACCAGTCTATAAATCTCTAGTTTTTCCTTCAAGATTTCCTATTTTACAGTCACTGCACTCTGTAGGCACCTGTTGGCATACTGTCAGTTATGGTAGCAGTAGAAAAATATTGAGGGTGTAAGAACAGGCTGCTCAGATTTTTTCAGTACTAAATTCACATGCATTGACTCACCTCTTCTATTTAGAAATCACAAATTCTGTTACATGAAAGGCCATATTCACGGACCATTAGCTTTGTTTATCACTTAGAGTAATTAGTATAAATTCATAGAATCATTTAGGTTGAAAAAGACCTTTAAGATCATCATCCAACAGTAAACCTAATGCTGCCAATTCTACCACTAATTCTACCCAATTATAGAATCACTTAGGTTGGAAAATACCTATAAGATCATTAAGTTCAACTGTGAACCTAACACTTTCTCCATTTAAATGTCCTGGAAAAATTGAGATTTTTAATTTCTCACTCTACTTTATAAAAGCACTTGGCAGTGCTCCACTTTCTTCTCTATAGTAACAGAATAATTTGAATATGAATGTAAATAATCAGATTTCATATACACATTTTCAAGTTCATGCTGTCAGAATTCCACAATACACTGACTGCAAAACATTGAAGATGCAGATTCAGTAAGTCACCTTACATTTAAAGAGCTGTTCCAGTGTTTTCCCTGATGTTTTGGGCACAACATTTGTCCTGTTTACATTGGTAGGGGAATCTGTTGAGTTAGTTTTTTGCTTTTAAATCCAATTATTATGACTGAATTAATATTAATGCCCCTTTGCTACTTTCTTTTCAGGACTGGAAAGGGGCAGGGAAGATTTTTTACATGCTGTTTTGTGTTTTCTATGCACAGAATGTCTCGATACTTAAGTGGGCAAGCTGGCACAAGAGTGCACGTTGTCAAGAAAGCAGGAGTTAACATCAAAACTTAAATTGATGCAGCTTGTTTCAGGCAAACTCAGTAAACACTTATATTGCATCAGTTTTGCAGTCAGAAATCATTTTAAAAATCTGACAATGGCTAAATGAGACAATTTTCCATTACAGCCTAGAAAAGTAAAAGCGTAATTGTCACTTGCATCTGGTAAAATGGATTTTGCGTTGTGATATTTAACACACAGTGAATGAGAAAGCTAAAATCAATAAAAAGAAACTTTGTGCTTTCCCTCACTTTTCTTATTGTTGCCTAGGAGCACTAGGCAATTGATGCAAGTATTTATTGAGGAGGTTTGGATACTACACTCTCCTTGCATAATGTTTCTCTATAAAATATTCATATAAAAATAAAACATTCTATAAAAATATTCGAGCTGGAGTTCATGATGTATGTATTGCACTAAGTGCAGCAGGTCTTGTGGGCTTAGATAGCAAAAGTTCTGGGTAATTTGATATGTGCATTGTTGGTAAAGGGGGGTCCCCCTCACCAGAGGTCTCAGACTTGTGGGTGGTAGAAATATTGTCCATGGGGTAGCTCTAACCTTGGCTGAGCACCTCTGTGTGAGCTGCTCCTGGTACATCAGTGTACAAGGAAGGCACCCTTTGAAAATGCATCAGTTTTGTTTTTAGCAACCACTGAAAAGATGTGGTGTAAAAAAGACAAAGTGAAATCCCTATAAATGCTTCCTTGCCAAATTAAAATTTTGGGAAGTTTCAATGCACTGATATCATTGATACCACAGAGTTTCTCTTTGCTCAGACGTGGCATAGCTATGGTGACATTGTGTATATATATATTAAACCTGAAAGAATAATTTGAAGAGAATATTTTATTTGATGTATTGATCTGCCCTCTCACCTTTTTTTATCTGCCTTGTCCTTTTAGACAGAAAAGTCTTTGGTCGTATCCTGACCCCAGGAGAGTCAATAGTAAAATGCTGATAGACTCCACCAGAGCCTGGATCTTACCCTGGGGGTTTTAACTTAGCAGCTCTTAGCAGCTCTATGGAGCCTTGATATTTACAAAGCAAAATGGACCAATTATTTAAACAAGGATACAAGGGATGAACAAATAGTTTTGTGAGCACTAAAGAAGAGATGCTTGCTCTGGGCTCTGGGTCAATTCTCCAGTGCCTAATAAGATGTGAGTGCATACCTCAGGCTTTGCCTCAAGCTTCTTTTTGATAAACTGCTTCCATGAGGTTATTGGGAAGAAAATACTTCAGAGACCTTTGCCCCTTTGTCAAATCTAGTTTTAGTTAAGCAATAGGCAGGAATATGACTGAATGAGAGGGAAGGGAGGAGAGACACAGCCACAGAGAATGATTTCATATACTACATGTTCTAGGTAAACCTTTTAAAATTAATAATTTCAAAAGAATTTTAATAGGTTCCTCATTATTTCTGTTTTATTTTAGAGCTTTTTAGCATTAATCTAAAAATGAAATTTTAATAGTGTCTTCCTTTTTGCTAGATGAAATTCTCTAAAGTGTGCCACAATGAAATCTAATAAGCATGTGTGTCTCTTCAGTCTTAGGGTTCCCTTAAAATAAATTAGTATGGAGGTGTGTCATAGACTATCAGAAGGAGTGAGGGAGAAAAGCTGCTCTTTCCAATTTCTGTCGCTTTTGATGCTCATCTACATGCACCAAATGATACAACAGAGAGATCATACCTGTGTTTTGCATAAATACCCATACAGCTAAGCTTGGATCATAGGCACTTTCTCAGTTTGCAGAAAGATATGACCTTTTTAGACTTAAGGAATATTTTGGAGAACGACAACTCAGGTAGATGAAGCATATACTCAATGCATTTCCAGAGAATCTTAAAATAAAGCATGAAAAAGAAGTAAAAAATTAAAGGTCATTTGGAAAAGAATAGCCATAACACAAATGGATAATGAATTACATGAAGATCTCAGGCTTAAAGAACTGTAGAAACAGGGAGAGCAACCAGCAGCAGAAAACCTACTTCTATTACCCAAATTGCACCCATTTTGTGCAAGAATGACTAAATGAATCCTTTTGTAAGTCTTTAATCTGTCTATGAAATCCCCATAATTTTTCAAAATTTGAGCACTGTTTACTTATGTAGGTTTTTAGCACCCTCAATTTCTGATAATGTCAGTAAGTGCATTTAGCAGTGAAGGATACTGGGAAATCAGAAAAAGCTGCTGTGCACCTTGGAGTGTCCAGGGATTTTATGTACTGGAGATATTAATAATTTTCTGGAAAGTATTATGTTTCCTGGATATAAGTTTGTATTTTACACTTTGACAGCCAAAACGTGGATATAATTTCAAACTCTTATATCCAGTGTGATGGTATTGAAGAGCTCTGAGCTATTGATCAAAACACGGAGGAGAATAAGTGACAGACTCAGAAATGGATTTAAGTGAAGGACTTTAGCTTTATGGCTGTAACAAAGCATCTGGGCAACAAATGTCTAAATCACACTTACAGTGGTGGTGGTTAGATGTCAGTGCATGGGTTACAAGTGTCCAGCCGTGAATCAGTGATTTGTGGCAGAACTCCCTCTTCAGCCTGTACAAGGACATAGCCTTTAGAGCTGGCACAGAGGTTATCAAGAGAGAATTCTTCTAAAGTCTCACATTTCTCTGCTGTTAGGTGGTCTGGATGCAACCAGCATAACTGTAATAATTTCAGTGTTTCTCAAGTTGGTGGAAAATGTAAGAAATTGAAGTTGGAATATCAACACCCCCAAAGATGTTCCTGTTCTCAACTGTCTATGTAGGAGTTTGGAGCAACCAGCAACCTCCACTAGGCACTTCAATTAAGTATATGAAATTAGACTGAATGAATCTAGCTGTGGTCCATCAGCTGAGACTATCTCATTTACCCTTGAGAAAAGTTAGAGCAATTCTAGACAAATTTGTCTTGCCTTTCTGAATATGGAAATTTCACATCTCTTTGTGCTGGTATCATAGGGAGAGGGAAAAGAGATGAAAAATACAAGCTGGCAGAAATAACTTTTAGATCTCTAGATAATGTGGAAGTGCATTCTACTGCTAAGGTTTAAAAGAATGTCTGAGGGTGAAGGCTAGAATTTTGTTTGTTTAAGACCTAATCTTCTCCAGACATTGAGTCAGTGTGGGTTTTGATGAAGAATTGAAACAGAAGTGTCTAGCCCACATCACGTTCTCTGGTACAGTCATTCCCACAAGTGAGAATAGGAGTACTAGGGATAGGAAGCAAGTGAATTGAGATAGGTATACCATAATTGCAAGCAAGTGAAAAAGTATGTTTATACCTTTTGACAATCTGTTTCCATATATCATAAATTTATGCTGCACAGCTTCATAAATTCATTCCACTATGCATAATTTTGAAATTCTTCCCATGTTTTTAAATCCAAAGCTCAATTACTTACAGAGGGCCGTTCCTTGGTGGTTTCAGAAGCAATTAATCCATGGTGTGCTCTCTGCTGACTCACAGCCAGATTTCTTGGGTCTTCCACTCAAGTGTAATTCATCTGGGCCAGCTGCAGATTTGGACTGCCTGCATATTCAGAAATGAATTTTACTCTTTGTATTTGTAGTAATGCCAAGGGATGTGCTTGGCAGGTTTATATCCTAGTGGAATCTGACTCCCTGCACTGAAGAATTCAAACTCAAACCTTCTAGGGTCCAGACATCTCAGGTGCTCTGAAACAGTCCTACAAGAATCAATAGCAAAATACAGGTAGCTCACATGGCTAATGTGATCATGCACTTGTCAAACTGATTCCAAGCTTATGTTTCATCCTGGCATTGAAGATTGCTTACCTAGAAAAGGCCTTATCAGCTTTCAGAGGACACATGTGTGTCAACATTCATTTAGTGTGACCCTAACTCTTTTTCTCTGCTGGTTGTTTTGTGTGCACATTAATTTTAGTGACAATGCTTATTGTATAAATTGTCCATTCAGACATTCCAATGCACACCTGGAGCAGCTGCTCTGTAACCTGAAGAATGAGATTGCTAATACTGAAAGTTAGAAAAAAGACTGCAGCAAAGGCTGCTTTCATCAGTTGACTCCCATTCCTATGCAGGTGATTTCTGAGTGCATATCCTGTAACCTGAAAGCAACATGGCTTTGGAATACACATCACCTTTCCTGTCTTGGCATCACCAGCTGTTTTAGTAAGAATAACTCCTTTTTAGTTTAATGCAACACTGTGACAGATGAGATCTTCCTGATCCCATCACAGTTCAAGAGCACGTATGAAGTGGATTCAGTGAGAACTTACTGCTCTTGCCTCAAGCCTTAGATGGTAAAAAAAAAAGCTGGAATGTGACTTGCATTTTGACAAGTTTCACCAAATATTTTTAGAAACCTTATCCTAACCTAGTTATCCAGGGTTTTCTGCCTGAAGTCCTAAAGATTGGGACTGGCCCTGTGACTGGCAAGGCTCAAATACTGGGTGAATGTGACTGGGCTCCCCAAATTTGTATTTCCTGTGGTCCTGTGGATGTCAAGAGTGACAGACTGTGGAAATAGGCTCCCTTTGCTGTCTGTCAGTTCTGCAGGCACTCACTGACAACAACTATTGTCACCTAAAGCTCTAAGGTGGGCTGCTGTCCAGTACTGCAGTTTTGGGTTCTCTCTTGATCTCAGCTTTCTCTGGCTACATTTGCAGACTTGCACTGAGTAGTTTTGGATGGTGTACTGACTTTCACTTGAAGACTGCTGGTATTCAAGTAGAGAGTTCATAACTCACGTAACTTGAAGTCTGTTGAAAACATAATTCTACATTTATGTTAAAAATGCCTCTCTCAGTGGCAATAATATTTTTAATTAGTTGTTTTTCTATGCAATTATTGAAAGAAACTAGAACTCAGTTTTCTTTGGGGTTTTAGAAGTGCTATCTTTTTCTTCCCAATAGGCTTGTTTTCTTCATTTTCAGTTTGTTCCTGTAATTTCTGGGCATCAAAATGAGGATAGAAACATGATACTTCAGAAAATTATTAGGCAGCCATATTCCCAGGACAATGTGACACACAAATAAAAAATCTTTCAAAATCAGAGAAGATCTCAATGCAAATTCTAAATTCAGATATCCTTCCCAAGGGTAACCATCTAGGGCAGTTTTGTGTACACCATAGTTCCAGCTCCACTCTTTCTTCATTGCCTGAGTTGCAGCCTAAATTGTTAGGGAAAGTTTGATGTGAAGATATGAACAGTATAACCATATAGACTTTAAAAGACTTATTTTGACTGAAACTTTAAGCTTTTAAGCATTTTTCTATGATAGTGCTAAATCTTATGGTCAATAACTGTGTAGCATACTGGGTGCCAGTGTTGTCAAATATTTCACAGCAAGCTCTGGTGGCACCAAATTCTGATGTACAATAGCACCTCTGTAATTTAGGCAAAAAAGTTCAGAAATGTTAAAGAAAAGGATTAAAATGAAAGCTATGCCCAAATTTATTTGGCCAATGAAATGAATGAAACTATGTTTTGCACAAGTAAAGAAAAAAAAGATGACATTTCCCCATCCACTTAGAAGTAAACCAGTATTTTTTGCTACAGGAATTACAGAGAAACAATTCAGAGAGCAGATACTCACCCCACAGTATCTCATCTTCTTACACAATCAGATGAAAAGTCCTATCAGTGTTCCATATCATCATTCAAAACAAAGGAAATATGAATATAAAGTAGTTGCTGAAATTTTGCTTTTCTGTTCACAAACATTTTTGAACAATAAGTAGGAAAACTATTCAAAACCACTTAGAATTATTGATGAAATAGAAATGACTACATCATTGACTACATGATGACTACATCAATTAAAATTGTATGGTCCTTCCTGGTGGGGGTTATCAGCCATATTTCAGTTCTCATCAGCACAACTGGCTGTAGTACATATAATGATAGGCTGGATTTGTACATGTATCTATGTAAATTCAGACCTTGGATTATAAACCCTTTTTCCCCCCCCCAAAACATTCTCAATGAGCTTTATTAGGAAGATTTCTATGAAAAAAACTTAGGTGACCAGAATTCATGCAAAACAGCTGACAGGAATGGCACATTCCCCCACACCCTCCTTGACTTCCAAACTCAAAAGCTGCTGCTCAATGTGTTTAGGTAACTTAATGAAAATATAGTTTCATATTTGTGAGATGAGTTGAAAGAAAAGTCTCAAAAAAACCTCCACAATATTTTAAAAGGCGATTTTAGTCCTAATAGAGCCAGACAATAGATGTACCAGTTTCACTAGATTTGCTTCAATTCCCATTTGAGTCAATGAAGAGAATCCCGTTGGCTTTAAGTAGGAATTAGATTAGCAGGATTTATGAAGCAATTTTGTTTTATCTGTGTTAGGAATAGGAAGTTCTTGAAATTGTCCCATTTTTGAGGAAATCAAATCTCTACCTGGACTTAGGATTGCATACTGAGAAAGAGGTGAAGCCAAAGTTCTACTTATCTCAAATCGTCTGTTTGTAGTGTAATGTGCAGAGATACAGGAAATGCCTTCCACATCAAGAGGGTGGTAAAATCAATAGTCCCATCCTTAACATTCAAAAGTTTGGGGAGCAAGAATTAAGCGTGCAGAGTGCTCTCAAGTTATGGATATTTTAGCAAATTTTTTTAGAATCCTTATTCTTATTTACATCAGGCCTGTGATCCTGAGACAAGTAGCTCTGAATTAACCATTTATTTAAAAAAAAAAGGAGAAACAAAAACGTGTGTAGGCACAAACTTTGCAAGATGTATCTTTCCATGGTAAAGCATCGCGTCCTGTAATAACTGGAAAAACAATGGCACCTTTTCTTCTGACCTTTCTTTCACAAAGCCTCTGTGTGAGCTTCTTTTTTCTCTTGCCTTTAACACAGATTCCTAATTTAGCCAATATTTCATTTATGAATGGGTTCTGAGCAAAAACTTCATCCTATTTTCAAGTATCTTGAGGGTTCAGAGGCAATCAAATCCATCTTTAAAAGAAAATGATGAATGTAAGTCAAATAAGTCCTATATATTTTTTTTCTAATGACATCAGCTTCTCTTTTGCCTGCCTTACCCAGAAGCCTGCATGGTCCTTGTCTGTGAAAGACTCATACTTCACTCAGCAATCTCAGAGAGTTTGATTTAGGATAAGGATTTTACTGCTGCCTATTTTTATAGCCGAGGTTTATATATATGTGTTTTACAGTTCAGTGAGGTTAGAGGTGTGTCATGCTGTAGAATGACATAGCATCAGTGCTTTCTGTTCTCCCCAGGTTCAGTAGGATGGTGTTACTTCTTCGTATTGATTTTTTCCCCATTATTCAAAGAACATTTGATAATTTAACAAATAGATCTGTATTTATCAAACACCTCAGTGTCTGACCTGTCATTACACAGGTATAATACTACATGGAGAGAATCATAGGAGGCCGTAGTTCCTTCCCCAAATTACCCTGGGAACTAGAGAGCAGCTGCAGTCTTGTTGCTTATCTTTTACATCTCAACCAGAGCCATCTTTGTTACCCAGACTTCTATTGAGAAGTCTCAAGTCTTGCAGATAAAATAGGGAGTCATTCCTTTTATAGTAAGACTTTAAAAAGTCTTTAGTGTTATACTCAGTTGTACACAAATGAGCTCACATGGAGATTATAGTGCCAGCTCAGAGAGATAATGTGGACAGCATAACAGGTCTTTGTGGGCTTTGACTATAATATTATGTAGTCTTTGAAAAGCATTAAAATGAATAGTCTAAGGGCAGTCAGATACATACTCTGCAAGATTCGGTGTCTTCAAAATTATAGTGTTAGGCATGTTTATTCAAATCAGTGATCAGAAGGGATAAATGGATGAGAATTCCTTAAGTGCTTTATAATGGCTGTGGGTTACAGAGTAAATCATACACATTTCACAGTTAGAATAAATTGAGTTTATGTGGCTACAGAAATTAGTGCTGCTGTAGTTTGGGGGGAGGTGTGTCCCACACCACCATTCTTAAATCCACACATCAATAACAACTTATAAAATACAGAAATGCCCCAATGAAATTCTGAGGGTTTTGAAATTTCTGCATTTGATAAACAATTTAAACACTGTAATCCTTAATTGTTTTATTTGTATCATATTTTTACACGTACATAAAGGAATAGTTAAGTCTGATAGTGTTGCAGCTGGAACATTGTGAAGATTAGAACCTTGCCCTTGGAATTTTCTTCTTGGTATGCCGCAGCATATAGTGTTGTGATGCTCAGTTGGGTGCTGTCATTTTGGAACACGTAGCTGCTAATGAGGTACCTCTGATGCCTGCAAGGCATTGGGAGAAGTGTGAGAGTCTCGGAATTGGAATATAAAACAGAGGGTGTAACTGAGTACCTACAGGAGTAGGTCTGAAATTGTCCTGGGCACTCAATCCCATGAGTATGTAGTGGTTGTATGGGATTAAATGAAGGTTCATGCCTCAAGTACTTTATTAACCTTCCTTTTCAAAAAGGAGAAGAGGATGCCTTGCTTTTGTTTGGAAAATTGGCAGCTGGAGAAGCTTTGTTTTTGAGGTAAAGCCTTTATTTTTACACTCCAGTGCCAGGACTGCTTATCCATTCTTATGATTGTTTAGGCACAATGCATAGGGAAGGCTAAGAACAGAAATCAAAACAAGATATCTCTTTCCTAATCTCTTTCTCATAAAGCAGGAGTCCAGTCACTGATGCTCAGTGATTTCCTGCATTTCCTTTCTTTCATGCAATGACCCTTGTCTTTCTTTCCACAGCACAGCTCCATGCTGCAGGCAAGGGTAGGAACTGCATTTCTGCTGCCTTATGGATTCTGCTATGTTAAAATTGGAGGTATGAACCTTCAGCTGAAGGAAGATCAAATCTGTCATGTTCTAAGGAAGTCCCATAAAGCACTAAACTCCTTGGTAAAGCTGAGCCAATGTGCTTCCCTGCACTTCCTATGCAGATCTCTTTTGCATACAGCATTAAGAGTCACCAGCAGCTCTTACATCTACTTAGAGAAAACCTACTGAATAACATTTAGAAATCTACCTTATACAGGCAGTAGCTCTGAGGATCCTTCTTGGGCTCTGATAACACAGAATCAAAAAGGTTGAGGTTGGAGGGGACCTTTTGTCTGACACTCCTGCTCAAGAAAGGTCACCAAGGGCAGGCTTCTCAGGCACTGTCTGTGGCATGGGCAGAGCTTTATTAAGGTGATGATGGTTCTGTCTTCATGTAGAAACAGAAAATTTTAAATTTCACCAGAAAAAGATAACAGCTGTATGAGGAACTATTCAGGGGTTTTGAGGGTTTTTGAGGATTAAAATTTTAGCCTTAGATATGTACTCAAGGGCTGTCTGAGCATATCCTTCCTTTTGGTGTATTGCTCTAGTGTATGTGATTTTTCAGATTAGATATAATAGATATCCAGATGGTTAGTATCTGTGAACCCCAAGGGGTATTCTCTAGGCTGAAAACAATTCAGTTTAGTAGGGACAAGACCCTACTGGTATGAGTTTATCAGATACTAGAAGCATTGCAGTCTGTAAGGAAGGATTTAGTCCCTTCAATCAGGTATACAGATATTTTGCTATGAAGACTGCACTGGTATGGGCTGAAACAACTAATGAAGATGCACTTTTGGAATGTTCCTATATTAAATGAAGGCCCGGGGAAAGGGGAGATGGGACTTGTTGTGGATATTACCCTGAAGCACAGTGGAGGATTTAATGGATGCTTTTCTTTCACTGGGGAAAGTTCAACTCTGCTCATATATTTTTTTTTTTGCTGTACAGATTCCTATAATCTTAGTTCTTTGGATGCTAGCCCATTCAGCACTTCTCTCACTTTAAAGATGGCCTGTCTAGGGTTTATTTTGCCTTTTGACAGCACAAGTTTAAAATTTAGAAAAGATTGGGTAGCAGAAGTAGCAAATACAGTGATTACATAAAGTGCAAAAGTTGAAGTTGCCTGCACCATGTAATTTAGCCATTTTCAAAGTAGTTAGATAAGAATCCCTGTAAAGCATGGCTGGGCATTGAATACAATATTGTTTTTTGTTAGCTGTGGTTTCAACTTATGGCACTTGTGGCAATCATTTTAGCATTTCTGAACTCATTTCTGAACATGTATCCCCTGTAATGCAGTCAATAGGAGAAGCAGGTTAGTGAAACAGCTGTTAATTTTCCACCAATTTGAATACTCCATCCTACTTGGTAGATGTTTTCCAGTTGCAAGTTCAATAAATATTTATGTCAGCCCTGCTGTCAAGTAGTAGTCTCAGTAACAGACAGCTGCTAAATTAAGATACTTTCCTTGGCAGTAATGGAAAGGTAATAACGCAGTTGCCTTATGCAAGCCTTGGTGAAGACTTGCCATTATAATTATCATAAAAAAACCCCAACTGCGACTCCAAGAATAATAAAACAGAGGGGCAGGCTGTGTTACCACCAGGTGAATGGAGGTGAGAGAAAAAGAAATCAGGTTCCTTTCCTTGGTAGTGCTGTTTCACAGGGGCAGCTGCAAGTGAACTTCAAGCAAAGAAGGCAGAGAAGTTGGAGACGGTGCTGCAGATTATGACTTGCTCACAGAGGTGTTCCTCCACCAGTGTGTTCTGGCAGCTGTAGGCATAGGTCCTAGCACAGACAGATGTGTGCTAGTAGGCAACAAGTGCAAGAAAACTGCTACACGTTCAACCAGACCTATTTTTTCCTTCCCTCAGCTTCTCTTTTACTATTGTATCCCCTGCAGAATGGGCAGATGGAGAAATGGGCAGTTTTTTGCAGCTACAGTTCAGGAAAGAGACCTAGGAATCATCATTGACAGATCTCTGAAATCATTGTCTCAATTTGCAGCAGCAGCTAAAAATGCCAACAAAATATTGGACATCAGCAGAAATGGTATTGAAAACAAGAAACATCAGCATTTTGCCATGATATAAAACCTTAGTGCATTCCCATCTTCAGTGCTGTGAGCAGTTCTAGTCTCTGCATCTCAAGAAGGACATGGTAGAGTTAGAGAAGCTACAGAGAAGGGCAAATAAAATTAAGATGGTGGGACAATGGCTTATGCAGAGAAACTGAAAAAACTAGGAGTTTCTAGGAAGAGAATGAATATAGGGAATACAGAACCATTGGCCAACTTTCACAAGACCATATTTAGGCTGGACTCAACAAAACCTATAGATCAATAACAAAGAAAGTACTTCTCCAAACACTTGGTTTGAAGACTTCACAGAATAGTATCTCATCAAATTGCTGAGCTTGGAAGGGACCTCTAGAGATCATCTAGCCCAGCTTCACAGCTCAGAGCAGGGTCAGCTAGAGCCAGATGCTCAGGGCTGTGTCCATATGGGTTGATTATCTCCATGGAGTCTACAAATTCTCTGGGCAATGTATGCCAGTGCTTAATCACCCTCATACTAAAATCCTTTTTTCTTACGCCTAAATGTAATTTCTTTTATTTCAGCTTGTGCCCATTTCCTCTTGCCCTGTCACTGGGAACCACTGAGAAGAGTCTGGCTCCACCATCTTTGCTTAGCATTGTCAGGTATTTATTCAGATGGTGAAGATCCACCCCCAAAAGCCCTCACTTCAATAGGCTGAATAGGCACAGGTCCATCAGCCTCTCCTTGTGTGAGCCATGCTCCAGTCTCAGTCACCTGCATGACCCTTGGCTGTACTTGTTCCAGTATGTCCACGTACCTCTTGCACAGGTAGCCCAAAACTGGACACAACACTGCAGGTGTGTCTCACCAGTGCTGAGCACAGGAGAACAACAACCACTTTTAACCCGATTGCAATGTTCTTCTTAATGCAGCCCAGGAAGCTGTTGCTGGAAGGGCACAGTTCTGGATCCCCAGGTCTTTTTGTGACAAGGTGTTTTCCAGCTGAGTGGCCCCCAACATATATGGGTGCATTTTTATCCAGGCACAGAAGTTAGCATTTTCTGCCTGTCAAGGTGCCTCTAAATGGCAGCACAGCCATCTGGTGCATCGACTACTCTTCCCAGCTTTATCATCTTCAAAACTGCTGGGAATGCATTATCCAGATCACTAATAAATATATTAAACAATATTGGTGCTAGCATTGATCCCTGGTGTGCATAGCTGGTGTCTGGAATCTAACTAGGCATTTTGCTGTTTGCAGGAGACTATGGAGGTGGACAAGTATCAGCAGATCCCTAAGGTTCCTGCAAAAAAAGAATTATACAAATTCATGGACAACAGATCCTTAAGCAGGTAATAAAAGTAGACATTAGTGATGTGCCCTCTAACATCCCTAGTCCAGCAATTATGCCTGTTGGGAAGAGGATTGGACAGCAGAGGGTGGCCAGCCTTTGGGGGAAACTTTGAAAGTGTGAGAGGTAATACTGGTTTGCATAGATCAATAGTCTGCCTCAATACAATATTTCTTTTCTCATTGTTGAAAGCCCATTGTTGCATTAACTGCGGCACCAAGCGCTTTCTCCTCTTTCTCCCTCCAGCCATTTCTCCTCAGCCTCACTGATTTCAGATTTCACTGGTTCTTTGTCATCTGTCTGGCACTAGTAGCACAGTGGCATCTAACCTTCTAGACCAAGTAAGCTCTCTTCTCACCCAGCAGATGAATTGAGACATCCTGGCATATTCACTGGCCACTCCATGCTCTTTCTGTAAAGAGAGGTAGCTTTCTCCTAGGAGAAGCTATCCCAGAATGTTTTTGTATTTTTGGAAAGAAGCATAGTAGTGGAAATGTATGCCTCCCCTATTGTTACAAGCTGCCCCTGAAGGCAAGGTAACTGAGGTTCTTGTTAATAAATCTTTTGGGGTGGATTAGAGTGAAATGACACAGAATGACCAGTGTTTATAAATATATATGTAAACAGCAGGTTTATTTTAAAACAATTTTGTTGCTATGGAAAGGAAGTATGTAACCAATTTGATTGTTACTATGTAAAGTAATTTAGCAACATGAAAATATAAAGATCACTTAAGAAATTACATAAGGAAAGGGAAGAAAGAGTAAGAAAGGATGAGTAAATAGTGGAGAAGCAAGATATCACCTGCCATGGTTGCAAGAATGAGACTAGATTGTTGCAATTTTGATGTCTGTCAAAGTGATGGTCACAGTCTTGATCCCTTGGGGGTGGGGGAAGCCCACAAAACGGAGTTCAGTGGGTTCAGGTTCAGGGGAGGATGCCCAGATACCTCCCCTGGGAGGAAATTTTACACTGTCTGGGGCAAGACTGTGGATCATGTGCAGTCCTTTGGTGGAAAACCCCAGAAATCAGTCTTGGGGTGCTTTGGGGATTGTGGGCAGTTGCAGATGTGCCTGAAGATTACTTGGGGTGGTCTTTGTTTGACCAGTGATACGTATTTGAGCAGTTGCTTCCTTTCACACAGTTTGACATGGTGGGAATTTTTGTTTTGATGTGTTATTAAGGATGTGCTAACCAGAACTTGCCTCTGCCAGGCTGGAATCAGTGACCTCCTGTTGCAAATTCCTCCCTTTTCTGCTTACCTCCAGTTCCCACTGGGGTAACTTATGTTATGGCAAAATCCTTCTGTGGCCTTGGCCTATCTAATAGTGCACTTTAACTCCTCACACATATTGTGTGAAAATTTGGAATAGGGAGGTTGTGCCTGAGGACCTTGGAACAAGAGAATGTTGTCAAGGGTCACACCATGTGGTGGTGGGCATAGTACATTGCCAGAGGTGGAGAATGGTACATTGAAGAACAGCCACCCCTACATGGAGGCATTCTAGAGGGTCCCAGAAAAGCCACTTTAATGTTTATCAACCGAGGTACTCATCATACTGCATGCCCTAGGCAGAGTAGCCAGTCAAGCAATTTGACACTGAAAGATTAGAAATGCATACATTTTACCAACAAAAACTATTTTTGCCTTAATTGGGCTAGGATTAGTCATCTGGAGAAAGGCAAAGTTACAGAGTGAAAAATTAGTGATGCATAAATACACACATGCATATACACACACACCTACTCTCTGCACACAGACACACATACATATGTGCACACACATCAACACTTCCCAAGGAGTAACGTGGTTTGCTGTACTTCCAAGGTTGGAGAAGTGAAGGTCAGACCATGCTAGAGGTGGTGCCATTAGTTGATACTAAAAAGTCAGCACTTAGCAGATAAATGTGGCAGAAGAAAGACATTTTCCCCTTACTCCCACAAGCATGCTTGAAAGAGAAGTAATTTTTAATACACTGAAAAATGCTGATTTTTAAATGTTACAGACTGTGGCTAAAAATAAGGGATTATTTATTACTTCTGTATTACTGTGAGTGCTTAGCTCTTGATTCTTTTAAGACCCTTCTCCCCAAAGTAAGAAAGTAACTGTCTATTTATTTATAGTGCCAACATAACTCCCAGAATCATTATATTTTTGAAATGGTGTTTGTTGCTCCTTGAAGGAGCAAAATCCTCTCTTAAAAGTATGATTTTTATAGATATATTGTTTCATTTTGAGGAAACTGGGCATTTGAACCCTATTAATATATTTTACATGAATGAAAGGTCCTTGGACTTAACAGGGAAGCTGAGTCCTGTTAGTCTTCTGACCACTGGAGATACAATGTTTTTTAAAGTGAAAAGAATTGAAATACTTGTGCATTAGCCCTATATGGCAAGTTGTTGTGGGCACTGTACAGCCCTCAGTACAGTAGACTGAATCCTGCTGATGTGTTCCAAATCATGTTTTGTTGTGGTGTTACAGAAACCACAGAGGTACAAGGGTGTCAAGAGCCAAAATCCAGTGGGCTTTTAAAAGCTTATCCCCCATAAGCAATACTTTCACAACAACCTGTGCAGGGTTACTGTACAAGACATAACCTATTCAGCAGGTTTGTGAAAGGATCACTCACCATCTGGCACAACTCTCCTTTGGATGGACAGGACATAGTAGAACATCTGGCAAGATTCAGAGGGCACGTTGATGCCTTTAATTGCTCGAGATCCTCCCTTCTCATGGCAGGCAGGGCTTGCAGGGTTGAAGGCACTGGAAATGAGGCACCAGCAAAACCTGTCCCAGTTCTCAGAACCCCCTGGCTGTGCTGTACCCCTGTTGTCTCCTTTCCTTGTCCTCAGGTCTGCAACTTCTTTCTGCAGCCTTTTAGTGCAATTCTGCTCACAGGGAAACCAGGACCCCAGTACCTCCCAGGAACAGATGTACTCAGCATTGTTTTGCCTTCCCGATGAGTTCAGTGGGAGCAGAAACTCTTGGGTTTATATAGGGGGTAAGGGTTCATCTTATCCTAAACTAAGATAGTTGCTCCACCAGCCAGGCTGGTTGTGATGTTAACAGAGGTTCAGCCAACCCAAATGACATCCTTCCCCAAAGTAAAAAAAAAAAACCAACCAAACAACTGGTAGTGAGGAATAGTCCAAACTCTGCTTTTCTTTGTCTGATTATTTTAAAAAGAGAAAACAGCTTCTTTATCTACAGCAGTCTTCTTGCTGAAACACAATGCTGAAGAAACTTGAAGGGCTATATTCTAGAAATTCTCTTTGAGTTTACAGTCTCAAAGGTTGCATGTGAAGTTGTTTGTGCTGTATTGAAATAGATGAAAACAGATTGTTCCCACTTCTGAATGTATTATGGATCCACTATTTATTTTAAAATATGTTAAGGGACTCTTCCTGTATAACCAGTTGTTACATTGGGGTATGCAGCAGAATGTGATTCCCCATTCACAAAGAGAGTTTTCTGCTCTCCCAGCTATTTTTATTTCATTTCTAATCTGTGCTAAGGCATCTGTGAATATGATATCTCAGCCCAGACAGAAGAATTCTTAATCTGAAGAAAATGGAAATTACTGAACATTCCAGTTTAGCATCCATTTACTAAACTAAATAACTTCTTGAGGAGGAAGAGGAAGAGAGGAGGAGGGGGATAGGGTGCATGTGCATTTTGTAGCTCTGAATTGCTATTTCAAGTGAAAGGAAAACATTTAACCAAATGTCTCATTAATGAGAGCCTAAAGAACAGACTGAACTTCTAAACATTTCTTACTTGCAGCAGTAAGAGTCTAAAGATTTCGATTAAGCTTTTCATCTCTAGAATGACATTCCTCCCACATGCCCTCCTACCAGCACCCTAAATTTGCAGGCAACTTCAAATATCTTTAAATATGAATGTTGAAGGACCTTTTTGCAGACTACATCTTCTTTGCAAGTTGAAGACAAATCTGTCATAATTTTGTCTTCTGCCAACAATGTGGATAAAATATATATCAATCACTCAAAAGTTAAAAAGCTGCAGCTTTCAGGCTTTCATTCACAATATACACATTCAAGAAAAACAAGTTTTATGTATATGTCTGGTGAATACCCCATAGAACTATTAGCTAGAGAGCAAAACTGAATTGATTTTGCTATTGTCAGACTTCAACATTTGATCCATCACACACATTCCAGCTAAAATTAAGAGGAAAAACAAATAAAGACTTCCAAAACTTCATGTTCTTTTAGACACAAAACAGATTTCCCCCCTGCATTTTTATATTTTAATCAGCTTCACACCGTATGTTCAATCCTCCATGAAGGCAATTCAATTCCCAGAGCCAACAGCTTTGTCACTTTTTTTGCTGACTTAAAAAAGAAATCACTTCCAAGTGGTGGTAGAAAGGAACTTATTCACTTAAGATATCTCAGCACACATAAGACCTTTAAATTATTTTGCAACTGGCACAAACTGGGACAGTCTGTTGAAGGGACTTCTCAATACAGAAGACAAGTAATGTGTGAGTCTCCTTGTTTCTGCTAGCTAATGGCCATGTTTCTGCTAGCTAATGGCCAGGGAGTATAAATCAATTACTTGAGTTTCCAAAACACAGAGTTCAATGTCTCTCAGTTGTAAAGGTGTGAGTCCTTCATTTTAGAAGATTCTTCCAAACATATGATAATGCAATAAGCTTAGACAATGAGCATTTAAATCCTCCATGTCACCGTGTCAAAATCTGTAAAAATTAAAATCCAGATACATACTACCTGACCCACAGAAGGGTTTTAAGTAGCAGATGAACCCTTTCCTATTGAAGAAGCACCTAAGTCTGGCTCCATATTTTCTCCAGTGTGTCATCTCCTGATTCAGCATAACTCTGCTTTCATGTTTGTGGGAAGAAGTGTCTTGGCATGATGGCCACGCAGCAGCCGACAAGACAGCAGTTTGTCCAAAAAGGAGTAATTAACTCCCTAATTGATTCTGCCATAGAACATTTGTGAAGTACAGAATCATAGAACAGCTCATGTTGCAAGGGACCCAGAGGGATAATCTAGCCCAATCCCTGCTCCTTACAAGGCTAACTAAACCCAGGAGTGTCATCCAGATGTTTCTGGCCCTTTAATAGTGGAATGTTGCTGGAACTTCTTGCTAGAGATGCTTTCTTTCTTACATTCTCACTTTTGACAGGTCTGTGCTCCTTGAGGTTCCAGCTGTTTTCAACTATGCATTTACTATTCCAATGCAATAACTCATTTTATTCCCTATGGTTTTTCAAAATCCTAGCAAATACCAGCCTGAAAACAGCTCACATCTGCCTGTCTGTTCAGGGCAAGAGACCAACTTTTAGTTTTCCCTAATAAATAGCACAATTCTACTGTAATGTCTCTAGGTCCTATGTTAACACATCTGCCTCAGAAAAGACACATGCTTAAGACACAACTAGGGCCTAAATCACCAACTAAGATTATCTGGATGAAGCTGCAGTAGTTTTTATCCAGTAGAATATATTCTCCTGCATGTAACAGACTGGGCATTTCTTAATGGTAGTGGCTAATGTGTAGAAGCAGATAGATCTGTAGCCTTAGAGAACTTATATGTTTAAAACTGGATTTCTAGACCTATTTTTTTACAGAGACAACCTATTAAAACATTTCTACGTAATCTGATTAATTGAAATGTCTTTTTAAAAAAATTTTTATTCCTTTAATAATATCCATCTGTACAAGACCACTAGTGTCTTTTTCAGACTGCTGCTGTAATCAGTGAATGAAAAGGGAAATACTGGGTCATTAAATGCAGTAGCTGTTGCCATGTGCAATAATGCAAAATTATTATTTTTATGTATTACAACAGTAGATGTGTTTATCACCACCATTCCATAAGGAGCAAAAAATGTCTAGTGCAGGTCATAGACATTGAAGCAACCCTGCCCCAACTAAAAAAAGTCAAAATTAATGTTGTTCTGCAGAAGCACCTCAGAGTGAAGCCTGTGGAATAGAAAACCTGATTACAGTTCTCAAGCAAATTTAGAGTTTCTCTAGAGAAACTGAGCATTGTAGTCAGTTAATCCCTGCCTAAGAAGCATTTCATGAGGTCAAGTGTACTTTGCCTAGTATTTTATAATGGTAGTAATATTGCCTGTGCATATGTATGCATTCTATAACTCTTCCCTTGGGAGTCAATGGCAGTTTAGTCCCACTGACTGCAAAGGGAAGGTGGGCATAAACCTTAGGATTTGCCTTGGTCAAGGCAAATGATCAAGGCTTGTGACCATATAGATATCAAAATTTAAGCAGTAAATTGGGTAGTTGATACAAAAACCTTTAAAAACACCTTTGAGTGTTACGGGTGGCAAAATGTGACACTTATTACAGATACAGCTGAAATGGCTTGTAGTTTTGAGGTATAATAGGAGCAATTCTAACAGTTATATATTGTTTTGGGAAAAAACCCAAACCCTTTAGGTACAACTTTGGAGTACTTAAATGCTTTTTTTTGTGTGTCTTCTCTTAAATAAGATTTGAAAGCTTTCTAACTAAAATTTTAATTGTAATTAGTGTAAAAACTTGGTGAAAAATATTCTTCCTTTCTGTATATCTGAAAGTTTGCTGTTACAAACACAGGCTTTTTATTCTATATCAGATTTCCTAAATACTTACTGCTGCAACAAAGTGAGAAGGAATGATATGTTTACTAATGGAAAGCTGTCAGGAGGATTCAGTGCTGAGAACAGTGGAATGAGTGAAAAGGGCTGAGCTGACCTAACAGCTGTTTGCAACAGAGTTGTGATCCTGCTCTTCCTCACCTTGTCGCTGCTTCCCTTCAGACCCTTCGCTGCTCAGGAAGGTATTCCTCTTCCTTGTGCTGCTGCAGGCAAGCACCTGGCCCTAGATGAGCTGATTCAGTTTGTTAGGCCGGCCCTTGTTTTGCTGAGATGGTGAGCTGAAATCCACACCCAAGGGAGACAAGCTAAGGCCAGGGCTGACACAGGCTGGGGGAGCAAAGTGCTGGGGAGAAGTGAGGACAGGAGAGGGCAGGGAGGGAAGTGGGTGGGAAGCAGGAAGCTGCTGTATCTGAGTTTAGCCTGGCTCTTTGCTGAGGTGTCAGTCACTTTTCTACATGAGAAGGCTGGAGCAGAAAAAACAGACAGGAACATGTTTTTCTTTACAATTCCATTTGATCCAGCTGTACAGGAAAAGAAAGCACTCTATGTTCAGTTGCTGCAGCAGAAAAAATTGTGGGGGCTACAAAATAAGGAAGGAGGATTGTTGTGGGAGGGCAAAGGTGCAGATCACACTTTGCATCCACAATGGGGAAACTTAGAATGGAACGATCCTTCTCTCTTTTCCTCCATCATCCCTAGGCTTGTCAGGGCTGTGATGGCACCTTCCTGTTCTGCCTTCTCTGTTCTACCATATGTTGGAGGTTTCACATTTGTTGGACATGGCTGCATACTGCGCCTGGTTCTGCTCCACTTCCAAGGTGGCATTCCCATATTGATCATCAAACAACAATTTTACTTTGTGTTTACTGCTCTAGGTCATCCAGAATTGTCCTGTGCCTGTATCACCAAGGCTCCTTCTATTGTCTGAGGCTTGTGCTCTCATGGGCCCTGGCTAAAAATTACAGAACAATCCCTTCTGGCAACAGTGAGCTGTTGCATTTTCCCTCTGTTGTACTCGCTATCAATGTTTCTGCTGTTGTAAATGAGTGCAGTGGTGGGGTGAAACCTAACAAAGTAGACCAGTAGACCAATACAATGCAGAACTGAAAGAAAAAGGAACATTTCCTTTGAATTTGCTTGTTTTTGAATGAAGTCCTTATTGACATTGTAAAATAAATAATATGCTGGTGTATATTTGTAAGTAAGCATATGACAAATTGCTGGACAATAGAAAGTTGCAAATAAATAAGTATTAACATTCAGAGATCTAAAATTATTTTTGCTAGGAGACTACTATAGTCTGAAAGAATGTTTAGGCATCTAATTCCCTTAAATTGCTCTTTAACCACAAAGGAAAAAAAAAGCCATCGAAGCTCTTTTGGAACCTCTTTTGGACAAGGCTTCTTTAAATGAAGATGGTAAAAGGCATGAAAATGGCTGAGGCCAGCACAGTGGTGGAATAAGATGTATTTACTGTAGAACTCCAAGTTTGGCTTCAGTGCTTATGAAATTGTGGAGTTGATTCAGAAATGTCCAAAACAAGCTGCAGCAAAGAACCCCAGAATTTGAAGTCAACTCTATGTATGTAGGGACTATATTAAAAAAGAACAGTTGTGAATCTTAAGACATTCAGACCTTCACCTCTGGGACCTTGTCTTCATCCACTTAACTATTTCTTCTTTTCACTGCAAAGAAAGCCTAAAGTCTGAACATCTTCTGCTTTGTCTGACAAAGTGTGCCTCACAATCAAATTATGCCTTATTTGCTTTAGATCCAACTTTTCTGAAGTCTACCATCAGTGATATATAAATGTTCAACTCCCTTCATGTCCCTATTCCTTCTCTACAAATTAAAAATAAAAATTAATTAAAAATTAATTGGATTATTGACCTGGCTTTTACCTCAAGGCTTTCCCTGGAGTGAAATATTATTTTTTTTTTAGTTTGTTTTTTTGGTGTGTTTTTTCTTTTATATCTGCTAGAGAGTTTGGAAAGACAATTTTTTAGTGAAAGTATATGTTGTTCCATTTTGCCACTTAGTCATTTTTCCATTGTCACTTTCTTTTATGAAGAAAATTATCACAGACCTGTCATAATTGGCCAATTAAGCAACTTTATATCTATGTCTTTTCAAGTAACAATATAAACCACTATAGATGTGAAAGTAAAACAGATATTAAAAGTCTAATATCGCAAATTTTACCTCTTTTGTTAGTCACTTCTTCTCAATAGTGGTCCCAAGAATGCAACAACTTGAGAAGGTTAGATGTTAAGGAAGATGTTAATTTTTCTTCCTTAGCATCTCATTTAAAAGCTGAGGGGTGGAAGTAAGGAAGAAAGTAACTTGAGGATTTGTTTTTAATGTTGCTAACAATTAAGTCTGAATTCTCTTGGCTTCCTAGCTTGATCAACCACTCTCTCCAAAACCCATTTTGGGAGTGTTCATGCTCAGACAGTTTCCCAGCAGCTTCAGTGTGTACTTCAATTGTGCCTTGTTGACTTCAGCAAGTTTTCTGAGTGACTATCACATTCTGAAGAGGATAACTTTAGGCTGTCAGTGTAAGGGTATGTGTCATTGCCTTTTAAGAACTGAACAGGCTGTGGTGGCGTGTGTCAGGGCTGCTCAAGCAGCCTGCTGAAATCAGTGGCATGTGGCAGACAGTTGTATATAGCTTTTTACGCTGTGTGTCAAGCTAAAGGCTCCTTAAAGTTGTAAATACTGCATAGTACCAGAGGTGATACTTGGAAAAGAGTAAATATCCAAAGCAAAGGCTGGAAGTGAGAGAAAGCAAATTAAAAGAGATGTGGGACCATTAAAAAAAGCCCCAAATAAAATCACCTTCAGCTGAAATGCTGTAGCAGAGTCCTGGAAAAGAGTAAAGTAAGGATGTGCTATCTAGATGCCGGCAGATGTACTCTATGAGAAAGTAGATTTAGAAAAGTTAGCATTTCCCTGCTATTCCTGGACATGGGGCTGGACAGATCTTAAACTGTCTACATGTAAGCCAGGATGAATTAGAGGGAATACTGTATTCTCAAGTAAAGCAAAGTAATTGAAACATAGGTTCCAAAAAAAAAAAACCAACCAAACAACAACAAAACAGCAAAAGTAAAGTTCTTTTGAAAGTTCTTGACTGACATTAACTTAGAAAATCAGGCATGAGATCATGCTACTTTGACAGACTTCATTATTGAGATTTGATTTTGATTGAAATCAAAGATCCAAACCAATATATAAAACCTGGACTAATGGAAATATTAAAAATACTTTAAAATGCTAGAAAGTGAAAGGTGAATACAGTAGACACTGACTAAGGAAGCATGAGTTAGGGTTAGGGTTATTATCAGCTAAATACATCAGAGAAACACTAATGAGCAAGTGTCTGTGAAGTTGTAAAGTTACAACATCATCATGAAACACCAAGGGTACATGGACACATATGTCCACAACTGGAAATTATGAAACCAACTGCAAGAAAGATTAGTGTTTTGCAGGAGTATGCAATCAGAGCCAGCAAAATGAATACAAACAGCAGGCACATTGGCAGTGTCTGGTGCATGTTTATCAGAAAGGAAATACAAAAACAAGCGAAGAACAATTCTATATAGAGGCAAAATACAGGAGTTGATAGAAGAAAATGTACTACTTCAGTGGAGACTGGTGCAACTGCTGGGAGATATTAATGGGGAGCTAATGGTTGGAGGAAGCATGCCAATGCTAATGGGGAGCTAATCTACAAAATATTGTAGATTATTGGGATAAGAAACATAACTACATAAAACAAGAACCACTACAACTGAGGGCTCCTGGAGAAGACCTAACTGCTGTTCAAACATTACATGAACTTATACAGAAGCTTGTAAGAAGAAGTGGGCCTGATTATTTACTGTGAACAATGAGCCGATAATGAGTCTAGCAAATGGAAAATCCTTGGTTTACTTAATAGAGTACCTAAAGGTGAGGTGGGCATTAACAAATGTAAAGGAAATGTTGAATAAATCAGGGTGTCAGAGGAGGCAGGGAAACAAATACACATGCTTGCAAGGAGTACATTTAAATGTTGACTTAGATTTTTCTGAGATTGCACATTCTATTTAAAACAGAGTATGATCTGTGTTAAATTTGCATTTGCTGAACCTGGACACCCACAGACCTTATTTCACATTGCCTGAAATGTTTGTACTAGATTCTAAATTTCAACATGTCTCGAGTTCCAGATCTACTCAGCAGAATGTCTGGTAGAGAATGCCAACATCATCGCAAAGTCTGCTAAATGCAGGTTAAGGGCTCTGAAACAAATCCAGCAATGCTGGACTTGACAGATTTTTTTAAAAAGTGAACTGGTACTGAATGAACACTTGCTGAGCAGAAAGATAAGAAAAAGTCTTTTCATTCCATCCCTGAGGGCAGAAGAAAATACTTAGCTTAGAAGGATAAAATAGAAGAGATCAGGATATCCCATATATACAAGATACAGCTCAGTCATGCTGCGGCTGCAGGGGTCCGTAGATGCAGTTTGTACACACAAGGGCGTTGCTTGGGTGTGCAAGGCTGCAGCTGGCAGGAAGATTGCTCCTGTTCTTATGTGAGCTCCCATCTCTTGTGCAATTGGCTTTAGGACAAGAGGGAACAGCTGCAATTCATTCCTATGAAGAGAGAAACATGAAGAAGCAAGTGAGAGCCAAAGCATCTGAAAGTAAATTGGAAAGAAAGGATTTTCCTGAGCCACTAACGGACAGGATTGCAACAAGTAGATATTGGGATATTTCTCTGCATGGCAATCCAAACACCTAAAGCTCCTGAAAGCCCCTCTCCATCCATGTAACGTAGGCAAAGTTGTTATTTCTAAAGACTACACAGGAATGTAAACTCTCTCATTATACAGCCTTCTGTGTCAGGGAAAGGGAAGCCTGGGAGTGTCACACTGAGGTCTCAGCAGCCACACGTGATCTGAGCAGCCTCGGCCCACGGGACAGGGGCTGTCCATAGGCAGCTGCAGCTCAGGGCAGCCACAGAGCCTGGACAGCTGCTGGTGCCTGAAAACCTCAATCCAGCTGGCAGCTGAATATGATCACTTTTCTGAGAAATGCAAAACACAAAACTTCAAAATATTGCTTCTTCAATAAGGCATAACTTTTGCTAGCTTGAAAGGAAGTTTCTGCTGACAACAAAGCAACACTGGAACTTGTACAAACTGCAGTAAAACTTCACTCTAAATCCTTTGTAATTTTATTGCTGCTGTTACTATTAGTGCCACAGTACAAACGAATGAGAAGATGTGTTTGTGTCTGCGTCTGTTTGCCTGTATATGTTTATCTATATTAATGCATCCTACTTTTTTTATCCCCTCAAAAGCATACTAATAAAAGTGTAAATACACTCTGAGAAAGAAAATCTCCCCATAGATCCATTTGGCTTTGTTACATAACTTTAACAAGGTCTTTTCTAGAACTCTTAATAACTTCACAAAATCTCCATGGAAGTACTGCTTGCAGAGGATGCTGAGGGATTGTTAACTAGGACGTGGATAGGAACTGAGTCGATAACTTTGAGGCTTTACAATTTTCCTTGGCTGTGCAGCAAAAGGCATTTTCCAGCAATTTTTCTTGCCCAGTCTGTCTTACTAGGACATTTTGTGTGGTATTATATGCACAGGTTTGTGTGGGTGTGCCTTTTTTCTGTGTCTCTGTGGAACAATGGTAGCTCATGGCCAAAGCTGAGAGGAACAGTCTCAGATAGAAAACTGCAGGATCTGTAATCAGGGATTTAAATTAAATAGGAGAAAATATTTTTGGTGTACTTGATTTACAGCCACAAATGTTATTATGTACTCTAAAAATGCTCTGCTAAGCAGTCTGATTATTAAGTGTAGATATTTGAGAATGGATATTTAGTAGTATTTGAGATTATGGATTTGACTACTCTGAAAGTGTTCTGCCTCAAATATTGAATTTATTCAGTTTTAATGATTACTTTTTGGTTTATCGCCCCACAACAATTCCCCTGACACACTTACTTAATATTATTTTAAGATATACAGCATAGATCAAATATTAAGACCTTGAATTATTTCTAAATAGCATCCAGCATTGCAGTCCTATATCTTTGAATCCAGAAATAAGATGCAATGCACAATAAATAGTGCTCATGATTGAATGCTTGAAACTGATGTATGAACTTAAAACAGCCTATTCAGCATAAATAATATTTCTTTAAATGTCACTAGTTCAAGCCATATTTTCATCTTTAAGTACAGAGAATAGCTCTGAAAACTTTATCATCTCTAAAATTGGATTTTTTTTTAAAGTAGGTACATATGAAATTGTGAGACACCAATATTAGAAGCTGAGATGATGATCAGGCAAACGCTCTAGTACTGATGTTTGAATTGTCTGTGGACAGAACAGCCAACAGAGCTCAAGAGCAAACATTTCCAAATTTTTGCAAAACTTAACCATGAGGCTGAATTTTGTGTGGCTGAATACTACTGGGAAGAGTTAGTGTGTGTTTTACCTGTGAAACATTCCAAACTTCCTTTGTTTCCACAGGAGCCTATAGAGGTCTTGGGTCATCTTTTACTCTCTTTTGATGCATTTCTTCTCTTGTGACCTTGTTAGGATTTATTTATTCCTTGTTATTCCTCATGCAACAAATCTGTCCAAGAACAAGATGTTCTGCTAGGAACCTGCCTTCTGTGAGGCCAGGTGAACATCAGTGCTACTGCAATAGACAGCGAGAAGGAAGGGTGGTGAACTTGGTCCACACTTCAGGGGAGCTCAAACAGCTGAGGCATTGTGACCCCACAAGCAGATTTTCTGCCTGCTTATTGCTGTAGCTATGAACATGGGACAAGCTTTGTAAGAGAAAGACAAAATATAACAATTTTTAAGAAGGTCTTTCAACTTTAAAATGCTTTGCTTCCTTCTCTTTTCTGTTTTAACCATTTGTTGGGAGCTGAAAACTACTAAATTTGTTGACTTGAGTCTAATGCTTTGAAATTCTTCTTTTTAAGTGCCTACTAGGAAGAGTTGGATTGGTTGGGGAAAAAAAATCAATGTCTGTCTGTTAGGTGTTTGTCGGTTGTTTGGTTGGTTTGGGACTTTTTTTATTTTGTTTTGTTTCTTTGGTTTTTTTTGGGGGGATGGAGGTTTTGGGGTTATTTTTGAGTTTTTTTCTTCTTTTCCACAGGTAAGTATGTACTAGGGAAACTGACTGGGAGAATTATTTAGATGAATCTACCAGCTCAAGAAAACATTAATGCATATACTTTAATTTGTCTCTGTTGTAGAATTTGACCCTGAATCCTTATGTGAAATTGCATCCTTAGGTACAGAACAAGAAAGTACTTAGATATTATCCTAAATAGAGATTTATTTCCTAATTTGGAATCAGCTATTTGCTTTTCAGTTGAAAAAGACTTTAGAGAGATGCTTTTTTACAATATTTTTAAAGATAGTTAATATATTTCAATTCCCCTGGAAGGTTAGAAATATCAACAAGCATGGACCATAAAATTCCAGACACAAATAGTAAGAAATGTTAGAATTATGTGAAAGTTACATATGGGCTGAGAGCCTTTCCATGTTCCATTTCGTCCAATGCAAATTAAAATGAATAAGAAATGCAGTGCCTCTGGAGCATAGTTTTTGTGAAGTAAATGCCAACAGCTTCTTAACTGAAGTGGCACAGACTTAAGGTGACTGTGGTGTTGCTGAATATGCCTCTAATGTGGTAGAGGTTTGGTACATCTTTAAACAAGTCAGGAAAAAGAAAGCCTCTCATTTTTCTCTGTTCTAATTATCTTCGTTCCAGTGGATTAGAAAATGGAAAATGTAGAAGTCAAGCTGAAGATGGTTCAGAGCTCAATCGCCTGCCAAGTTAAGTCTGACAAATGGCAAGTGTGTGTAATTAATAGTGTCATCTTCCCCCAGACCAAAGGATGACTGCAGTAACTATAGATTATAATTGTCATCGTTGTCACATAAAATGTGCTATTATTAAGTTCAGGCTGAATTTTATTGCTGAGAATGCTCATAAATTGAATGGTCAGTCATTTAAATTGCCAAGTACAGAGCTCTGCGGTTTGCTCTAAAGGTACTTTTTAAGTCAATGTATTTGACTTTAGACCTCTGGAAACTAGCTACATTCCTTAAAGAGATGTTAGACAGGTTGTTACCTGTAAGAGAGGATGCTCTGACAGATGCACTGCATATCGTTCATGTTCTAATCATCCCTACACTCTAATTTGTAATTTTTTTGAAAGGCAAGTACTGCATATGCTATGTTGGCAACTTGAAAATTAGGACTTATTATCTTGTTAGTGCAGCAGAGAGAATGAGTGATGATGGGCTTGAAATATGGATCAATAAAATGTAGTTGTTTAAGATGGAAAGATGAAAGGGGATGAAAAGAAAGCAATACATTCAAAGAGAGAATCTTGAGATCAAGGAGTTTCCCAGCAGGAACTGAAGTTCTTTCCTTCTAGGGATAAATTGCAGGTCAGCAGTCATTTCCAGTCTTTCTGTCCTGATGACTGGATAAATCAAACTTTTCAGGAAGGCTGACTCAGAACTGTTTTGAAAATAAACACACAACTAAAATATGAAGGCTTGATGAAATGAACAGGACCCAGGATAGGAAGGGAACTGCAACATTCATCAAGCCCTGTTTCTTGCTGTTAGAGACAAGTAGATCATGTAATATCTTTTGTAAACTGATTGGTTGTATCTTACAATTAGTTTAGACATTTTTCCACACTGTATAGTTATTGCTTCAAAATATGACTGCTCTAATGGTCAGAAAAAACACCTCATTACTGGTCATTTTTTCTTGCTCTATTCTTGTCCTTTTTCTTTTAGATATGTCTTATGTCCTTCTCCTATTATCTCAACAAGTACATTTATAAGGCATGATTATATTTGCACCCAGCTAAAGAAGACATATTTTGTTTTAGTGTGAATATTTGATCTTCTTGGTTTTTTCATGCTGTAAAATATGCTGTCAGCTGGCTGGCATAAGCCGCCTCTGAACTGGGAGCCATATAACCACTTTATAGCAATACTGTGTTCAAACTTCTAAGTCCTGCAACCTTTCCTCTCAAGCAGATTTTCTTTTAGGTTTTTTTTAGATTGTATACTTTAAACTCATATAATAAGCATTTGTTTTTTCCATCGTGGTTTCATAGTGCTGGGGAGGGAGAGATCTGCTGGCAACATGGGCTATTAAGTCAGTTTCCCTGTTAGTACAGGCAACATATAGTAGAAACTGTATTCAAGGTATGCAGAACATCCACTCCAACCTCCACCATTCATATAACCACATATACTCAGTAACTTCTTCATATGATAGTAGAAGACCAGAAGCTAAAACCATAATAAGCACCTGGAAGAAAACAGATGAAAACAAATGTGTTACTTTTACAGTGTAACCTTGCAATGGTAAGAAATCTGGTAGATTTTTTTCCCCCCAGATGATTATGTAAAGTGAAACAAGAAAAATATTGCAGAAAAAATACAAAGTCAGCACTCGAGTAGCAAGAGGACAATTTCACAATTAATGACAGAAGAGATGTTTCTTAAGTCTCTGTAAAATACATTGAGTGCCTGTGAGTGAGAGAACAACTTCATTGAAAGTTTGGAAGCATCCTCTTACTGCTGAAAAATTGTTAATATCTTTGGTTTGTGTGTTAGTAAAAGTATTTGCTCAGTGTAGCAACAGAATTTGCTGAATACAGCCCAAGTGTAGCAAGGTAATATTTTGGTCAGGTATCAAGTGAACATTGCAACTGAAGTGCCTGGGTAATAGGGAAAAATGTTATTCTATAGCTTTGCTGATGTTTTGTCTCCTTTCAGTCAGAAACAGGCTTTCAAATGAAATGGCAATAGCACAATGATAATTTAACAAGGCTGCTGACTGTGATTAGCCTATATGTCAGCCATTATCTGTGCAAGAGGATTATTCCTCTGGCCAGTGTACGCTCTTGTGTACTCTGCTTAGTCAAAGTGTAGTGACAGTATAATGTTTTCCAGAACATATCAGGATGAGAAGATAAAGTGGAAGCATCAAATTAGTTCCCTAGGGCTTTCTTCTCTTTCAGATAAATCCTTCAGTGTGTTAGTGGTGGGCTTTTGTTTCAGTTTTTTTTTTCCCCTAAGCACATTCCTTGACTATTCCTTGACTGGTGCAAAGATAAGAAAAACAGTGAAAAATCAGCTTCTTCATCACATTAATTGCAGTTGTTAAACAAAAAGTTGTTGCAATAAGACTTGTTTAATAGGATTGAATGGAGTCCAGCACAAGCACACAACTAAGAACTACATGATGGAGTAAGGTCACAGGAATATTCCCAACTGTAGTATTTAAAGGGCTGTTTCAACATAAACTGATATGGATCATAAAACTTCTTGTGATTCTATCCAAATCCAATGTTCTAAAGTTATTTAAACAACCCAAACTCCGAAACCTCTTTAATGCCTCCACCAGAGTGGTAAGAGTTATCCTCAGACTTCCATAAAAAGCATTATTTGAGTAAAACGATGTTTTGCAGTCAACTCCCACAGCTCCCACAGCTTCATTGTGGCGAGCATAGCTGCAGGAGCAATGACTAAACACAAATGGCACAAATGGAGTTACATCTGCTGGCATTAGGGCTTGATTTGTCACTCTGGTTTTCAATCTCAGGAAGCATGCAAGAAGTAAATGGTGCTAATCTTTCATGTGACATGAAGAGGAGGATGGGAATATATTCAGACCCAGTACCATGGCCAAGTCAGGGCTCAGCCCTGGCTTCTGAAATGATCTTGAAAAAGGTCTTGAATATGAGCCTGTCATTTTACATTTTCCTATGCATTCTTAGCCCAGACTTCATTTTCTAGACCACATCTTGGCATGACACCTATCCAGTTTGTGGTGAAAAAATGAACTGATTGTCAGAAGGGGAAAATTAGCTGTATAATTTCAGCCTATTTTCAAGGAAATCTGTGTAGCTCCACGTAGGCCTGTGGTATAAGAGTACCAACAGAAAAAGGACTGGCAAAGTCCTGCTATCACCATCAAAAAGATGTCTTTATCTTGCTGCTTCCATTCCTATGTCAGTATGAGGCTGCAGGTACATCCTATGAAGTTGTCACACTTGTGCTGCTGCAGTGCTGTGAGAAGGCTGCTACTATGCCAGGTCACAAGGGAATGCACAGGAGCTAGAAATGCTTTAGGATTTCCACTTTTTGTAAAGCTTCTTAGTGGAGGGGCTGTTTCCCTAGAGCATGGGTTTGATGTTGGGACAGCTGTGCCATAGGGTTGCCTGGCAATGGCTGTGTAGTCAGCATACAGAACCAAAAGCAAAATAGTGCTACAGCTGCCATGGACACTGGAATAGGCTCTTCATGTGGCCTGTGAGCACACTGCTCCCTGTCAGACCAGGCTGACATTGGCTTAGACTGCTTATCCTACTTAATCCTTGTTAATATTTCTAGCTTCATTTCCTAAACTGAAAAAAAAAAACCAACAAAAACCATATGTGCACTATATATACATCTCTCTCTCTCTCTCTCTCTCTTTCTTTCTTTGTATCTCAACACACATACATGCCTATAGATACAGATACTCTCACACTCTATTTGGGCCTTATTCTATTGATAGAATTCTGAGGTACTCTTTCTCATTAACAGACTAGCCGGTGTCACTGTCACTTTCCTGCCTCTGAACAGTTTGCTCCCATCCTTTCCAAACACCATGATCAATTCCAGATCATTGCTGTACAGAGTTTGTGTACTCCTGGACACTGTTTTACTCCTGCCCAAATATCAAGGCCCCTAATGCCTTTTTTCAAGAGCCATCCATTACAGATACTACTAATAATGTACTGTGGATAGTAAAACCAGTTTGACTTTGCGCTGTAGCTACTTTCCACTTCTGCTGTTGCCATCACTAATGCTTGTCTGTTTACAATGTTAATTGAGCTGATTTAATTTGCTATTTTGGGAGGTTAATTCTGTTTCTCTGGCTTCTGAGGATTGCTTTTGGATTTTTTGGACAGAAAGAGATCTATTTAGGAGTTTGGAGATGACTCAATGACTGCATGTCTAAAGGCTTAAAGGGTAGGGGCTGATATGTTTTGAAAAGCCTGGGTGTTTCTGTCATCATCTCTTCAAGTAGGAACTGGCACAACAGTTGTAAGTGTAGAGAGAGATCCTGAATGAGAGGAAATTAAGATGTGGAGAGAAACAGGATCATTGAAACCATCCTTTGAAGTGGGAAGGTGGGAGGGGTAAGGCTGTTACCTGTGGATAATGAATAGGCTACATCCAGATAAATGTATTCTGGTTTATTTTGCAGAAAATAGCAGAAGGATTTGTGTATCTATTTAAGGGTTGAATGGTATTTATTGAATATATTCATCCAAGCTGTACAAAAATGTTTCAAAAACCATAAGATGTTGCTCCCTGAATAAAATAAAAGTTAAATGAGTATGTGGTATGAGATATGCTGTGCTGTGAAACTAAGGTATAGCTAAATAAAAAAGAGCTGAGACATATCTTTAGGGAATCCCCTTGAAACGTAGTCTTTCTTCATCACTTGGTGGTTGAATATCATGGATAATCCTATATCTAGATAAATGGAAATGACAGACTGAGAAATTATTTGCTCTGTATTTAAAAAAGAAAAAAAAGTACTCTGTGTTTTGAGAAAATTAAATATAACTTATCTTCTCCTTCCTGGATGAGTGGACTAACAACTAGGACTCTCTCTGTTGCTTATGAAAAGCATGGTAATTATTCTGTGTTAGATGAAGCACCATCCAGAGGAAGGGTGTGTGTGCCTCACTACATACTGAAAACACACATCTGGGTGGTAAGGGACTTTTTTCCCCTTGGCTAAAGGAGAGATTTAAACCCAGATCATCCCCAGTTAGGGAAATAACCAGTAATAAAAGATCTTGGTCAGGAACAGCAGATTCAAATCAGTCTTTGTCAAAATGAAAAAATTGCTTCATGTTCTCTTCTAATTTTTTTTTCCAAATATAAGGGAAGACAGAAAACAATATCAGGACATTATTTCAATTCATCCTTCTCTTTAGCAGTACTCCAGTTTTGTGTTATGTGCCTTTACTCGTATATTGTTCCAGAACTTATCTGCTTTCCCCAGGACATCTAGCACAGAGATGTGAACCATTTGAATCTTCTGGCAAGTCCTGACACGAGCTTCCCATGAAGAAGCTGCTACGCCCCAGGGGAGACAGAGAGGACAGGAACACTTTCTGGAAGCGTGTAAAAAGGGGAAGCAGGAGGCACTGGGCTGGAGGGACCAGAAGCTGCAGCTGAGCCGGCGACACCATTGCAGTTCTGCTCATCACAGAGAGAGACCCCAACTGTAGAGCTTAATTGTTTTGTTTTCCTGGCTTTGTCATGCCAGTTGTCAGAATAATTTCTCCGTGCATGGCTGAATTGGACATATGTACTCAGTGCCAGCTTAGTCTTCTAATATCCTGAGGGGGCCTTTCCTAGTGGAAATTATTTTCCATTGAACAGAGGGTAGCTGGAAGATTGGTCCTTATTTGTCCATATGGTAGCTGTTGTTCTCTTCCAGTGCAAAAGTCTGATGAGGATATTAGACACAGTTGCTCTATACATGCCTAAAAGTATTTAATTCCCTGTGGTTTTCCTATCACTGACTGTTGGAATGTTATATTCATTGAGAATAATGAACTCTGGTAGAAGAAAATGCTTTAAATACATAAAACAGATTGTATGCTGCTTGCACGTGTCAAGGTCTGGGTGGCGTTTTAAACCCTTGATTGGTATATTGCTCCTTTGTTTAAATAAAGCTGGAATATTGGCGTCCTGAATCATCAGTCATGAGATGCAAAAATGTCTTCTATATATGTTCTAGAAAAACTGGGCCTCAGGATACAAAATTTTTTGGGGATAATTTTTGTCTTGTTTTGTTTTTCCTTCTGTTTGGAATCCTTACGGAATATTTTTGTGAAGGATTACTTTTTTTCCTTCTAAAGCTTGTCTGAAATGAGCTGGCAAGAGATTTACATTTCTCTGTATGACTGTAGGATCCTGGAGTTTAAACAATGAATGAAAAATTGTCACAGATTTATTTAGGAGCAGTGAAGTGTTGCTGCCTTAATATACCCTGTCAGCAGATTTTAAAAGGAGAAAGATAGGGAGCTGTGTGATCACTGGGTTGTTCGTGTGAACTGGAGACTTTCAGCATGAGGGAAATGGTTTAGGGTTTTATACTGGGTAGACAACTAATACTGCTTCAATAAAACAGGGCAAATGAAAACTGCAGATGTGAGAACACAACTTTTAGAGACTTTCTTTTTCTGTCAAATCCAGATTTCTTTTCAATCCTTTAACAGTTGACTATTTTCTGAGCCTTCTGAATCCCACTCAATTCCCATGAGTCAATAAATTGTTTTCTCTGTATCACATCCTACCACAGCTTTGTTTCTTCTTCTTTCTGAGCTTTGTCTCTATTTTTCATGGCTTCACTTCACTTCTTTGCTGCATTCTTAGTGTGATTGTTCTTTTTGCCTCTTTGCATGAAGTTTGTTTTTTAAGTCAGTTTGTTTTATTCCCACAGTGGGAATAAAATACTAGATACCTCTTCAAAGTAATTCCTGTTCTGTATTATTTTAGCCAGACACTAAAGCACCACAGTGGTGGAAAACATTTTGTTCGCTGTACGAGACAAAGAAGCTGGAGGGTTTTGGGTATGTGTGAGTACATAATTTAAAGCCATTTCCTGTGTTTTATTTGGGGAGGGTCAATTAGGGAAGCACAAACAATCAGAATTTTGACACCTCATATTTTACCTTTATTTTACAGTCTTTGCAACCTTAATGTTTCCTTAAATTGAAGTTTTTTTTGGGAGGATGTTATAGTCTTACACACAATGCATATAGGCAGAAAATATGCAATGAGTAATTATTAGTGAAGAAACTCAAGCGTCAAATCTTCAGGTTCTTGAGAGAGAAAAAAGGTTTGCAAAGAAAAACAAGATCATATAAAGATTTAATACATCTCAAAGCTAACACAATTTGGTTTGATACATGACCCTTTTATTTTTGCTGCCTTAAAATGTCTCCCTCCTGCCAAAACTATTTGTTACCTTCTTCCTTGGGGAAATATGCAAAGACATGCAGTTATGCTCAGGCCCCTGCAATGGAAGGTTTTTATTTCAATCCTATCAGCCTCTATTCTCGCCAATCATTTTTCTTTTCTTCTCAGTATCCATTCTTTCCAGTAATTCACTTGAGCTACAATATCTGAGAAAGACTGAGCACCACTGTAATTTAAAGGAAAAGATCTTTTCAGGCTGATTTGGTTTCAAGCAGCTTTTTGTGAGAGAGATTGGTTTGCAGCCTCCAGGCAATTAAATACTCTGACTGAAGATTTTTTATCACCAATTATTCCATACAGAAACTACTTTTACTTTTTGGAAGAAGACATCAAAACCTAACAATGAACATTGAATATAGCTTCATGGTGAATGACAATATAAAGCCCAGCTAGGTAAGCACACAGCATTTGCTTGCAGCAGCTGTGATGAGAAGGTGGCAGGCTGTAACAGGAAGGACAGAAATCCAGGGTGAAACACTCATTGGACCGAAATCCTCAAAATCAGTGCCATTAGCTTTAGCAGGGCCAAGATTTCTGCCCACACAAAGATTCACCTTACTGTATGGATGTAGCACACCCTTTTTGATGGCTATGGAGTGGAGGAACCACCATGAGTACAGAAGACTTGAAAAAATCTTGGCAGCTTGGACTGGCAAAGGTTTTTTGCTAGATAACCAGCATCAACTGCAGTTGGTCCAAGCACCTTCAATTGAGATTAATTTTCTATCAGCCTTTTGAAAGTTTGTCATTTTGGAAAAATCTCATGAATGTCTCAATGGAGGAGGATCAGAAAAGATGAAAGTGGTGGGTTTTGTTTTCATGATTAAGTTTCAACTAGTCTTGATGAAATTTTCTAGTGCAAAAGCAATTTGCATTTTTCCTGTGGCTGCCCTGCTCTACCTGAAGAGGGAATACTAATTTCCAACAAGGAAATTCTCTTCTCTAAGTTCCTAATATCATCCCATTATTGCATATTGCCTTTATAGATGCCTAACATGAAATCAAGAGTGATCTGGTTTGGTATCAGTTATAGTAGATTAGGATTTGGTAGATCTGGATGAAATCTGATGACCTTGCAAGTGGATACTGCACAAGATCTTATGCTGCAGATATCAGAGGGCAAAGACAGGGAATGCTTTGGTCAATGGGTTATGGGCAGAGTCAGCATCGTATTTGTTGGGATAGATATTAAACTATAATTAACATCTTTTATGAAACTGATAAGATCTCATCCCACACTGGAATGAGAATGACTTCCAGCTGTCACCACAATGAGTGTGCTCTTGTGATGAGTGCTTGCAGCTCTAGATGGGAGCAAGGAAGAGTAACGATCCTTAATGTTGTTTTAATGTCAAAAGCTTATTAAAGAGTAATGATTACACTGTGAGAGAAAAGAGTCCACAGGGGCAGCAGGGCAAAACCTTCTCTGAGGAAAGGGTGGGAGCATTAGCTCCTTGATTCCTTTTCTTTCTAAGTCTATGCCATGGAAAGGAGGAGAATGGGAGAAGATTTCTTCTGAAATCTTGACCTCCTGAGAAGGCAGACAAGGAAAATCTTGAAGGTGACAGAAGACATTTGAATTCTTTTCTACCTATCTCCTCAAGATTTCTGAATCATGATGTTTCCACTGTTTCTCACTTTGCCATTCAAATTAGGGCAGAGGTTCTGTAAAATTGCAGCTCTGGCACTGCCTTGTGTGAATAAGGAATAGGATACAAGTAACTGGAAAGTAGGTTGGGAGCAAGCTGTCTCTATCTAATCTTGCCACATCTGGCATCACCCCTCAGACTCAAACTGACTGGAATTGCAGACCAGATCACCAGTGGTGTCAATGCTCTCTGTGTGGGGACAACCACAGAAAGCACTAGGCTGGCTTTCCTGATGAGGGAATGTTCTAGGCTGGGTTTCCTGATGAGGGAACTGTTCAGCTGAGTCTGGAGAGAAGCCTGGATATGAACCATCGTGCTCACCACGCAGCTGAGTGCCAGTGGAGGGTCTGACATCTCTGCAATATGTTTTGAAGTCCCCAGGTAAGAAGTGATGAATGTATGGAATGTATTATAAAACCAAGGCTGCCCAAGGAATGCTAATTCATCTCTGCCTAACTTCAATTTGGTTGACTGTAGAAAGCAAATCTAGGTAAAACTAGACAAAATTTTTTCAATGGAAGAAGTTTTTATCCAAAAGAGCAGTTTTTCTTGAAATATGGAGATTTTTCATTTTAACAGTTCTCAGTGAAAAAGCCTTCAAGTGTTTTGTTTGGATAATCTTTAAATCTCTTTTATATTTCTCTTTTTTACCATAAATCTAGGAATATATATATAAATAATTTTAGAATGTTCTGACAGTTTTGAAAGAAAATGCTCTGATTCTTTTTTGAAATGATTCTTTGAGGGGACGGAAGAAATTTGCATCTCCCACAAATATCTAAATTTAAACTTTTGCATTCAGATCTGGGACAAAAACAAATACTGAAATGTCAGAATTTTATACATGGTTGGAATTCTTTTTCTTCCCCCAGTACAGTCTGCTTAGATTACTCTGCACAGCATGTGCCTTCCTTCCCTAGACTGCTTTTGTGTTCAAAAAATCAATTTAAACAGTCTGAACAGAAATCTGCTGCTGGCCCCAGCCTAAAGGGGTTCAGAGAACCCATCACTCAGCCCACAGGGCTTGAGTTACAAATTGATACCTGAGTTCAGCGATGGGAGAGAGTTGGAAAATCAGAGCAGAAAAAAAAGAAAATAAAAAGACATTGATGTCTCCCTCTTTTTTTTAAAAGTCTTTTAAATTTCATAACTGACTTTATTTCCTCTTGTGCTTGTAACACAAGACAGATGAGATACCACTCTCTCTCAACAGCTGCTGTTTGACAATGTTCCAACTGATCTTCCTCTAGGTGTTGTAAAACCCCTCAGCTGTGTTGACCAAAAGACTGAGGTCTTATGCCTGATGTTAAAGAGGACTTAAAGACAGGTTCATGCTGCTGGAATTTCAGTCAGCTCCCAAATTAGGGTGGTTTTAGGACTCCTGTGCATACAAAGCAACCTTGCCTCTAAATATGGAGTTTTAAGGCTTGCATTGCACTTCAGATAAATATTTTTGGTTATGCCAGAACTCTTAAACCTTTGAACTTTAAATTTTAATTTTGCTGTCTCATTGCTCATAAGGTAAGAAGAGAATCAAATGTTAAGGAGGAGGCCATTTAGCATTTTGCCCTTCTTTGGGATCCAGAAACAAGAAACATTTATCTACTTCTCACCGTGTATCTATCCTTCCTTGTAGAGTGTCAGAAAAGTACTCATTGTGAACAGGATTTGGACTAGTGTCCACCAAAGCTTCAGCACTGGACTTGGAAGGAAATTTCCCTGAAGAAGAACTTTTAGCTGTAGTTGGGCTTGGAACTGGCTGCTCACATTTGGGTGGAACTTGACCAAATAATGACAAGAAGTTTACTTTAATGCTTTCTATCTCAACAGAGGTCATCTCTTGAACTTACCTTTCAAATACAGCTTTTTGGATCTGGCTTTGTTCTGTCATCTAAAGAGAAATCAAGTCTCAGTATGTGCCTAAAAGTGACTGCAGGCTAATTACAGCACCATAAATTGTGTGAACACAACTAATGTGCACATGGAAAAAAGAGGGATTAATTTTAGCTGGTGATATGTGTTAATTTTGTGAGAATAGAGCTGGAGGATTCATAATTTTGAACAGTAACTATTCTTTTGTTAGTACCACCAGCCCAAAGTTTAGTGAGGAATTAGCTTTCCAGCATTCACAGAGAGAGTTTGAACTGAACCTGCCTTCAGTTCCAGTGGGGTTTGTTTGTTGTTTGGTTTTTTTTAATTTTATTTTGGGATGTTGTTTTTATTACAATAATGCACAAGTCATCAAGTATATCAGGCTTTATGTATGAAAGCCACAATTACCTAAACAAACTAAAAGGAAAAACAGGCAAACAAACTAAAGAAATCACTCTTGCCTTCTTCCCTAGCCTTGTAAATGAGCCAGACTACCGACTTTGCCTCCAGAGGGTTTCTGTAGTTCAACTGGTTCTTTCTGTCTCTGCACACTTTTTGCCAGCTTGTTCTCATCATTTGCTTGCTTGAAGCAGAACCTAAAATTGCTTTGAAGACATTTCTCTCAAGGATGGGTCTTGAGCTCTCAGAGGCTGAGCAGCAGATTGCTGTTTGTTCTCAGTACATTGGGCTGTAAATTCACTGAGAGTGACGTGGAAAATGTGTTCTGGTACATGCGCTCCCAGAGTGTCTGAGTGAGGTGTTGTGCATTCCCCACTGTCAGCATGTTGTCAATAACTTCTTGGAAAGCAGCATAAAAATAATCAAACATACTGAACAAGGCAGAGGAGGGAATAGTACAGTTTATGCACCTGTGAGTTAAAAATGCTCAAAAGTTAATTCCTTGAAGTGATTAGGAAGTGCAGAGAATATCATAGTGATTGAGATTTTTTTCTTTTCTCTCTCTTTCCTGCCACTCCCTGCCTTCCCCATAACCCAGGGTTCATGGCTTTGGTTAGTAATTGGTTAGTATTGTGCCTATCCACAGCAGAAAACTTTTTAGCCCCAAAATTTTGCCTGCTGCATGGATGAGCTTAACATGCAATAAACTCAGCAGTGCAGATGCAAATTTAAGATTCCTGAAAACCAAAATTTAGCTGGAGAACTGTGTGATGGGAGTATTTGTGTAGTCACAGCCAAAACATCTCTCTTGATCTTACCTGACTTTAAAGATAACGCAGAAAAGAGAGATCCAGCTGCTTGCAACAGTCTTTTACATGTGAAAAAAGAGGAGTGAGAATAAAAACAAACTCTCCTTAGGAACTGGCCTCATTTCATAGCTTTCACAGCATTTAAAATAAGATAGTAATAATATACCTAGCTGATGAGACAACCACTTTCTCTTCTTTAACTATGTAACTGACTTTTCTCAACCTGAATTGTTGTGTTACAAAACTGAAACAGCTTTTTAAGCCTTTCTCTGTTACACAACAGAAAAATGCAATACCCCAGGCTGAGAGACTCTGAGGGAGAAGGTTGCACAAAAAATACCAGCTCTACCAAAGAGAAGGGAGAAAGAGGGGGGAGGAAAATGTTCCTCAGGCACTCTAGATGGGTTTGTAAAGATTTATGTGGCTCAGTGCAATCTGTAGCCTAGTAAATTGGTGTTTGAAGGTGTCACAAACAATAATGTACTACATCTTGCACTACAATGTACAGGTATCCAAAAGCTATTACAGTCCAGCCACTGAACAAAAATGGTATGAAAGAGATAGTATGGCCTGTGATTGGTACCAGAAAACTTTTCTTTATTTTTCTGTCCTTTTGGCAGAACTATGGAAAGGGTCCCCACTCTGATCAAATGCTACCAAGAGACCAAATTAAATTTTTTGCACCCAGATTTGGTGATTGCTCTTGTCAGTAGTAACTCTGAGGGAAAGTAACTCTATATTGAAAATAACTCCTGAAACTTTTGATAGTTATGCTTTCACAGGCTCCTGCAACAGATGGATGGTATTGTAAAATTTTGTATTGCTCTGGCAATTAGAAACTTTTAGCTTTTTAAAGAATATAAATTTTCTCTCTATATCCAGTTTTGCCAAAATTAACTTTTTCTTTTTCAAATCTCTCTCGGAGCTTCCTTTCCTGCTTCATTCTGGCCACTATTATAGTACAGCACTGCTGTTGCCTGAAGGAATTGGCCTTATAAGGCTGCTTTTATGAAGCTGCTTTTATTTTGTTCCCATTCAATGTTATGGCATCTGTTAGTATGTTCTCTTTAGGACAGTTTATTTAATGATATCCAGTGATACAATCATGTTAAATTATACATGCTTCTTAAAGCATGCATATCACTTTCTTACAATAATTTTGCTTTTGGCCTGAGGCAAAACTTCAAAACATAGAAATAGTTATATGTCAATCTGTTTAGTCCCTAAGAAGAGAAACTACAATTAGGGATGAACAAATATGTTGCCAAAGTTCAAAAAGGGTATAAATATATCTTCTGTGTGTGTATATATATGTGCACTTACCATATACATATAGTTGCCAATGTGAAATATTTGCAACAAAACTTCCTTGGTTGCCTCTTCATTTGCTAATATATTTAGTCAGTTTTTCATTTTTTATCCAGAAACAGTTCGTTCTGTTGGTTAAAGGATTATTTATGACCTTAAATCATGTAGGTTCACAGTGGTTACAGGGATATGTGAGCACAGAAAAGGTAGTAAAGAGTGTCAGAAGTTCTGCATCTTCTCTTTGTGGAAGGGAAATTATTAACAATTCAACAGTAATTAAACCTGAATATTTTAAAGAAGCTAAAAGGCCTGTGGCACCTTCCAGCAAAATCTGGTTGCAGCTTTTCTCCTTAAGAAGCTTCCATATGTTCATGCTTAAGGTTTTACATGGGTAAACAGATAAACTACATTTATAAAACTAGTGTCAGCTTGCATTTGTGGTCCAGAGACTACTCACTAGTGTGAGAATTGAAAGTAATGTCATTCTTTGAAGAATAGCAGCTGCAGATTTATATGACAAAAATTTAGGAACATATTAGCTACCTTGTAGTGGTTACAACATAACTACTACATGCTTGCCAAGTTAGGGCAAAAAAAAAAAACAGTGAAGATTTTTGTCCTTTACCACAGTACAAAGTGACAGCATTCCTGCAGGGTTGGAAAGCTCATCTCTGGAAGCATGTAGATGAGGAGATCAGGAGTTGGATCCCTTGCACAACAGCACAAAAGCCTTTATTTTCTAGTTGGAACAAGAAAGACATCATCCACCAAAAATAACAGAGAATAATTTAAAGCTGAAAGGTCAAAGCTTGCTTGATCCTTACTCTGATGCTTTTTGCATAATTTTCAATAGCTGGCCAAATCAGTCAGTTATTTCTTCCATCTCCAAAGACCCAAAAGAAGTCTTAATGCATTTTGTGCCTTGTTTTCGCTGAAGCTAATTTCTAGCAAAAAATAATTGGCAATTATCAAAAGAGACTAGTAGATGGCAATAGAGCCAGGAGAGGTCTTAATCTCAAGATTTGTTTGTCCAAGATTCTTAAATGTCATCTCTAAAAGGGCAAATTTCTCTCCTATAGGACTGACAAGTGCTATGAAAAAATCAAGTGTGTGGGGAAAAAAAATAGAGCTGATACTTTTGCATTTATTGCTCAAATGACACTTGTTAGAAGTAGTTAGAAGTTAGAAGTGTTTCTACCTCCCCTGCTTCCTACCCCACTTGAGCCAATCTGTTCCTTCATCCCATTTGTCTCCTTGGGAATATTTTCATCTACCACACCTTGTCTAGGTTACACCAAAATCAGTGTTGCACAGACACACATCAGCAGAGTGTTTGTTAACAGCTATGTTTTATTGGGATCTTCTAATGAAATATCAGTTGCATGGGAAATCAAAGTCTGTCTGGTAGCAATTAGCATCTCGTGTAAGAGTTGTAGATGAGACTACCCTAAGTGCTGCTCTGATCAGTCCAAAGCAGAACCCAGCTGTGGTCCTGCTGACCACTCCTTCACACGTATCATCTATTATTAGAGACTAGCACACAATCACAGAACAGAATTATCTTCAACTCCCATTGACAAAACTGTTCCTGCATTTGCAGAAACCATTTCTACTGACTATTTACAAGTATCTTGTCAATGGTAATTCTGCAACAGGAACCGCCTGGAAGGGCCAGATTCGGCACCTATGTCATTTCAAACACAAAATTGGCTTTGTGACAGCAAGACCAGTCCAGGGAGGATCTTCAAGACTGTCTGATATCCCCACCTAAAGACCTCCTGCAAGAGTTAGATCCTTTGTGGTGAAGGCAATTATGAGCTGGATCAGTCACACTGTCTCAGAGCAGCTGCTTGTCTCAAGCCAGTCGAGTGCCTTATCACACAGGGGCAGTCCTGGTGTCCAGCACTATCACAATTATAACTATGGGTCCTAACTTGAGTTCTGTTCTTCTACTTCACTTGTAACGTCAGGTCAATTGCTGCTGCCGCGTAAGTGGCTTTCTGTGTTTTCCCTTTTGATTACTTTTGTTCAGACTAACACAGCCTATGTCAGTGGTCAGCACAGATGACTTGCTGGATGTTCTCAGCATGATTTACTGTTTGCTCTATGAAACAGAAGAGAACTTGTGATTTGCTTGGCAAGTGACATCAGCCTTTATTTTAGAAATAACATTTTCAGTAGTTTTTCAATTAATAGTCAGCAGTTCCATCACAGCATTGAGAAGGGGGAATAAAAGCTCCATTTTTAGTGGTTACAAATTATGTTGGTCTCCATGTTGCACAAAGAAGTAGTGAAAGTGCAGCCAGGTTACCAGGATGATCAACAAATTCATGAAGTCTCAACCCTAGGAAATAACTAAATGTCTTCAGATTCAGAAAAAAAAGAATTGTGGCTTTTATTTTATGGAAAAAGAATTTCATCTGACTTATGAGAAATAAGTCATCTATAATATTTGTGCTTTAATACTCTGGGTAGCTGATGCACACACTTGTTTCAGAAACAGATCTAGGAAAAAGATCATAAACATCCTGTGTCTGCCTGATGTTTGGAGAACTCACCATCAAATTGCTCTTAGAATTGGCTACCATTTCAAACATTGGCACTCAGCAGCTGCCGTCCAAAGAGCTGGTTCACTATGGCTCCATCCTTAGTGATGCACAGAGCAGGCCAGACTGTGGCAGCAGGATGAAAGCAGTGTTTACCTAAATTATGTTCCAAGAGAAGGAAGTGCTCTCTTGGATACTTTATAAGACAGCAGCCACTCAAAGCCTAAATGTCCTCTTTTCCTCAGCCAGACCCCTCTGCTGATGATTATTTCAGTCCAATTTTCCCTGGGAATTCTGTTCATCTGCTGGTGTTCTTTCTGTGGTTATGTATCAGTCTACTTTGTTGTGCCAGACTGACACAAAGTAGAGTTGGCAAGGCAAAAGCTCTGCTTACTCTGCCTGTATTTGTGCATGTCTGCACACACGTGTGCATTACTGGAAATAAAACGTTAGTTTATTTCCCTGCCACTGACATTAGGATAATCTATCCTCATATATTGAATTTATTGTTTCTAAGGCTTTCTGGACAGAAAAATATTGTTATTTGATAGCATGAACCAGCATTAGCATAAATCTCAAATTTGGAAAAAAACTCCTATTGTTTTTACACTATTTGTGCCAAATTTTATAATACTTCCTTTAATGGGATTTGCCTTTCAAGTAGTAACTGAGGAGAAAGCTTAGGATTTTGATTAAAAAACATCTTAAATATTTTCAAACTGGGAGTCAGTGTGTGATATCCATGGCCACCTGCTCAGTACTTATAGCAATTAGAAATTTACCATAATTAGAACTCATTACTGCTGATGCCCAAATTGTCAGGCAAAAGCATCTCTAGGTCTGTGATTATGTAAGTGCTTTGGAAAAATCTAAAACTATTTCACAAATAAGAACTTTCTGAAGGATGCTCAGTTTATGCATTGTAGGATTGCATAGCTTTAACTTACATTGGCTTTGCTTCTTGTTTGGAAGAGAGAGGCCTTCAAAGACAGCATAAATGATTGTATGACAAACACTGAAATATCTTGTTCTCATACCTCTCCTCATTTTCCCAGATCCTTCTCAAGGACCTCATGCCCCCTTTCTCATTTATCAGCAGAGATTTTATGTGAAAAGTGTATCTGAGAGATGAGAGTAAGTGAGAGTTTACAGGCATTGATGGGAACTCAGAAATGTCAGGGAGTCAAATACAGTAAATTTCCATCGGCATTTGGAGTCTGAGTTTTGATACAGCTGTCTTACAGATTAAAAAAAGCCCCAAAATAAGAACTCAGAAAAGCCCCTTCCCCAAATGAGATTACATTAAACTCTGGCAATTGGCATAATGTTGGCTTGGCCTTGCTATTTTCCCAGCAGAAGCTTTGTATTAAATAATCAGCTTCTTAAGAGAATGCCATTTCCACTCTTGTTAGCTCTAGTTCCCCATTGTATACTTTAAAAAGTAGCATGGTCATTTTCTGTATTCAAATTTAAGTCATTCTTCTAACTTTAGTGGGATTCAAAAAGTTCTTCTGATGGTGGTTTTGAGCCCATACTAATTTGTGGAATAAACCCTGGAGTTTTCCCTTTTGCTTTCAAAGGAATGACTGTTCTGAGCATAGGAGTTAATGCAAAACCTTGTGGGAAGACTCTTAACTCATAGTCTGTTTTTCCTGTTGATTTCTCCAATACACTTACTGAAATCCTATGTGAGAACACAACTACTGAGAAGAGAATTTCATAAACTTCAAATTAAAAAAAAAGTCTCATTTAATGGAAACATTTTTAAAGGCACAGTGCCAGCAGTGCTAGATAGATTCTTATTTACAGAAACACAGGAAATCATAGAATCATAGAATGAATTGGGCTGGAAGGGACCTTATAGAGGTCATCTAGTTTGAATCCACTCTATCTGAAAGTAGAGATTGGCTTAAAAAAACTGATACAGACAAGTGATGTGAACCTTTAATAAACTTGGCTAGTGCGAAGAGCACAATATGATGGTAGTAGGGGGCTAGGCCTCATAACTTATACCAAATTGTGAATTTAGCAGCACAGACTTAGACATCTAAATATATAGATCTCAGCCTAGTTGTACTGCTTCAAACACTGCCATAGTGACTGAGTTTACACTATGAAGTTCTAGGAACACAGAGAAGAAAACCATGTCTTGTAAATAACTGATTTGGCTTATAAAATGAAATAACATTTTCTTAAAATATAAAATTCTTAAAATATAAAATATAATATAAAATTTATGGACATGTGGTAACTGTTGTAACAAAAAGCTTTGGTTGCATGTATGACATCATGGCTGGTCCCTATTGGTATGGCAGTGGTTGCAATAGATTGATAAGATACTGTCATATAGCCAAGCAAGAGTCACTTATGGGTACTGGTTTACTTATAGATCTAAAATACTGTAAGAAACTGGACCAAAGAAATTAGAGCAGATATTATATTTGATAATAATATTTCCAAAGGAAAGCATTTTAAATATTACTCCGGACTTTGATGATGTCTGTGAAGATTTAACAAAATTACACAGTAGGTCTTTGAGAACAGCACACAGAAAAGCTCCACAGAAGAAGTAGTCAGGAATCTATTTGGAATTTGAAGTCAGATTCATCATAAAGAGATTTATTTTCTTTGTGTTTCTAGGTGTGCCATAGATGTGACTGACACTTGTGGCAGTGTAAATAAAGGTTTGCTTTATTTACATCCTGTGAACAATGTTCAGAACACTCTTTGTGCATGCTGTAATGCCTTTAATACGCTCTACTATTTATGTCTAACAGTCTAACTAAACAGGGTCTTGCAATTTAATAAAATGTAGTTTAATGACATTTGTCCTGTTGAAGAAGTTGTGCTGAGAAGTGAATAGGTAGTTGAGGTTTCAAGTCACAGAGACCCCTTTTAATAACTTCTGCCAGTCACAGCACCAGAGCACCTCTGATCAGAGGTCAAATATTCACACAAGCAGCAAACCATGCAAGCAATGAGAACTTCCATTACTTTGACTGGTATGTGACAACTTACTGAGCTTCTATTTCTGTAACTTTCACATAATAAACATGCATACACAAAGAATGACCTTGCTTAAAATGGCAGGCACCTGTCACAGTATCCTGTTTGAGAGTGTTCTTAAGGATCGACCAGAAGGAGTGGAAGATGGTAAATCAGGGTAAAGGCCACTGAGAAATTTCCTGTTTCTCCCAGGGTTAAACACAAGTGCAGAAAACTACATGCTAGTTTTCCTCACAGTTATGGGTCTAGTGGAGTTTGAGTAGTCTAGGAACTGGAGATGTAAGATTTACTGTGGACCTTTCTTGAAGGCTGCAATTCCTCTGTGATTATTATATTTTCTATTTCATGCCTTCCTAGTTTGGATTCATTAAACATGAAGCCTACACACTTAAGCCTGAAATGACTGTGTGCTGGATGTGGTGTTGCTAATTGTTATTACTGCTGCTAATGGCTAAAGAAAAACCTGTAGACTCACAGGAGAAAAAAAGGAAATTGGATATTTTAAGCAGACTAATGCAGAATAAAACAGAGTCATAATACATGAGTCTTAATAAGCCTCATGTGAAAAGCTTGTATTTAAATTACAAATGCCATTTTCTTGTGAAAATTAGCATTCCATTTGAAGGCCTGTTTGCTTGTGTCTTTCTATAAAGGGGGACTGTATTAGGGCATTCATAATAAGAGCAGAAAAGAGAGAAAAACGTCATGAAAGGTTTTCTTTTTGCAAAGAACCTTCACTTTTATATCTATTAGATCAATAGAATTTATATCATTAATATGTTAGAATGAAAAAATACAGAATGAAAAATTCAAAATTTGGCTTTTTTTCTGATTATATCTATTTCCATATGCTGTAGGAGACTGCAGATTTATTTTGCCTTTGCATGTGAAAATATGAGTATTAATTTGACTTATGATCTTACACATTTTTAGGTACTTATTTATTATTTTATTAGTCTGCAGAATTTTGGATTACGGAAAACAGCAGAATCGCATTTTTGATTTTCTGCTTATGTAGGAGCATGGAAATTACTTGTGTATCTGATATCATTTACAGGATTTCAGGAGCAAATCTACAAGGAAGCGAAACACAAGATGAAGGGGGGATACTATAGACTGTAAAGAGCAACTGTTTAGAAAAAATTTCTGCAAACAAGTTTACTATCGTCCAAAAAGCTGTTTCACACAATAGCAAACACCAGTGCTCAGAAAAACTAGAGAGAGAACTTTTGCAAGGAATATAGAAGAGAAATCCCTGAGGACTTACTCCTTGGGAACTGGAGACTCTCACAGAGAAAGCCCTCATGGAAATGAATTTTCATAACAGTGCTTTTTTTAAAACTTCAAAACGCATTTTTTCAGAGTTTTTCATAATGCACTGTTGGTGGCTTAAGATCTTTCAGAACAGCATTGTAGATGGGAAAGGAGAAGAGGATAAGAGAGTAAAGAGAAGAGAAGAGAAAAGAAGAGGAAAGGAGAGAAGAGAATAATTTAGAGGATTTGCAGATAGTCTTTAGTCCCTTTTCTCTGCCTTACTTTCAGAGTACATGCAAGTATCTCAACACATTTTTATTTTCTGACATGAATTCATGTGCAAAATGAATATATACCTTAAGATACTTTTATGCATGTATTTGCACAATTTGATTCAGTCAATTGAAAATGAAAGGTGCATTCTCCGTTATGTTCTTGTACGGTGCTCTGTATGAACAATACCTGGATGCTTCTCCACTGCAGAGCACACTAAGTTGACAGATGTGCCTTAGTTCTAAAAGCATTCTGTCTATTCTCTGCTGGCAGATGGCCAATTGGCCAGAGAGCAGTTTCAGAGCTGAAGACCTCAGAGTCTGTAGAGCTGTAACAAGTTCCTTGCCATATTCCCCCCCGTGGATGAGGTGAATCAAGTTCAGAAGTCCCACAAAGCATTTAGCTAATGTTGGTACAAGCAACTAAAAGAGCACAGAGAATTCAAAAACATGTTCTTTATCCAGTTACTGCTAGCAGCAGATTGTAAATGCACATAAATCAATGAAAAGAAATGAAAAATATTTTTCCCTTTGTAAATACGTGCTACTTAGAGAATCCTGAGAGAAATTCCTGAAACAAATCAGTACAGCAGTATATTTTACAGAAAATTAAAACCAGCTTCTAGTAGGATCACAATATCAATAGAATATGTGATGGCAGAAGACATCTCTCTGATATTCAGCAGTCTGTGTGACAGTGGTAAACATCACAACAGAATGCTTTGATAGGTCTGAAGAACCTAATATAAAAGACTGAGTAATCTTTTCCTGGTGTGGAAGAAAAAATTTCCAAGATGGCCAAAGAGAGTACCTCAGAAGGCAGGGAAACTCTTCCTTCATCTATGTTGAACGTGTGATGTAATTTTAAATATCAGAAAAAAACTCGTGCAAAAAGTAGAGGGCACTCTGTTGAAGCAAAAATGAAGATTTCTATGGTAGTTTTCCTTTCTGAAAAAGATGAAAGATTTAATCAAGCAGCAAGTTGTAGGGCAACTGCAATAGTGTAATTGGAAAAAACCAAAGGATGCAGCATCTAGCACAGAGAGAAAGGATTTGTAAACATTCAGCAAACATGGACTCATACCTTTGTGGCCAGAGGTGCTCTGTCCATAGGTGACCAGTGTGAAATGCAGCAGTGTTTTACATATTTGCATGTGGCCAGAGATACAAACACAAGCTCGCACTGCTGCACTCCTGGAAAAGCAAAATGTGCAGAGCTCTGTATTTGAGCTAAGATAATAAATTCTGCTGAGAGACAAAATATATTAGCTCTGTCCTGATGATCTGATAACATGGTCATGTGGTTTTCAGATTGACACAGCGTCATGACTCCCCAGCTGAGAGCACAGCTGGAGATCTAATGTTGCCTGCAGTATGCATTTGTCTGCATGGTCGGGGGAGGGTTTATGGGGGTGCAGTGGAACAGAACTGGGCTCACCAGTACTTCATTTAAAATCCAGGAGAGTTGCTTGCAAAGCTGGGCTGATCTCACTGAACTTACTACATAGCTTGAAGTGAACATCACAGTGTCCCGTTCAGAAAGCTGTCATTGTAGAAAATGTCTGTTTTTTGAAAGAATGATAAAGAAGAGTATCTCACAATTTTTCAGCCTCTTGAATGTATGTCTCTCCTTTAATTTATACCAGTACATTCGTGATTAGTTTTACTCTTGTAATGAGGGTTGCTCCAAGCAATTCACATTTTTAAGCATTGATAACTCACCATGCACAACACACACCAGGTAATAAGACACAATTACCATAATTCTGCATTTAAAAAAAAATCTTTCTATTCTCTGTGGATACATCCTGAACTCTAACATGTATTCCAAAAGTAATTACTCTACTTTCTGATTGCTTTTTAAACACATTTTTTTTCTTAAAATAAATCTTGAATTTACTGTCATTAGACATGAAAAAAAATAAAAGCTACATCACTGCTACTTGGATCTTCAAGGGTACTTAAAAAAAACTCAGTAAAAGGCATCATTCTGTCTTCCAAATTGCTGTCATGGTACAAACCCGATATCAAATGAAGTTAGATTTGTTAGTAGCATTCTTCCAGAAGTGTCTTATATGAAGAGAATTTCTCTCTTTCATTTGTCTGAACTCAGATTATTTTCCCTGTGAGGTCCTCTTTGAAGAGTTCGTCCCCTGCACCATCAGATAACCACAGAAAAATGAAATGAACTGCGTTAGTTCTCTTACCAAATGTCATTGCTGAGAACATCAGGACTTTCCTTCTAAATCTTTTATCATTGCTTTGGTTCAGGAAAAGTAACTTTTTTTGCTTCCATCCAAAAACAGATTCCTCGTTCTTGAGAAACTGTTATTTTCTAGTGAACACACAATGTGATGAAACTGTCAGTGCTCAGTAAGTGAGCTTAAAATTCTGACATAGTTTGTTTCTACGTGGAAAGCAAAACAAAGTCTGGTTATCTTTTTAGCTACAGGTCTGAATCAGAATTGCAGAAGGGTAAAGTCAAGTAGATGTAAAGTCAACTCTTATTTTTCATCATCTCAAAAATACCTACCCCATTTTGGCTGAAATTGAATTGCTGCAATGTCATTATTTTGAAGTGCATAATTAATGAAGGTTGTAGCAGAATATCTACAGGACTAACCAGACTTACAGGGATTAATGTCTCATCTCTATGTAGAGAGAATCTTTTCCAAAGTTAATATTTTTTGGAAGTTCCCATGCCATTAGAACATTTGAATTGTGATGTGGGATGATCATATGTTATGGATGATATTGAAGAGGTTACTGAATCTAACACTGAAATCCATGTGGTTTGTTTTGGAGCATATTAACTATGTGACATGAGCAGCATTCCTCTCTTCTCTGGGGAGGAACGGTGCCAGTATTCTCTACATACTCTGTTGACTCTACTAGATATTTCAGTTTTGCAAAAGGTACAAAGGAATGTAAAAGAAGCCCTAGATAAGTAGCATTGTTGATATGTTGCTATAAAGAAGCTGACCAATTATGTAGCATAGGAACAATAACCTGTTTTGTTATTTAGAAAAGAAAATAGAGACCTGATATTTTATTATGGATAGGTTGTTATTGAGGATTGCTTTGGTTAGTGAGGAAAATGCAAGATGACTCTGCAATAGCAATTGCATTGTAAGTACCAGCGTGAACTCCACAAGGCAGATTTATGAAGCTGATAAGAATCTGTCACGTTGTTTAATAGGTTAAGTTCTAGGAAATGAAGTTGAGACATAATTTTAACTGAGTTCTGTATTTTATTTCCATTTTTAAATTGGTTCCATTTATAATCAGGTCTATCTCCATCTTTCCTTTATCCTTCATCTAGGCACAAACCAATCTCTTCCCATGCTATCCCCATCCACCAGCTCTCAGGACTGACCCTATTAAGCCCCTGTCTGTTCCTTAGCCCTCCTTAATCTATCCTAAGTGCTGTTCCTTGCCTGAAATCCCTTCCCTACGTTTTTCTGTTTCTCTTTCTTTTCACCAAAAGACAAAATAAGTGGACAGCACAGGCACTTTCAATGGTTAAAGCTGATTCTTAAGGATCTTGGTTTCAAAGTTGCCAGGAGTGTATTCCCCCAAGAGTAAGGCTCCTGTGATGGCTGATGAGGCCAAATCAAAACTCTGCAAAATTAGGAAACTGCACCATGAGTTGTTCACACACTAGATGCCTCTGTTACCAGTGCCAGCTATGCCACCTGTCTCTGGGACAGTCACTCAGGCAGCACAGGGGTCTCAGATGCCTGGAGGTTTCTCACTGACGGTCGATGAAGTCAGCAGAAATGAACCAGTGCAGGCAGATGAAGGTGCACTGTCTGGCTGAGAAGCTGGAGAAGGAGATGTTTGCTCACAGATGTGAAGGCAAATATCTCTGATATCATAAAGAGGCCTGGAGGAAAAGGGTCCTATGCATGCTCAGCTGTTCCCAAGTTTCTGGATAGAAAAAGCAGCCAAGGATGTCTCCTTTCTTGCTGAAGAGGATTTTTTCCTTTTCCTACTGATGCACTGTAGGATTGTCTTGGGGACCTTGTTCAAAATTAGACTAGTTTATGATGGGCTATTGATCTATTTTCTTATTATGAAAAAATAAACATATTTTCTCTAAAATACAGCAGCATTTCAGTGATTTTTGCATGAAACTAGATAGTTATTTTTAAAACAAAATAAAGAAACATTTAAAATTTTATGGGTTTGAATTTGCATCATTATATTTTCACTAATTTTAGGAAAAATTCAGCATCAAATCTATGGACATCTGGACGAATTTTCTGTTGTGATTTTTCCTTAGAAACAGAATACAATTGCACCAATGCAAGATAGAAAGAGAAAGTGGAGAAAGTCCATGTTACTTTTATAGTTTATTGATGCATATAATGGTATCAAATGTTAACTGTTTTTCTGGAATGCAAAGTGTTGAATTGCATTTGGATATGTATTGGAATGCAAAGTGCTCTTCCTGCAAACACAGACATGCAGGTACCAAGAGAATAAAGCTAGGAAGATTTGGCCCATTATGAAATGTAGCTCAGTATTGAGACATGAAAATGCTCATTTCCAAAAAAGCTTGATGATGTAATCTTGTAGCAGTGTGCAAAAATGCTTCAATCTGTAAGCTAGTATTGTCCTGGGACATCAAGACAAAAGAAATCTAAATATTCTAATGTATATTGCCATTAATTTAACAGATGTATACAGGTAACTAATGATTTATCCTAGCTCAACAGTTATTAAATATAATCAATTGAAATGCACTTTAAAATAAATATCAGTGCCTGGGCTATCTAAATCATAACTCTGAGAGTTCCACAAGTTGGAACTTCCCTGTGGGAGACAGGTTCCTTGGTGGGAAATGAGGGAAATGCTGTGATAAAGAAAAAAAAAAAGAGAAAGCAACAGCTGACAAAAAGATTTTTTGAAGAATCAGAGAAAATATTACAGTGGAAAGGAAGAGAGGAAGAAGACTTATGTGAATAAATAAATAAATAAATAAATAAATAAATCTCCCACCAAAGACAAGCCCAAGCCCAAAACACAAGAAAGAGTAGAGAGAGAGGAGTTTGAGGGAAAATGAGGCCAGTGTGCAGAAGGCTGTGTGACAAGATGGGAACAGAAGGGGAAAAGATCTGCAGACAGAAGGCAGAGCAGAAGGGAAAGGACTGAAGATACACACCATCAGAAAGAGGAAGATCTGTGTGACTGGGGACTCTTTGTTAAGAAAAACTGACAAATCTGTCATCAGACCAGGCCCAGAAAATAGAGCAGTTTTCTATCAGAGTCACAACCACAGCAGCTGGGGTTGAGATGATCTGGCAAGAGGAATCCATGTGATGCACTGCCACTTTATTGCTGGAATGAGTCCAGGAAAACATAGCGGAGTGGGAAAGGCAAAAGATTTCTTCTTATAAAAAACCAAACCAAACCCCAGAAAAAGAGCGTGTGATTCTTAGAACTGCTGCAGTTTCTAGGTAAGATTTGACGTGATGAAGGATTGGTGTCATAAAGAAAATCTGCAGATGCTCAGTCACTAGGATTCACTGAAGACTTCTTGAAGGGTGACTATTCCAGAAAATTAGGTTCCAAAAATAAGATTGCTGATAAAAAAGCCATTGAATCATGACTTTGGATCTGCAGAAGTTGTTTGAGGTAGAAGATCATCAAATGATCACATTTAAGGTGAAAGAACATATTTGAGCTTTGGAAATTTGTTTTTCCAAATGATAGTTTCTGGTTAATAGAAGCTTCTGGTTCTTCTACAGCATTTAAACAGGATAGAGTGGTACCTCCAATAGAGCCTTTTGAGTCCCTCAGCTGGGAAACCCTGGCTGAGCAAGGAAACACAGCAAGGAGCTTGACCATCACACTGGGTTTGGTAGAGCCCTAGCAGCAGCGGTATTGAAAACATGTTCTCTCCACTCCTGAAAAATAAACTTCCCTCTCCCTGTGAGTTATAAGCCTGAAGTGCAGGTGCTACAACTCAGATGCACCAGGTGCCCATTGTGAGATGCCCCATTTCTTTCTCAGGAAGTAGTTCCACTTAAACATAATTAAAATTACTATACTTTTTGAAAGCAGCAGCCTTGGCAGCTACTTTGAGTCCAAATGGTTTAGAATGGCATTTTCCTTCTTGGATAAAAGATGTGGGTGATGGAAGCTGAAAGGTTCTGCATGCAGGAAGTGCTAAGGCAAGAACAGAAAACAAATTTTAAAGAAATGTGCAAGGGCATTTGCTGAATTTGAGCACAGAGTTATTTTTTTCTGGAGCTCACATAAGTGGTGCTTTCTCCATGTGTACTTTTGTCTAGGTGTCTTACAGCTGAAGAGCTATTTTCAGCCAACATTTTCTGACTGTCTTGAAGAGCAACTACAGCATTCAGTATGTCATGTTCCCTATGGCTCAGAGGCTTCCTGGATGGTAAGTCTAGTTCACACAATGTTTGTCTGCTGGTCACTTAACTGTGAAACCATCTAAACCACTTTTGATGACTCCTGAATGACAGCCTGTACTCACCGTGTTTAAGAAAAATGGTGGTTTTCTTTTTTTCCCCATCACTATTTTGTTTGTGCCAGGCTTGTTTTGACCTTAACCCCATCTACGCCAAGGTGAGAAGTAGCGGCTTTGGACAATTACGTGCAAACGTCCTGACAGACGACAGGTATGTATCAGGAATCACAGGAAGCATAAAATCTAATGGAAACAGCACTGATTGAATCTACATGGGTGTTCTGCATCAGATCTCCTCTTGTTTCTTGGCTTGTTTACAGAGAGGTTTTGTTGTGCATAAACTAGAATCCTGTTTGAGGAAAACTGAACTAGGTCACTTCAATGCCATGTTGTTCTTATTTGTATTTTTCAATACAAATTTCTCCTTGACCTTCAATAAATCTGTATCTGTGTACAGTGATGTATAACGCTGTCCAGGATGAGGTGGGTTTATCCATCAAAGTCTCTAATGTTCTTTTTATCCTGTCCCAGAACTGTTCCTGCTTCATAATCTACAGCATTTGCCCTGGAGTTGGATGACCAGAATACTAAGCATGTAGAGGATCAAAACTAGCTGTTGTGGTGCCTAGTTGAGGGATTTGGTCCTCAATTTGTCTCAGTTACATGTCCAAAACAGCAGGTTAATCTGACAAGTTTCTTTCTTCCTCTCATTTACCACAAAAATAATCCTGTGCTTGAGCAGTGTTTCAATTTCCCATGCAAATTTAGAGCCTGACAGGCTAGTTATTTCCCAAGAGGCAGTTCCCACACACATCTGTTCAGGTGTGAGGGACTCAAATACTGCTCACATCTCCAGTCTTCAGTGCTGAACTAAACCCTGCTAGACCAGTATTTGCCAGCTGCAGTATAGTATCTTTAAAAAACATATGATACCTTTTATCCAGTGTTTTATGTGTTCTCCCTGTGTTTAGGTGGCTATGAAATGTGCATTTGTGACTTTGTTTTTTTTACTTCTGGTTTAATACAATGTCAGCAGTACAGCCCTTCCCTAGATTTTATGCTTGCTTTCTTAATTAACAGAACAATAAAGATTGTTTTTCCTGGTTCTTTTCTTTTCTATATTATCCAAACCAGAACACTTCCAGCAGGTTTGGTGTGGTTCTTTTGGGTTTTTTTTTAGTTGCTGCTTAGTTTTCTGCCTTTTTTTTTTGTTTTGATTTTTGTTGGTTTTTTTCTGTTTGTTTTGTGTGTGTGTGTGTGTGTGTGTGTGTGTGTGTGTGTGTGTGTGTTTAGCGGGTTGGGTTTTTTCTTTCTCTTTTCTTTTGTTGTTTTATTTTGGGTTTTTAAATTTTTTTTGGGGGGGTGGAGGGTTGGTTTTGTTTCCTTTTTTGTTTTTTCCTTTTAAGTGTCACTAAATCTTTATCTTTTGACCAATACACAGGACCATGATGAATTATTTCTGCTGAAAGGGAAACTGCTGATCTGAGCCAGGTATTTGTCTGTCACAATCTGTTCCTGTTTAAAAGACTGCACATGGATTTCTGAATGCAATAGAAGCGGTTTACTCTTGCACAGGTTGTCTTTTGTATGTTCTGCTCTGCCCCTTGCAGGGTTGCAGTTTTCAGGGAGCTAAGCATTTTCCAGACTGCTGTAGCAATAGTATTCCCATGCTGTGGTGCTGCACTGATTGCCCTGTTCCCATATTTCCTGTATGGCATGTATCCTTGCCATGTCAGGGGCAGCCTCATGACCGTTCTTTCACTCTCAACTGCATTTTTTTCTGCCTAGTACAGCAGCACAGCACTATAACCAGGAAACCACTTCATCTCAGGGCTGGTAGATATTTTCAAGTGAGGGTAGTTGATGTCAAATCAAAGGACTCTTGGATCACTTGACACAGAGAGAAGGAAGAGCTCAGGAACTGGTGTGTTGTCATCTTTTACATGGGCAGTACCAAATTCCAAAACGTAAAACATAATTCCAGCTCGTTTCGGTTAGCGTGGCTTAGACTGATGGAATTTGCTGACTTGAGACTTCCCACTGCCTTCACTTACTGCTGTATCGAGGGATGTCTGGGGATTGTACACAGGCACCTGTGATGCAGAAGAAAACCTGTGCTCGTTCAAGATCAATGACTGTCTTGCTGATAGCTATTAAACCCTTTCAGAAAAATTCTCCTAGCTCAATTTTGTGCATCACCTACATGAAATCCTAAATTGCAGGCCGCCTATACAATCCCTTTGTACAACCAAAGTGTTATAATAGTAGTAATATTGCTTATAAAAAAGCATCTGAAATTGGTATAAAAATCAGTCTACTGACACTAAATCAATTTAAAAGGCTAGACAGTACTGATGGAATCAAGGAATACCCTTATAGTGTTTGGCTGCACCCAGTTTAAGATCACCTGCATCTCAGCTGAGTTGAATGCTACTTATTTCACTCAAAATGCTCCTGTGAAAGCTTCTCTTGTGCCATATTCCTTAGTAATACTGCTTTTTCTTGGACACAATTCTGCTCCCTAGCACTTTTTAGATACTGTAGGTGCTGGTTTAACACCAGAAGGGAATTAAACCCCAAATAAGCCTCTCACCTTCATCTGCCCCACTCCAGTGCGAAAGGGACAAAGGCAGAGATGATGGGTTGAGATAACAATTTACTGGAAGCAAACAGCAGTGGAGTGAGAAATGCACAGTAACGACAATATTAACAACAGAAATGTACAAAAGCAAAGGTGTTTTACACAAAGGGTGTTCACCCCTTGACTTAGTTCTGCATGACCACCAGTGCACACAATCATGATGGTGCATACTTTCTGTGGCTGGCTGTCCCTCTTGCTGAGCCCAAGACAACAAAAAACAGTGACCAACAACCCCTCATACAATCCAGACTGTCCACACTGCACCACCCACTCCCGCAGGGCTGGGCTCGGCTGTGGTTGGCAGTATTTGGCTCAATTCAGCCCTGCCTCTTGGCTTGGGCTCAGCTCTGCTCCTCTCATCTTGGCTTGGGCTTGGCTCCTTTCAGCTCGGTTTGTTGCCTCAGAGCAGCATCCACAACTCGGCTGTGCTCTCCCAAAGGACTTGAGGGGATGGGACTGGATGGGCAGTGGTGGGAGAACACAGTCCACAGGGCTGCTCTCAGCAACTTCCCTGAGGACAAAGAAGCAAAATGGCGCCACTCCCAGTGTGTATTACTGCCCCTGAAGCCACACCCCCATGATGACATAATGGCATGGAACAGCTACATGGCCATGCCCACACAGTTTCAGCCCCTCCCACGGAGTCCAGCCCCCGTGGGCGCCATGTTTTTTGCCATGGTTGCAGGGGACGCCATGTTTGTTGCCATTTTCCCAAGGACACCATGTTTGTTGGCGTGGCCCCAGGGGACACCATGTCTGTTGCCATTGTCCCAGGGAATGCCGTATTTGTTGCCATGGCCTCAGGGGCATGGCTCAGCATGCCCACTCTGCTGTGACAGTCTGCACTGCACATGCCCCAGAGTGCCTCTGCCCTGTGCATCTGTACACCAAGGTTGCAGGCAAAGCCACAGTCCTCAGGTTTTTCCAAAAAGGTTTCTGTGTGGAAAAAGACATGCCCTGGGGCACACAAACTCAGGATTTCTATACTCTGTGTGGCATTTCTTCCTAATCCACAAGGTGTGAATTTTCTATTTGGAAGAATGCTATCTGGTGTGGGAATTATGACTGTTCCTGTTTTTGAAATGATGTGCCATGAAGACTTCTTTGGGAATTGTCATCTCTAATAGCCAACTTGTTCCACAACTGAACCAAAAAATATGTGTTATTCAGAAAGGTGAAAAGGACTCCTACAGGAATGAGCTAAAGTTATTTTTAACAGGATTCTGAATTCAAACAAACTGTGCAATGCAATGTTTTTGAGCATTGATTAGCTTCCAATTACAGTGAAATGAACTTGAAGAGCTACACCCATACTATATGTACCTATAATGTAAAATTGGTCCATAATTTGGTGCTAAAAGCACCTTCCAGAGCTAAGTAGTGTTGTCTCAGAAGGACGGTAAAAGTTGCATCCTTGTGATGAAGCAGTTTCTTATCTGTTAGCACCTCTCGTCATACTATTTACAAATATAAAGTTACACAAATCTTAGCCTACTCTTATAATAGTTTAGAGGTACTCAGTTCTAACTAGGGGCAAGAGAGATGCAACCATTTTGAGTGAGTGTTACATTAGGAGTCAGGTTTTTTTGTGTGTAAGCCTGCAGGTTTCCACAGGAGCTATGTGAATGCAACAGCAGGTTCTGATCCCTTAAAATTTTTCTGAGACCCATGTCAGCCTGTAAAATATAGGGTAAAGTTGAAAATAAAGTTTTAATTACCAGCTATTGTTTTTGAGACTGCTGCTGACGATTCATGACTTGTTAAAATGGGTCATCGTCTGTGAAACTGTAATTAAAATCATTCTGTGTCAGAAAGATTGGATGTGGGATGGCTTGCCCATTTCTCAATGCAATCCACTGCTGTCTTCCCAATCCATGCTATTTGCTCTTTGCACACCCACACATGGTCATCACTGCTTTTTTGTTATATTCTACATGACAGCTATGTGCTCATGTCACCTCACCTCATTCCCAACTGTTTCAGTAGAATAAATCTGGATTGTTGTTTGGTTTTGTTTGTTTTGGGTTTTTTTTGGTTGTTGTTGTTTTTTTGAGGAATGGCAAGAGATAGGCAGGCATGTCTCAACTTACACAGGCACAAGAGTGTGCTGACCAAATATTAAATAGGTTGCACACTCTGAGCACAGGAAGCTACTGTGCCTCTGCTGTAGAATCAGAGGACTTGGGAGTGGAGTCAGAGTGCATACGTTCCACTAATCTCCAAACTGAAGGGCCATCCTTAAGACTGTGTTGTAATATGCTACACTGCTGCAGGCCTGCACAGTCCATGAGTGAATTCAGATGGCATTTATCTCAGCAGGAAAAAGGCTTTGGTTGGTTTAAACAGTGACCCAACTAAAGTAATTTTGAGCATCCCTAGGGAACATTTTTGTGTCAGGAGACTGGCTACTGTGAGCAGTGTCTCTTTTGGTCCATTAGTCTATAGCATCTTGTCAAACACCAATTGGACTGATGCATCACCCAGATGAGCTGGACTAGGAGATGAGCACCAGCCCCTTGTAAAATTGGACTCTGGCTCATTTTGCATATTGCAGGTTCCTTGCTGGCCATTTGTGTGTCTTACCAAAAGGTCATCCTTATAAAAGTCCGTTCTTCAGCAGTTAACGCTTCAGTGTTTGCATTAATTGCGAGTGTCTCTAAGTTGGACACAATTAACTAATCTTCCTTTCATTTTCTCAATGTAAACTACCCTATACATGAAAAATTACTTGGCCCTGATTATAAAACTGCATAGGACCAATGCCCCATGAAATGAATGGAAGTACTCTGGCCCCAGTGGGTCTTTAATCAGTCTCGTCTGGCAGATAGCCAACTAGTAAAAATAGTTTGGTGATTCCTCCTGATTTACTGTTCTGTAATAAATTATTATTACTTTATTTTGTGGAAAATAGAAGGCAAGAAAGGGAGGAAGGAGAATATAATGCAGGATGAAGAAAAGTGAGGAAGAAGATTAAAAAAATATATGCTGGCAAAAATAAGTTTCTCCTTATATGGATCCCATTGTTTGAACAACTACTATACATCTCAGAGAATGAAGGTACTTTAATTAATTACAGAATCCTTATACAGTGTTTTGCTGATCAATAATAAATATTGTTAAAAAAAATTTGCTAAGCTGTAATATTGCATCCTGACACTTGCATGCTGTTTTAAAAAATCATCCTGTCACAGAAGGATGCTAATGACTTAACAACCTAAAGCTTGCCAGCTCCTGAAACCTTGATGTTTAATCTAGATAAATGTGCTTGTTTATAGAGCTGTGTAATCAATGTGTATAGTAGAATTATGGTACTATGCAACCATTAGCTCTATTTACATAAATATTATGTTTTATCAATGGAAAAATGTATCACTTTATGCTAGAATGTATCACAGAAAGAAATGTAGAATTTTAATGAGACATTTTTGCGGCAGATTGGATGTTTACAACATGTAGTATAATTTTTTGTAAACCTTCAGGAGTCATTGCAGCAAATTATTGATTTCATACAATTCAAAAATTATCTGGCTTGGGAAATTTGAACTTTCTCAGTTATTACTAGTTAGTGTACTTTGAGGAAAACTGTTTCTGGCTGGATATTTCTCAAAACAATAGCACTTCCATATTTGTCACTTGTTAACACATTCAATAAGCATATTTTCAGAAGAGCTGTTGATATAGGAGCTGGAAGTATATGTTTCTATGAACTCGATCATAGGAACAGAAAATCATTATCAAGAGCTAAGGTGAAAGCTACAACAGGGGAAGGACTGTTACTTAAAGCATGAAATGTTAGTTGCCATTGAGATCTGCACCAGAGTTTTTTCAGTTTTTATTTAGAATATACTAAAATGGATCAACTGCTGCATAATAGATGTATTTATACATTTGAAAACGTAGAAGACAATATTTTTATTTGTGAAGCAATAGTCTGAGAAAAGAGAAAAATTGATAGGAGTGGATGAATTGCAGATAGTGAATTTATTAGTAATGAGCCTTAGTGAAGGAACACACATGCATTAGAGCAAAGTTGGTAAATAGAAAATCTTAAAATGAGTAAAGTAGATAAGACTAAAAAAAGGTAAAAAATGTTTTCCTTGTTTTCTAAATGAAAAAGATTAACTTTCCATTTTGAAACAATTTCAAATTGAAAATGCCTTTATCTTCTATGAATTTTTTTTTATGAAATGAAACAAGACTCTAAAACAGAATCTTTGAGGATGATGCAAAGTAGAAAGTTTTTTTTTATTAGTGAAGGAGAAGAGATTGGGGGAATCGATTGGGTGCAGATAGAGCAAATTCATGACTCTCACAACTTTACTTACTTGATGTTCTATGTTATGTATGCAGCCTTAGTAAAATATCCTGTTGTTGTGCTATATCTGTGGGATTTCTGCTGTGAATTTGAAAGGATTCATGATTTCACTCTCAATCTTTACCTCTTCAAGAAGGATTTCTGCACTTATTTAATGCAGAGAGAAAAACAGAGTCAGGAAGGCAGAGATATTAGAGACTTTTTGAGACAGATGGATTAGGAGAAGATGGGTGGATTAGGAGGACATTCTTCCAAAACATTTAGACCTGGATATAAACCCTTTCCATTTCTCTTGTGTCCCTCCCGCGTACTGATCCACCTTGATTCATTCCTTAGTATTTCACTGGAACTGAGAACATTCAGTAAATGCTGTAGTGAAAAGTGCCAGAATTACTCACAAAGTCCTGAATTTCTTCTGCTGCACTGAACAAAATATGCGGGAGTTACCCACAAAGTGTTCCCTCATTTTAATTACTCCATGCAATCCATTGTCAACCAGGTATTGAAAAGTAGTCATGTCCAATGGACTAGGCAAACTTTACTAACAAATTTCTGAAATAGGACCTTACTTGAACAACACAAATTAAACTGTAGTCTTAAGAATGTCTTCAAAGCTCTACTTGGCGTTGATTGATTGTTTTGTTCTCAGAGAAACGCAAGGATTGAGTGGATCTGATATAAACATTCAGTGATGAAGCCAGAAAAACATCTGAGAACTTTTGTACCAGGTAGTTATTACAAATACTACCAGGTATCTGTAATTAACTTTTACTACTGTAAAAGTTAAGCTCTAAATGTTAAATGAGTTTGTGCCATTTAGTTTACATTTCTTTATGGGAGGATATTTGCACACTTATTACTTGATGCTGTTTGTGCGAATGGGATACCTGGCCATCTGTGCAGATTTCACACAGAAATCCATGTACAAATGATTAGCCAAAAATTTAAGAAGAGATCTGAAATCCTCTAAAAAATCTTTGCATTTGGTATCAAATTTATGTCATGTCTTCATTTCTACAAGTCTCTTTTTTTTGCATTTTTCTCCACTGTGAGTAGAATGCAGATTCAACACTGATGGTTTATAAGTGTTTAAAGCATTTTAACATGAATTGTTTGCATTCAGAACCTTGAGCTTTGTTCTCAAGACCTTAAAATTGTCAGGAAAATCACAACTTCTTGTCATTTGTTTTCACCCACATGCATCAGTAAAATTCTACTTCCAGACTGTAATTCTGATTCAATGTCTTTTAATTGAAGATAGAGGCAGTTTGTTCTGTAATTTTCATCACTTGCTATTTAGGAATTGAGAGACCTGACGACCCACTATATGGTTGGACAATTCTTGACATTTTTAAAAATGACCTGTCTTGAAATGGGTTTTTATAATTTCAAGGGTGATGATAAGGGTGATAGGAAGGGAGTTAATAATATGCCATACATATTATGCAGCTGTAAAGTGAACCATAGCATGACTTATTCCATGAAACTTAGGTAGGCTGAGACTTTGCAGTTCTTAAAGAAAAACTTGCATCAAAAAAGAACATCTATCCAAAGCAAACAAGCAAAAAAACCCGAACAAAACTCCCCCCAAAACTCCACCCCACCACCAAAAAAAAGCCCAGACCCACCCAACTCCTTTCCCCCTCTGCAAAAATAAAAACCAACAGAAACCAAAAACCAAAACAAAATAATCCCCCCTGCCAAAAAAAAAAAAAAAAAAAAAAAAATCAAACTCCCGAAAAAAGCCTCCAAATAACTCCACAAAGAACAAACCTTGGGAAAATACCTATTTGTTCATATGGTCTGCTGAGACTCAGCCAGCTTCCCCTAGATATTGTTGAAGGCACTGTAGCCCATGGAGGATCAGCAATGGAGGTAAACTGCTGTAACCTGACCACAGCCCCCAGCACCCCTTGTTGCTTTATTTAGGTGACTGAGTGTTACCTGCAACCATAACAAGTGGAAGGAGAGGAGTCACGTTGAGCCTGGGAAAGGAGGAGGGGTATGTTTTCCTTAAGTGTTCTAATTTTTAAAAAATATAAAATATGTTCCCCCCCTCTCTGATATCTGCATAGATACTTCAGTATTTACATAACTCACCAGTAAAATAAGCTAAGTTGCCAAGCTGAATAGGTTTTGTCTGTGACAGTAACTGGGTAGTGATCCCCTTGTTTTTATTTCATGCCACGCATGATCATGGCCACTTGTTTATGAATCATTAAGGAAGCTCTCATACCTTCATGTCAATATCCCTGGGACAAGCTGAACTGTAGATTTTTCAATGGTCAAGCTTCTGCAGAGATTGTTTGCTTACCTCATTACAATTGCTAACCCCATCTGAAAACTAGCCAAAAGCAAATCAACATGTCAGTCTTCTGGTCCTCTCGTTCCCTGCACGTATTCTTTGCCTCTCAGAATGTCTAATTTAGTTTCTCTTGTAGTAGTGATCAATGGCTGTCAGCTGTTTTTCTTTTCTCTTGAAACTATTCCTAAATTAGCCTGTCATGTCTTCCTTGAAGGGCACATGTAACAATTGTTCTTTTTTCTTCCCCCATCAATGAGAAGTCACGACTGCTGCAAAAAGCTCTCATCAGAGCTGACCCCAGCAAAGCCATTCTGGTTAAGATTTCTCCTTGTCTTAGCATCTGTTTTAGATGTGAAAACCTGACTGCTTTTTTTTTCAGGTAAACTCATTTATTTAAGATTTGTATGGTATTTACTGTCACATTTTGGATTCCTTTAGCAGATAAAGCAGTAGAAGAAGAAAAATACCATGTTCAGTTTTTTTCTGCAAATAGTGGTATGTCAATTATTGTATTATGTGCCTTTGTTTTATGTCTATATGAGACCCTACACAATGTGTTTTATGATTTCGAGTGTCTCCTACTAAAAGCCTGTCATTAAAAATCATTTGTTGCTAGCAAAGTCATGTCAAAACACATGTGTAATCGTTCGGCTGAGGAAGGGCTAATTTCTCATTCTCTCATTCTTATGATCTCATTTTCTCAGTTCTTTAGCCCATAAAATTGCAGATCTTAATTTCTAAAGTAAAATAGGGAGAAATTACCTAGGAAATTCATAGTAACTTTACAAATAAGTAAAAAAAGAAAAGCCTGAATAAAACTGAATAAATTTCATTTATTCTTCTTTAGTCATTCATCCCTTACATTGCTTTTGTGATTGACACTTCAAGTATGTGAAAGGAATGAGAAAGAAACCAAATTAATTTCACTCCCTCACACACTTTCAGGACAACCTTCATCCCCCTTCATCCCAACTGCAACAAACCAGTGTTCTGGTTAGATCTGGTTTAGGTGGCAAACCAGCTCTGAAGTATACACCTTATCTAGTTTACTGTTGGATGTCATGGGAGAACATTATCGCAAAAGTGTGAAATAAGATCTAAGTGAAGTTATGCACATGACTCCATCCAGTAATGAAGGAAAACAAAAAGGGAGTGATGTCTGATTTTGTGCAATGCATAGGAATCAGGTATTATGCAATAATCATTCAATGACTATCAGTCTTTCTTCATTGTAATGATGGATAGTCTTTCTCTGCTTCCCTCTGTATTGTTCACAGTGACACTGCAGTTCCAGCTAATAAGGAACCATGCTGGGATGGGATGATCTAATTTGCTATTTTCATTGAATCAGATTCTAGAAATTGAACAAAATTATTTTTCATCTCTTCAGCCACAATCTTTTCTCACTCCTTTTCCTCTTTCTTTTTTTTTTTTTTTTCAAAAATAGGTAGCATCACACCAAATAGAACATGGTTTTGAAAAGATTATTCAAGAAGTACTGAAATTGCTCTATCTTGCTATTTCCATTCAATTTCAAACTTTAGGTTAAAAAGTCTTCGTAGTACCAGATGGAATTATGTCTAAAGATGCCTCCTCTCCTAAAGAACATCCAATTACTGAACAACACATGCTATTCCCAACTGATCTCTTGCAATTCTCATGAAAAGCTCTTATTTTCTGTCCATCTATTATCACTCAATACTGAATTAATAAAACTGAAACTTTTAAGGAAGTATATTTGGAATATTTTCCTGAAATGACAGATTTAGATATCTTAGATAGTCTGGACTTTCATTATGCATCCTTGGAGGAGAATCTGTAACTTGTAAAGTTTCTTCTCTGTTTCTTATCTTTCACTGTAGATTAAATATCTAAGACATTTAATTATTTTAAATATGGTGAGCAAAGATAATGAAGACAGATCTTGGGAATTTCACATATCGTGCCATTACTTTCCATTCACTAATGCCCAGGAATTTCACTGTGAATGGAGATGTCATTTTACATACAAACATGTCCTAAAATGACTGTATTTTTTTTGCCAGTGGAGTTATCTTTAAAACCATAGGATGCTTCTAAATCTTGATAATGATGACCTGAGAGACATTATTAGTACATTCCAGATAATTAATTTTATAATGCTACCAGTAAAGTAGCTGCTTTGCTTTACAGTTTCAGGATTTAAGAAAAGAGGAATGAAATGAATGATATGGCTAAAGACAGCTAATTAAAATAGTAAAACATGTTTAAAAAAAACCAATTGAAAGCAATGGGGTTGAAGGAAGTTTTAATTTCTCATAAATTTTCTTTTAATAATAAAGGAGGTAACAGTCATCTGGTCTGGGAAAAAAAATTAGATTGTAATGTTATTTTAAGGCTATGATGAATTTAAATCTTCTGGGAATCAACTTTACTGGATCTGTAAATTCCTACATCTAGCTTATCTTGTGATTGACAGTCATATTGTTGGGAAGATTTCATCACTTATGTGATTCATAGCTGTCTGGAGGAAATAAAATATTACTTTTTGGGGTCACATAACAAAGAAATAAAAAAGTTTTTATCATAAAAAAAAGTTTTTATCATAAATTTCAGTCAGCAAAACTGTTCATTTCCCATTTAAAAAGACAGAAACAAACTAGTAAAATTTGAAAGTGCAGTCTAAATAACACCCAGGCAAAGCTCCCAATTTCCTAGATGGCTCTTCCTATAAGATTTATAATTCATAGCAAACGAGACTGAGAATTAGAGGAATGAGCAAGTAAGAAAAACCTTAAAGCAGCAAAATTGTGTGGGTACCAGAGTCCACTGTTTGTCCTTAAAAGGATCCAGCCAGAATCTGCAGTAACTGAAAACTGATACCAGCCTGGCTCTAATGTCAAGTCTCAGCTCTGCTGGTCCTCTATGGACAGGGAAAAAAAAGGCAAAAAATCAGTTGTCCTTCAGTGGCTGTGTGGACTAGGGTGCCTTTGGATGTGTGTTTGATGCAGAGCCCATCAAAGAGTGCCTAGTGACTCTTCAATTAAAAGTGTTTCAAGGTTTCTAGACCTTGCTCTTCTCTTTTTCACCTCTGTCAGCTCCATGGGTAGACGACTGTCAGCACATTTTTCACATTTAATGATCATTAAAGGTAAAAAAAAAAAGACTGGGGGGAAAGTGGTTTGGGAGGGAAAAAACCCCAAATCCTTGAAATTTGACATATTTCTTATTTTACTTGATTGATTTTGTGACAATGTGAATGCGATTTTTCATAAAAATTAGCAAAATGTTTTTAATATTGCTGGGCTTATTTTCTGTTGCTGGATGATTTGGAATGCCTGTTTTGAATTTCATGTGAAAGTCACAGAACTACACATTATTCAGGCATCTAGATTAAATAGGGCTTGAGTACTATAATCTGTTCTGGATAAATTTTGAATTGTGTGATTTAGAAATTAAATTAAAAAAAAAGATGTATCCAGTTTAGGTAATAAGCCTTGATGACTGTGAGCCCACAGTAGTCAAGAAAGTTGAAGGGATCTGTACCAGGAATCTGCTCTGTAAAACAGGTGCATATGGGTGGTTAAATGCACAGTTGCTCTTCTGCAGTAGTGGAGTGTCATAGGATTTAGGTCCCTGGCTTTCACTTGAAAATAAGAGTAGGTATTGGCATGCATTTTTGAATTAGGCATTAATTCAGGCATTAATTTCAGACATTAGTTATAATCCTTATGTTCCTGTGTTGCACTTTTAAGCAGTATTTTATATACAAGCACAGTAAATAGTTAACCCCTCTTGTATTTGCATGTATGAACTCATAAATGCACTGAAAAACTCTGGTTCCTGTTTGCCATCCTCTCTGCACGCTTGTTTATCTCAGTGCAAAATGAGCACCATGTGGATGCAAAACAGGATAGACCTTTACACCAAGCTGATGAAAACAAAGACATATCTGAACTTAGGGTCCTTAACTTTAATCTTCTTTTTTCAAGGTGTGGGTTTGGTGTTTGTTTTTGAGAGGGATAGTAGAGGATGCAATTAGAGTCAGAGTTTAACATTTTCTCTGTGGTACTTCATTCACTTTCAGAGTCACTAGTTTCCTCCTTTCAGCCGGGAACAGCCAACTTGTATTTCAAATAAATCTTTCATCTTTTTTACTCCAGTCCATTCTGTCTGGATAATCTTACATCCTTTATTTATAGGTATAGTGAGCAGTAAATAAAGACAACATACTGTGATTTTGTACTATAAACAAGAAACAAAAAATGAAGGAGGAAACCACAGGGTGGATAGGTCCATGGTTTTTTTAAAAAAAATATTTCAGATTTCATTTGTAAGCAGAAAAATATCCAGACAAAAACAAATTTTATGGAAGCAGTGTGTTCACAGATAACAGAATTTATGCAATGAAAGTTCAGAAATGTATAATAAATAGTTTCTTCTGAGTTTTCAGCCCTCTTCCTTCCCGTGGAAGAGACCTGGAAACTTCTTATTTATGGACTTTAAAGAAGAATATAAATCTCTGAAAAAATGGAATTGTGAAAGAAGGGGGTGGAAAACCAGTCCCAAAAATGTATTCATGAACACAAAAAAAGTTAAAAATGAGTTTGTAATTTACTGCAGCTCAGAGGCAGCAATAACTAATACACTGGAAATTTACCCATTTTATGCATCTATTTTGCCTGCTTTACTGCTCTGCTGTTCATAAAAAGAGCATTTATTTCAGCAACTGTCATGTCACTTGGCATTTATGTGATCTCTGAGCTATGTGTGAAAACACACTTTTTTTCCAGTTTCAATTTTTATTGAAAAAGTTATTTATTTTACAAATTGGTATCGAGGTGATTTGTTCTCTTGTCTAACTAGTTTTACTGTTCTACTTTTATTATGTGCATTCTTATCACTTGGGAATCAGAACCATAAATCACTTGCTTTTGTTTTTCATGTCCTGGGTCCTGCTATTGGAATTTAATTCTGTCCTCTGTGTGTTGCTGTCTTAATTCCTCCTCCTCTTTTCCCACTGCAAACCAAGAGATTAGAAGCTATATTTTTAATTCTTATCCATTTTCTTACTCTTATGCTGCTCTTGTGAGGTGTGTTGTATTGTCCGCTGTGTTTTGCTCTCAGCTGTGTCTTTTGACAATTCACTCTGGTGTTTCTCTTTGCTGTTGTTATGACCTCTCTCCCCTGTGTGCTGCAGAGCTCCACTCCAGTGTTGGAGCTGCTCTGTGGCTGCTGCTGCTCACATCTGCCTTGGGAGCCTCACCTGTCCTGTACAACTTACAGCATCAACTGTGCAATGAGAGGCATCAGATGCATGAAAGAGATAAACAGGGGAAATGCAAGGTAATCATCTTCCCGATGGAGCGCTCCCTGAGCTGAGGTTGCTGATGGCTGTTCTGGCTGTTGCAGAGATGTGCTATGGGGCCGTGACAGTCCTTTGAAATGGCCCATTCAGAGGTTCCTGGGTAATCACCTACAGGGAGTCAAGATCATTAGATAGTCTCCTGAGAGACTCACTGGAGTTTCAGGGAGATGTTTAATTCCTAGTTCTACCTCCAAAGATGACAGCGGAAAGGGAACTAGAAGATTAATTAACTTCACCAAACATTTAGAATTTAAAAGAAAAATCAGTTTAAACACAGCTGAAGAGATAGTTTTAATGTGCTCAGTTGCAGTTTTCTTGTAGCAAACCTGGCTTTCTACCAAAAAAGCTACCCCTGTATTTACTCAACTATTACCTGAGCCTGTAGTTCAACTCATTTCTCTGCTCTTTTGTTATTGCTGTCAGCTTAAGTGGCCATGCTTCTTTAAAAAGACTGGCATAAAATGGAGGCTGTTTATTTCTAATCGCAAGCTTTACATGTGACAAGGCCATATTACTTCTTCTTGGTCTAAAACTGATCACAGAATAAGTGTCTGCTCAATGGCTATTGATGGGGAAATCTCATCTGTTGCCTTGGCAGTTTCAGTATATTTAGAAGCTGAGAACCCAGATGTGAGTTTGCATTGTGCTTGTTTATGACTGACACAATCTGCAGGGCCACTCAGTCCTGTAAAATATTCAAGGCTTTTCCCTTGCTTGAGATAATTTAGCTGCAGTGTCTTTTCTGGGCTCTACATTTTGTCCTGACATAGTGTAGAATTTATAGGGAAGGGGTAAAGGTGGAATGAAACCTAATTTTGAGGAAATGAGTCAGAATTTCTATCTTCTAAGCATCAGTTGTGAGAAAAGAGGGCAGGCTGCCTCACTCAGGAGAGCCCACCTGAGTACCAGGTATTTTTACAACTGCATTTCTATTCCCATGGAAAAGCCTTTTGTATTCTTGTACTGTGTCAGATGTCTGCAAGCCAAACAGCAACTGCATTACTTCTGTGCTATAAGGACAAGCTGGTTGCTGGCCCATAAAATAATAATGGGAGAGCTATAAAATGCTCTGAGAGATCTGCTCATCTGAGATCTGCTCATTTCATGAATGCTGTGCTTCTATCTACATGCAGCACACCCTCTGATCCTGAAGGAGATCCCAAGCATAGGTATGATCCATGCATAATCAGTCATGTTTGTTTTACAGGGGGTGTCATTTTTGGTGCATCTGCTCTCAGACGTAAGACTGCAAACAGTGCTGCCAATTATTAGTTTTCCCTTGCCTCAAAATTCCGAGGAAAAAAACGGAGTGCTGCTGACAGAAACATAAAAGCACAGACTCTGCTAGCTAGCTCTGAACATTGCTTTATTAACCCTGGTATTCTGCATCCAGCAGTAGCTAATGCGTCATGCTTCAGAGGAAAGGCAAACCCCACAATTTGTGCAAAGCCATAAAATAGAAGTATTCCTTGCCAAGCCTGCAGCCATCAGCTTATTCCCTGAAGCATAAGATTTGATTATATGTTTGTTTCTTGGGGAGAAGAGCTGAGAGTATTTAAGCTTTTCAGGCTGGAGATCATGCATTAGATTAACCTGGAGGACTCTGAGGCCCATGTAGAACAGATTGTGGAATTCCCTTGGCAGAAATGAGCAAAGCAGCCATTACTAACATGCTGTCATACTGTTAACTGGAGCCGAATGACAAATCCATAGGAAATTTTGCTTCTATTTCTGCTGTTGAGCTATCTGTGAGAAGCTTGTGATTTCTTTTGGGTATAAGTACCAACCTTATTTCCAACATAGTTTCTAAGTTTATGTTATGTTTGCAAACATTATAATCTTATATGAGTAGTAGCTGGGACTGAAGAGCTGGATCATAGCTCTTGTTTGCATCTCTAACTGTGGACTGCCTGCAAGGCCTGGGAAGCAACAATTTGGCTCTGTTCACTCTTTTCTAACTATATCCAAATCATCTTCCTTTTTTCCATTCTAGGTAGAACACATTGCCTTCATTTTGATCAGGCTTTTTTATTATTATTATTTTATTTTTAATTGATTTTGTCCGTTTGTTTGTTCTGGAACCATTTAATATTTGCCAAGGAAACCAATGCAGACACTACCTATGGCTCCAGTCGCATATAGTTCGGGGCTAGCTGAGTTTTATGAGGAAGATTCATCTAGAGAAGGCAGATGGACAAAAATAGAAAAAAAAGGTTTTGATTTGAACTATTGTTCTGTGGCTTGTGAGAAACCTCAAAAAGGTGAAAGAATCTGCAAGGAGATATGAGATTGCACCAAAGATGTATTCAGATACTGCCAGGCTCAGGAGCAGGAAAAACACAGAAACCTTTAAAAAACTTTCCTCCACTACCCTTCCCTCATGGCCTGCAGTACTAGTAGGCTAATATATGGGGTATGTTCTTCAGTCATCCTGCAGAATCCAACTGGATTTCTGGACTAGCTGTAACCAGACTCACAAGGTGCTACTCTGTTGCCTATGAAACCCCTGGCAGTGCACCAGAGAACAAAAAGTGGCATTAACCTGGTTAACTAATGCAAAGCTTTGCTGTAAGCAAAAGCTTCTTTCCTACCTGCTCTAGTGTTGGACAGAAAATGACTTTTTATCTTCATATAGCTCTTTGTCTTGTGAAGGCAGGAGGTTGTGCAGTATTTTCTTCAAAAGTGTTACAGTTGTTTTAGCTTTGAGTGGGGGAGTTAAGGTGTCAGTTCCTGACACCTCCCAGCACAAGATTTCATAACAACTCTTATACTGCTCCCCCTGTTTTGGCAATAGCAGCTTTGTGATTGAAGACTAAACAACTGGCAGCAGCAGTGGATACTTGCATGTGAGCTAAACCTCAGCTCTGCCAATTCAGAGTAGCTGTGTTGTCTTGTGGGTGTAGTTTAGGCTTCATTTTGTCCTACATCAAGAATCTTGAGACTATGAGTACCATCCATTCTTCAGCTTGGAAGCAGATCCAGCATTGTCCCCACACCTCCTGGACCCTGTGGTTTTCTCCTAGCTGCACAGGATGGGCTGCTGGCTGCATGGGACTGAGGTGTTGGGGTAGGATTGAGGAACACCTAGTTCTAGAGGTGTGCTCTCAGGGATCTCCTTATAGCAATGGCAGGTGGATCTGGCTTGTTGCCTGAGATTGATGATTCTTCAACTGCCATCTCATATTTCTCTGATGGCTGTTGGATTCTTGGTGGAGTCTGTCACAACCACCTGACCCACTCTGCACTCTGCTCACCTCACTCAGGTACACTGCTCTGATCAGAGAATTCATATCTGTAGGATGTCCATTATGGATTACTCCTCTAGTCTGGACCTGTAATAGCCCTGAACAACTTAGAAAGAAACCAATTTTTCAATCCCACTTGCAAAATGCAATCAATATTTCTGATTTCAAGGGTATTGCACACTGAGAGAAAATAGTAAGTGAAAAGTATTATTTCCAAGTTATAAATCATGATATTTCCTATCTTTCATTTACTCCAGTTTTTTGGCATCACATGACTGGTTTGTTCATCAATCAGTTTATATTCTTGCAAACAATAAAAGACCTTATAAATGTATTGATTTGGATCAGAGGTCACACACAAAAATTTAGCTAATAAAAAAACCTATTCGATAAAAAGTAATTTTTTGCTCTTTGAAGCATGAAATTTACTATCAAAAGTATTCATGAAAAGTCAAATTGTGGCAAAAAAGCCAAATTGTTTACAGGTGATTCCTGCTATGCAGAAGCATGTCATTTTCTGTTTCTTGAGAGCTGAACTCTATGTTCTGGTGCAAAGTGTGAACTTAAGTTATAAAATGCAAAATAGTTCCTTCATGTCTATTTTCAGGCATCTGAATTTAGTTGCTTGGTTTTAGATCTCTTACCCTCCAAATTTATGGGGTTTTTTTTAGGAGTAAAGATTAAGACTGATTTATATAGAAGCATTTTGATGTTAACATAAAACATGATTCAGACCAAAAAACAGCCTACCATTGTGCTGCAGCACTAGCAGCCCAAATACCTTGGGAGGCAGAATGAAAAGGGCTGAGTAACCTTACTAAGAGCTCATGCTGTCCTTGCTACTCTTCTGAAGTTACTAAACATTGCTTCATTTCCAAGATTTTAAGGGGGGTTTAGCAATAATATGACCAGCACTGTCACAAAAGATTTTCCGTCCACCAACACAATTGAATTCAATTTCTGAATGTGGAAGATTTTCATTTCCTTGGACCCAGGATGGGAGCCAGGAGGTGGTCTCATCCTGGCTGACATTTTCCCAGCACTGTTCTGCAATAAGACTGTTTACCATCTTGCAATATAAAATTGAGAAAACTGGTTCATATTTCCCAGTGCCACTGAATCTCCTAAACTTTATTTAATGTTATAAGAAAAACAGAGTATCAGATCACAAATGCCATCTCCTAGATCACTGTTTTGGTCTCCTCCTCTACCACTTCTTCTGCCAGTCAGCAGAATGCACCTTAGACACTCAACTGCATTTTCAAGGTGTCTTTCATTTTTTTTTTTTACTTGAAAGTTTTAATCCTTAATTCCTCTTCTGCTTGTTCATTGATGGAGCTGCTCTCTCTTTACTCACGCTGTGATCTGTCCCAAATTCAAGCCAACAAAACAAGTCAGGAATGTGGTGACAGAAGTGACATGGATGGATTTTTCACAAGCAGTATTCTTGTAATTCAGATGTCCTTCACATAACATTGTTTGGTACTGCATTCCCTGAAATTATTGCATTGTTTCTATCTGAAATGAAAAAGGATCAGTGATGGCATTGCCATAACTTGCTCTTTCCATGGTTTATGTGTTATAAAGCATTTAAGATTAGATGCATATTGAATGTATAAAACATTAAATATAGGACAATATAATTTTAACAGGTTTATATTATTGCCAGTAAACAATTTCTAATATGTGATGCCAACTCTTATTTTCATGATGTTTTTGTCTCATGGGATATCAGGCAACTATAGACCAACACTGAGCCTTACAGTCAGTATACCTATTAACCACTTAGCAATGCAACACATTGGGGTGTTTAATAAATTAAATTCTTCATTGATCAAAATAATATTTGGGGTAGAGGGTCTCTGCTCACAGGAAGCCAGTTGGATTTGCATGAGTTTGGAGAGATCAGACGGAGAATCAAACTCAGAGGTTCTCAGTGCATCTACACTGGCAGTTTAAGGTATAATATAGGTGTTTTTTTCAGTGTGAATCATTCTACACCTTGCCCTTGATGTACTACAGATGACAATTTTGTTCTCCCCTGGTATGCAGAAACTGGATCATTTCTTACTTTTTCAACAGAAAATTGCTGGCATGAAAATTTTCAGACGAAAAGATTACTTTTCTATTTAGTTTTAGCCATGTAACTTCTCAAACCAAGTTCATAGTGCCAGTATATCTGAAAGGGAGATACTGATGGCAGGAACATCTAAATTCAGTATTACCACCAAAAAACTTAATCTTGGAAAACTATAGCCTTTCAAGTAGTCATTTACCTTTCCTCAGATTTTTTGTGTTTTCCATCATAACAGCTAAATATTAAATGGGGAATTCACTTCTTACTGTCAAAGCCGATTTCTCTCTCCAAGGACCCAGCTCCTCTTTGTGCATTACTGTACTTTAGCACATGAACACAAATCATCAAAATCTCACTTTAACTTGTTGACTTGTAAGCATTTTCAAAAGCTACAATATTAGTGTAGGGATGTCTCTGACCTGAGTAGCTGGTCACTAGCTGGGATCTTGCCAGCTCCTTGAGAGGATAGTAACACAAGCTGGGTGTTTCCCTTGGAGCTGATGATTTTACAAAGACTAAGCCTAGTTGTTCATAATAGTACCTAAAAGTGCGAAACACTCCACAGCTTTATCAAGGTCTGAGATTGCCTGCAGATGAGAGCCGAAGTTGAAGGCAGCCTTCAGAGCCTTCCCATGCAGTAACCTGGTGGGATCTGGGCGGGAAGAGGGTCTGCCCAGACATGCAAACAGCAGAGGGCAGCCTTCTCACCCTGAGGCTTGAAAAATAGCCTCACCTGGTCCCTGGGTGTGTCTAGCAAAAAAAAAAACCAAAACCAAACAACCCTCTCTACGACTAAAATTACATTAGAGAAAGATTAGATATTTTATTTCTTGTTTTCAGATGAGCAAAAGTTATGATTAATTTCTATAATTATTTGGTTTGGATTAATGTGCCTTAAGAGCAAATTAAATATCACAGGATTTGGAACATTTCATAACAGGCAAATAATAAAATTTGGAATTTTTTCTTCCTAACAATAATTTTTTAAAATAAGTATTGTGCTTGCAGTAGAACTTTACTTCTCCACTTATTGCTTGTTGACACTGACATCTATGAACCACATACTTATTTATCTTAAATATGTTACAGGGTCAAATTTGCAACTTCAATCCTTTGGGAACATGTATGGCATATTCACTTCCAATTGCTATAAAGGATTGTACTACATATTTATGGCCAAGCATATGCTCAAGAATTTTCCTGAATGGGCATATACACAGAACCACACTTACAAAATTTGCCGATTTCATGTACAAAATGAATTGTGTCATGTTAATGTAATATTATAATCATTATACCTTATAAATTTATCTTGATTTATTACAGTGAAAAAGATTCTGGGCAGAGCTAACAAGAACAACCACATTGCAATAGATTCCAAGGAAATCTGTAAAAAGTAATCTAGATCCTCCTCTGTGCCAGTGTTAAATATTACATTTTAAATAGCATCAGACAGACAGCGTTGTGCACAGTGGATTTAGTGATCAGAGCACATACTTCATGTAGACCACCAATTCTGCTTTCAAAAACCTGACTTTTTTGTTTCAAGATAATCTTGACCTTCCCTGATCCTGTTCATGGAGCTCCTGTACCATTCAACAATGCTGACTCATGAATTCCTTCCAGATCTGCCACCATCTATTCTATTTTCCTCTCGGAGTTTCTAGTCAAGAAACCAAAGTGATTATCTCCTTAGTACCAAATGAATACAACGTAGCGTTAATTCTCGCTTAGGAACATTTTATACTTTACAGTTTTTCAAAATGTGTGGAGAAAATCTAGAACAAAGAATAAGCTGGATTGTGTTTTTCCTGGTAGGAATAAATTACAGAAATGTTTTCCTTAATGCATATTGATGTATTAAATGTTTTGTAAAATAGATCACCTGCAGGAATGAGGGGATGAATAATATTAATACTTAGATGAGTCATATACAAGAAATAGAACAGAATTTTGCCTAAGTAAATATTGACACTACTTTCTCTTACAGTAATAAGTAGTAAAGCCTATTAGGCCAACCTCCAAAACCCTTTCTGCAAAAGCAGTGTTCAGTTGACAGTTCTTGTGACTCATGCTATTTACTATTCTCTCTAGGCAGCTTCCTGCTCTCTCTACCTCATATATACAGAGTCTGATTCAAAGGCCTGAAAGCCAGAAGCAAGGGGAAAAGGCATAGGGAGGATATATACTCAGAGGACTATCTGGGAATCAACCCTAGAAAGACCAGATTAAGAACCAATTCACAAGTACTGCCATCTCACATTTAAGGTTTTTTTCATGTTTTATAGTGAGGTGCAGTAGAATAGCTGAAAGGTGAAATAAAGACATATGTGAGTTACAGAGCACCAATGTGTATGACTTGGATCTGAAGTAGGCATGGTGAGATTTGTTAGATGCAGCAATGCTTAGGATAGCCAGTTTTGCATTCTTGTCTTGATTCTTGTAAATTAGCATTTTACCTTTTTTCACCAGAATCTAGTCAGTTTAGAAATTGAGAATTTCTTTCAATAAACATTTCAATTAACATTCTAATAAATTAAATAAATGACAAAAAAATTGAAGTTTCTATTAGAAATCATACAAAATAATTTCAGATCAGCTAGGCTTGATCAATTATAACTCCTTATTATATCTGACTGATTGTTTAAAACCTTTTGATCAAGTGCTAAAATAAATATTATTGCTGTCAAAGAGACATTACACCTTAGGGAAAACAAATCTGAGTATCATCATAACTACAGATTCTTTACCAAGTAAACTGCCAGGATTGAATTCTCAGACACCAGGAGAATGAATGTGGTATTAGCCTACAGTTTTAGCCAGGATAACCCAATCATAATAAGGGCAATGCTTTTGTTACATTAAAGGAAATCTGTGTGCTTGAAGAGCAGAAACCCAACTAATAGTAGGAAGTTTCATTTATATTATGTACAAATAGTATACTCATCACAATGCAGTGTGAACAGAGAACAATTTTAGGCGCCATAAACAGCTGTTTTTAGAACAGTTATTTCAAAAAGCTACAACAGAAAAGCTACTTACCTTTAAGTAAGGTAAGATTGTTTAAGATAAAGTCCTGAATAACAGGTAGAGCAAAATTCAAAGCATAATCACAACGAAAGTTTCTTAAACTTTAGTATTAAAATACACTAAAATTCAGTGTTATTAGAAGAGAAAAAAAAGTATATAGTTTGATTAAAAGGGCCTGAATAAGAGTGTGGAAAAGCATAAAATTCTTGTAGGTGGCACGGAGATTTCAGATATCATAGTGGAAGTGTTGAGTAAATACGTATTACTTATCAAAAGAAAAGATTCTGAAAGAACCATAAAAAATCAAAATGATAAAATTCTAACATCATTAACCTCAGAGTCTGTTAGAATTAAAAGTCATGATTCAGAAATAAATGGAAGACTTGTTCAAATGAGAAAATTTGAAAGGAGCATAAGTACTCTCTAGTTGAACATAAGAACCTAATAGGGAAGAACAAAAATTATTTTGATGTTGAACTTGCTTAAAACATTAAAAAACACTGAAAATTCCTAGAAACAACAAATGCAGGAAATTTTCCAGTTTTTGCACAGGCCTATTTTATGAGGTAGATTTATGTTCACAAGTACTTTGTAGGAAACAGAACCTAAATTTCATGCTAAGCTTCCTGTGATGCAGGACTTAAGCAACAGGATCATTTGACACTAGCTTGACTATAAACTGATAACAATTACAAAATTGCAGATAGCTAATTACACAATGACATATTGTAAAATCCAACTTGAAACATAACATGAATTTGAATAATTTATGGCAATGAACACTGAATTGCATCAATTAATCTTCATACCACAGCACTTGGGGTTTTCATTTCTTGCATGAAAAGTTGGTTTTGCAAACTCTGAAATACCTCAGACTCAAGCAATGGCTAGAAAGAAGACATTGCTTATTAAGCAGGAACAAGGAAAGATCTTTGTGAGATGAATTGCCTGGATCTTTGAATCTGGATTTTACAAATGTTTTTCCCTGCTGTTCTGTCCAAGGAAAGAATCAAAAGGATTTATCACCTCGGCCACAGGTTTCCTTTTAATAATTAACTTATGTGTCTCATACTTTATGTATGTGCTTTTATGCATCCTGTTTTAAGTGCTATATTAATTTAGTGGTTTGGAGTTATGGATTTTATGAGGTAGTGACAGCCAAAGCTCATATTTGATAAATAAAAGCCTTTATGTAGTTCTCAGGTTTCATCTAAGAATGACCTAATGGAGGAAATACAGCAAAGCACGTATGCAGCAGATGTTTTACATAGGGTCTAGGAGGAGAAACTGCCTTTTCTACCCAGAGATGTGTCTGCTGACATTCTCCCTTGAACCTGACAAACATCCTCTCTGTAACTCCAAGTCTCTTAAATCAGACTGACACCTTCAGAAAAGTGTTGTAGGCAGTGGACACATTTGATGAGCCAGACCATTGTTCCCCTTTTGTTTAATGCTGTAAACACAGGAGTGTCCTTCTGCATCTAAACATTGCTTATTTCTCTCTAAATATGTTGACTTCATCTTTCCAGTTAAAGTGTCTAGTCTATGATGATATATTTAAGATTTTCTAGAACTAAATACAGCTTTTAAAGGTTTTCCATCCTTTTAGGAGGAAAAGTCACAGTCAAAGTGGACTTTTGTGTTTAACAAATGTTGCTGAATAGCAAGACATGGCCCAAAGGGAGTATAAGCAAAAAGATTCAAAAAAGGAGCAGTAATCTGTCTGTTTCCTGAAAAAAAGACGAATTACAAATACAGTGTTCCTACAACATAGGAAACATTAAAGCCTGCAATTCAGCATTGTAACTTGCTCATTTAAGTGATTTCATACAGTTATGAAATGCTTTAATTCATCGATTTTGTAGAAAAAAATTTTGAAGTGTTGACACGGATGGAATTTAGATAAACACAAAAAAGGAAATTTTTGAGACCTGCCTATAGGCTTCAAGAGGACACTTCTGCTACAATTTCTGGGACGCAAATATATGTCTCAGAATAACACAGCTAAATTTCAGTGTTGTATTTCTGAACATTTCTTAAATTTTTGACAGTAATAGTTCACACATAAGTTTGTATTACCTAAACTGACTGATTATCTTGTCAATTAAATTAGTGCATTATGTATTTAAAAGAAAGTTGGATCTGAGGCTGCCTTCAGACTTCAGTTTAGAAACAGAAGTGTGGATGGAAAGTTTGTAAATATATATATATATATATATATATAACAGTCTGAGAAAGAAGAAACTGTGAGAGTTGGACATCAAGCAAAATGACACCGGGGTTCCTAGGCCAAGGTGTTAGAATGAATATTTGCATATTCAATTCTCAATTTTTAGCTCTACTGTAGTGTCCTTTTCAACTGTAATCAGTACTTGAGCAATAGCCATTACAGTTATATAGAATTAGCAATAAAAGGAATAAGTTAAAATGTAATGAGAAACCCCCATTTTCATATAAAATATTGGCAATCAGAAAAAACAAGCCATTGTAAGGGTAAAGTTATGAGATAGGATTCAGAGACTGTGCTTTATAAAGTCCCAAACTTAGAAGGAATAGAGATAAATGGATAGATATTTTTTCATTTCTCTTAGCTTGCAGCTGAGCAGCCACTCCACATACTGTGCGCTGTTTGCACAGATTTACTGCGCCTTCTGTATGATGTGACACATTTACTCAGTGCCCACTACTAAAGGTTAATGTCTTGGTCACAATCTTCATATTAAATATGGTACAAACACTAACTTATTATTCATGGGTCATGAGAGAGTCTCAGGGTCATCTTTTTACAGGCTTCTAAATATTGTCTTTAAATTTATGCTTGTTATGTTGCAGGTACCCAGCTTCAGCTTTGCCAAAGAGTAGAGACCATGAATAAAAAGGAAATTCCACACTTGGTAAAAAATTTGCCCTCTAAACAAAGATCAACAGCCATAAATAAATTGTCCTGTTGAAAATAATCTGGAATCATCAGAGTGTGGGGAATGTCTCTTGACCTTCCTGCCATCTTTCTTCTTTAGTATCACAGGGCAGTTGCCTGAGACACGGTCATAGCTGTTGGCTGTGATTCTTCCTGTACATGTATTAACGCTGCCTAACACAAGCCGTTCTCCAAGCCCACACAGTGATCTGACAGTCAAAATACAAACAAAATACAAAATTCAGAAATATTTGTGCATCAATGCATGTCTGGCCACAAATGATTTATCAGACTGTAAAATACTGACTTCAAAATATTTCTTGCCATGAGCAGAGCCAAAGAAGCCTGGGCTTTATGCACTGCTTGGGACATGGACTTGCCAATGTGGCTACACAGAGCAGCCATTACCAGTCAGGACAAGAGATCATGAGATGAAAATCTGAAGCTTCTCTCCCCATGGTCATCATATTCTCCCAAGTTTTTAATGCAAGACCTCTGAATCCTTTCCATTGCCTTTTTTCCTAGGCCCTTCCATTTGCTCTACATGTTTAATCCTGCAAAAAGGAGCCTGTGACAGTTGGCTGTTGCATCTTGAAAGTGATTCACAACTGCCTGTCCCTCAGTGTGATGCTCACAAAGGTCTTCAGTCCCCTGCCACCTTTCACAAAGTGTGCAAAGTTCGGGACCAATCTCCACCTTATTTTAATTTTGACCTAAAATTGCAAGTTTCAGAACTTATAAGGAACTCTTGGAAAAGAAGATGATGTGTCTTGCCTCATGGAGATCCTGATTTCCAAGTCCGGGCTTTCAGGCAGAGCTTTTTTACAGCTCCGCTCTCCAATGAGTACATTAGTGAAAGGATTCATACAAGAGGGTGAAGAGAGTTTGATTTGAAATATAAAGAGGATTCACAGTAGCATGAAAAATGCAGATACTCTGATAAAACCAAGATGTCTACCTAAACATGACTCCCTAAGAATGTGTAAGTGACTTCAGGTTTCTAGGAAGAAATTTAATCTTTTATTAGATCAATACATACAACCAACAAAATCCAAGCTGTTTGGGGCAGACTTTTATAGGTCTGAAATATAAGCAGTAGTCTTCAAAACTGAGTACCTGCTGGGAATGATTACTGGCTATATTGACGCTACCCAATTTTAATCAAGGAGAATTTTGCTGCCTTAATGAAATAAGGAAAAAGGAACTGTTTGATTTTCCTTACTTTGTCAGATATTCCAAATTTTTTGGAATTTACTGGAGCAGAAGACAACAGTTCTGTCTGCCGCAAAGCTTCTAATTTTTCCAATTATATTTATTAGTCTAACAAACTCTACAATACCTTGTCCAGTGTAGGATCACAATACACTGAAGGAAATCACCAAAACCTGGTCACAATTTAACAGGGACATTTCTCCAGTCTGTTACAATCCATGAAATTAGTGTTAATGATAGTCAGCACTTGCAACTCACTGCTTATCTCTGAAATAATTAAATTAGATTACATTTAGAGTAATAGTTGATGAAGTATTTGAACTTAAGATGGAAAGATTGTAGGTTTAGGTAGAATCTGAAATTAAAAAAACACTGTGGCTTTGCAGAGGAACAGTTGAAATAATACACTGTGGATATGCTCTGGTAATTCCAGCCACAGCATTTGAGCATAATTAGGTACCTGAGACAACACAGGTCACCTGTGGTGGCCAAGGCTGTAGTTTCAGAATCCTGTTTCAAGGCTACAGTAGATTGCAGAAAAATAGTGAGGATACAGACCTATAGTTAATATTAATTATGATGCACTCTTCAGTTCAGGCAGAAGAAGCAAGCTCCTTACTAAGTCCTGGCTGTCAGCAATTACAGTTCCTGCCCATTCAGACGATATCTTTATATTCCTTCTGGGTGATCTGACCCTGTGTCTTCTATGCTTGATTTTAATATTTCACTTTAGTCAGAAGCTCCTTGTTCATCCACTCAGGCCTCCTGACTTCACTGCTTGATTTCCTGCTCATTGGGATAGACAGTTCCTGAGCCGTGAAGAGGCCTCTTTGAAAATCAAGCAGCTGTACTGAACCACACATCTTTTTGAGGCTGTATGTTCATGAAGAAGATTCATGAAATCTTCTCTCCTGAAGTACGGAGTGGTGATGCTTCTTTCCCTTTTGTTCTCTGCTTTGAAGATCCTGAACTCCATCATTGCATGGCCACTGCAGCTAAGGCCACTCCCAGCCTCCACATCTCTAACTAGTTATTCCTTATTTATGAGTTTCGGCAGAGCATCTCCACTGACCAGTTTCTTAAACACCTATGTCAGGAAGTTCCCATCAACACTATCCAGAGACCTCCTGGACTGCCTGTGTCCTGCTGTGCTGACCTTTCATCTGACAAAAGAGCGGTTAAAGCTTCCACAAGAACCGGGGCCTGAGAGCAAAAGGCTTCCTCCAGCTGTCTGAAAAAGTCCTTACCTGCTTGTTCCTGTCTGGGAGGTCTGTGACAGTTGCTGCAACAATGGCATCGCTCATCTGGCTCATCACCAGTCCCAAGGCAGAGTGCCCTATGTCCTCTCTGCTCTGTCACATAAAGTGCACCTTGCTCTGTTCACCATACTGTCCTGTCCTTTCTAAAGGAGCTGTATCCATTCATGCCAGCACTCTGGTCATGTGAGCTAACTCACAACATCTCTGTGATCCCAATGACATCACTGCCCTATAACTCCATGCTGAAATCCTCCTATTCGTTGCACATGCATCCTTTGATGCCAAAAGCCGCAAGTTCCCAGCCTTCACATCAGAGAGGTCTCAATTTTCCAACATGATATGCACAGGCTTTGCCTGCCTCTCTTTCAGTGCAGTTTGAGCTGGTGAATCTGCAAGGTGTCAAAGAAGAACTGACCTTCTTATTGGCATCTCTGATGCTGCATAACCTGCTGAGCTGCTTTGTGCTGCTTCTATACAGACCCTTGCCCAGTGCACTCCTCCTGCAGGCAAGGAGCCCATTTCCCGAGCCCCAGTCCTGATGGGAGGCTACAGACAGGAATGCCGAGGAGAAGAGTGCAAACCTGTGCTCCAGCCCTCTGCAGCTTGAAAGGACCAGAGCCTGCATCCCAAGAGCAAGCAGATTGTCAGCATTAAGCTGGAAGGGATAAAAAGAAAATTGCTGCCACTCATAAAAGCATTGAGATTTGATCCTAATCACTGAGTTTTGGTTTTTAATTCTACTTTTTATATGTGATGGAAAATCAGCAACTAAGTAAAAAAAATAAAGCAGGCTCAGATTAAAACCCAGGGTTCAGTCTGACCCTTGTAAGTGAGTCAAGTTTAAAATAGATCCAATGTACTGTATGTACTGATTCCTCCTCTCTCTCTGAGAATTTAAAGGACTGTTGTTGAAATAATAAAAACTGGAGATTCCAAGTATATTTTATGACCCAGAACTAAAATACTACCAAATACAAACAATTAGTGCAGCCTAGTGAACTGACCCACCTACACCCTGACAGAGCTTACAGGAAAGCCAGTAAGAGTGACTTTGAATCTGTTTAGAGTGCTGCCTCAGTAGCTAGTGTAAGATGCAATCTATTTCAGCTGCAGAAGGAAAAATGTTTGTAAGAGCAGGCAAAATAGATGCTAGTCTAGTGACTTTTACCACAATAAAATTAAACAACAACAACAAAATCCTCCAGGGACAGCTGGTAATTAGAAAGTCTCCAAAACTGGTTCATTAAGCCATTTGCTGTCCAAGTACAAATGATGAACAGAGAAACAGAAATTAAACTCTGTGTTTTAAATGTTATTACATGTTTTAACTGTCATTATGACTGGCTGAAGAAGATAATGGTCTAAGAATTAGTGCCTGCATCTCTGTGGGAAAAGCAGGCTGAGACAGGGCTCATTATACTGTAAGTGGAATGGCCATTTGTTAGCTATCGATTGCAATTCCAGCTATCTAAAGACTGCTGTGCTGTCAGAGGCAGCATGGATTTCTTACCCTCCCTAACAGCTCTTGACAGTTACTGGATATGGAATTCCCACCATAAAAGCCATGTGGGATGTGGGTGACTGTTGCACGATAAGAGATATATGCACATCTCAGGGCATGAAGGCCACAGCTCTATGGCTTTTCTGAAGTACTTGGCCAGGCAGATCCCTCCTTAATGAGCTCACGATAGGCGCACACAAATATATGTGTTGTGTATACACATAAATATATGTATACACATAAATATATAATGTGTAGTTATAGACATAGTAGTAATAGAATAATGAACATGGACACATAAGTAAATCAATATGTAAACTTTTGTGCACATGCACACATGTATTCATGCTTATCTAGGCATTTTGCATTCCAAATTAATGCTGGAAATTATTTTTTCCTAATTTAATAGATAAAGACATTTAACAAAAATGTTTCCTCTGTTGCCTCACAGTGCTGACAAAGCTTCCTCTTATGAATGTTTTTTCCAGTGTCATAATTAAAATGTTGCGATCTTGAAGAACATGCTTAGAAGTGCCTGGTAAATTATCTGGCTTCCTCTGAAGCATTCAGCATTCTAGACTAAGTGGACAGAAAATTTGAGTTCTATGCAGTGAAGCTGATTTATAAGGAAATGTTAAAAGGAAGAAATTTAAATTCTGTCTATAGAAGTCAGGGGTGTGAATAAAAAGAAAGGACTGAACTAGTGTTAAATATCCTGGTTTCCAGCTCAAGTCTGTTGTAAGCACAGAAGTACAGAGCAGCCACAGCTGTTTCAGAGGGGTCTGTACATGCCATGTTGGCTCACTGTAGTAGGGCCTTTATAAAAATCTGCACATGTTTGTTTAGCTTGAAAGGCTGCATCGACTCTCCTGAGTGGTGGATTCAGCTGTGGGGCTGGGTGGGCTGGTGAGAGCTGCAGTGTTATGAACCATCCCAACCTACCATTTTCCACAAAATGTAGAGCTTTCATCCTCAGTGTCTGTCCTAGTGTGGCACAAAATCACAATTTCCTTTAATCTGAAGATAATGTAGTTTGCTAGATAATATAATGAGTAGAAAGTAGCAACCTTATTGTGTATAATAAACATGCCTAGGAATGGTTAATACTATGATGCTTAAGGGATGCTGAGATGTGGATGAAGCAAGTTTCAGCTTTTGCTTGGACTGCTACAGGTGAGCATGAGGCTTCTGTGTCCTGAATGACTGTCCTTGCTTCTAGACAGTCATCTGTTCTGGGAGGAGAAAATCTGTTCCATAATCTGCCCAGGGAAAAACACAAAAAAGCTTTGGGAAAAAAAAAATTCTGTAAAAGGTGCCCATTAAGTGACATCAATGTGCTTTTCAACCATCCAGTGTCCTGAGGAGCTTTTCTGAATAGCTCCTGCCTTCTGAGGAAGCAGGACATGATGATACCCTCAATCTTACCAGGAAATTTATGCCTGAATCGCATGACCTAGCTAAAAATGCAAAACTTGAAGCCTTTCACAAGCCAAGTGCATAGACTGTGGTGAAAATTGCTCTGTGTGTGTGTGTGTGTGTGTGTGTGTGTGAAGTAAGACCTAAGCATCTTTTTAAAGCTCAATAGTGGGTATCAGGAAACCAAAGTGAAATGAGAGAAAAAAGAGTTCTCAGTGATGTGTCTGTGTAGACACTGATTGGTCAAATACTTTCCAACAAAATTCTTTCTGCTTGGAAATGGTGGGAGGCGGAAACAAAGGCCAATCCCAATAAACCAATGTTTGCTATTGAATTGAAAATAATTTGATTTTGAAATGTAGTTTTAGTGCTTTATGGGAGCATTTGCTGATTGCCACAGATCCCTTCACACTTTTTTGAACTGACACTTATAGATACCTCAGACAACACAGACTAGCACAGCTCTGTATTCAGGCCCTGTATAAATCCTATGACATTTATCCATTTTGTTTATCACCAGGTTAGATTAAGTGGTGCTAGAAGGTTAAAAGCATGTGACGGAGGCTGTATCACAAGGGTTCAAAGTCTTGAAACCATGGGATTTGAGCAGTTTCTTCACAACCTGTGCTGCTGGTTGTGAAGAATTTTTGAAAAAACATCCCAGTCTGCACTAGGAGAAAAATCTCTTCTTGATCCTGAATGTGAGGATTTGGTTAACTTGCCTTGATTTGAAGTAATTTTTATTAATTTACATCTGTTATTAATTTTGTCAATTGTTAACTATAGGGGGGGGAAGATTTCCTAGGCAAGCAAAGAGTCAAGTAGACATTGCTCAGATTTGTGTTAGTAAATAGTAATTATGTTTTACATTATCTGCTTTTGTTGTCTAAACAAGAATTAATATTTTGAGAGTTGCAAATAAATGGTCAATTAAATGGTTCTCAATCAATTTGAAAAAAGAGAGGCAGAATTGTCACTATTCTGACCAAGACCCCTTAGCTCTCATAGAGGTTTTTTCCCATATTCTGCTTTTCTATTTATTAATCTTTACTTTCAAGACAAGAAGAATGATGGCTGTTTAATGCTGCCCCCACTTTCATTCTCCACACTTTCCCCCAGTCCCAAGTGTTGTTATCTGGTTCATTTGAGTGCTCCATGGCTGCATCTGTTTTTCAGGTGCATACCTGTAAGTCCTGTGTTCTCTCCTGCCCTTTTTTGGCACTGGAAATAGACCATTCTCATGGCATGGTTTTAAAGAGATACAGTTTTATGGAGTTAGGAAAACAATTACAAAATACTGTGTGACCAGGAGACTGGCTACTGTATTTTTACTGGTATCAACCATCAGTGAACTGCTGCTGAAGTTTGCTCATGGTTACCCCTGGGGCAGCACAGCTGCTTCTCAGGGAGGTGAGCAAGCAGGCATGGATGAGCAGTGACAGAGAGAATATGGTGAATGTGTATGAAGTTGTTTAACATTTTATTCCCCGCAACTGCCCACTCTATCCCTCCACCCAAAGTAGTGCTACTCCAGCAGACTTAGTAAGAAAAAATGTCTCTCTCCTTGAAGCTTCCACAGTTCATTCAATCGTCCTTTGTAGCCCTTTTAGTTCATCACTTCCCATATTGGGACAAAAGCCCTGTAATGGAAGTGTAAGTGAACTTACACTTTGCACTTTGGCAGAGGCGAGGCAGGATCTAAGGATGGGAGCATCTAAAAGTATATCAGCCTCTTTGCTAAAGGATGCCTATATCTGTCCATTGTGGTATTATTTGGTAAATGTCTTTTTTTTTTTCAATGTCTTTTTTTTTTTTCAGATAAATTTACATAGGTTTTCCCTAGTCTCGTTTGCATTGTGTTACCAGCATATCAAGAGCAGTAACATGTGTTTGTTATTAAAATCACCTAATTCATACCAGAAATATTATTACTTGGGGTAAGTAGTGATTTATCTACCAGTTACCAAAGAAAAACGTTTTTAAGTATTGCATGCTGTTTAGAAGCCATGCCTCATTCTCCCTGGAATTCATTCAAAATCTTTGGTACCTAGAAAGACATCATATTTTTTTCTGTTGTTTCCTTTTTTCCTTGAGAACTTCCAATGTTGTGCATGTTATAATGCCACAAGGTTTAACAAAATCTCTTCCGTGATGCCTCCTATTAGAAAGTGTTCAGTATAAAATATCTGCCTTATTTAGAATGGATGGCAGAGACAAAGATGAAGTCTATATCCAATCAATCAAAAAATTAATATTTAGTACACAGTGGTTTTGACTTGGCAACCTGATGTTAGAATAATTATTTATTAATCTACCATCACTCTCTTATATTTTTCCCCATTTTCCCCTTCATGTGCTTTGCAACTAAACATAACATGTCTGTACTTACATAATCTTCTCCTTCCCTTCCCCCCTGAAGAAACAATAAAATGACATTTTTTTACAAAGGCTAAGGATATTAAATGGCCAATGGCAGAAATTGTCTGAGGATCTCTGCCTCTGCATTGAAACCTAATGAGAGCTCTGCAGACAGGAAATTTCTCAGGTTTCAACCTCTTTAGTTGTTCCCAAGGAAGTGGTTCTAGAGAGGACAAGATGCAAAGTAAATTGTCTTCAGGCATATTGCCATTGAGGAATGAAAAAAATATGCACTCAGCTATAGATCTTTGGTTGCAAATCTTCAATGCATGAAAGGAAAAATATTCTCAGAGAGAACTGTGCCTTCCAGAGCAAGCCAAAGCTGGGATTTTTCCTGAGAAAGGGCTGATTTCTGGGAGGAAAAAAATTCCAGTTCAGCTCAGTGAGTAAAATTTGTATCAAAGGGCTTGTGGTTTGCCTAACATGCAGGATTTAGCCATGGGATAACAAATTTGTTGGATCATGAGAACCTGGAAATTTTTTTCTGTATGATTTAATGTCTTGCAGAAATATTTCATTAACAGTAGAAAGGGCATAGGTTATTGTTCTGAATTAAATGTTTGGTTTATGCTGGCATTAGAATAATTTAGGAATAGGTGCAAAAGATCCATAGACTCTTACCTAAATATGTGTATTTCCGTGGTCCTTCTCTGCATGAAACTATTGATAAACAGAATCAAACACTGGGGATGGCCATCTGTTACATAAAAGCTAAATGAGTAATTTATAATGCCTTGGCTTTGGTTTTACAAAATCCATGTTAGAATTAATAGCTTTAATTGCTAAAACAATAGACTGCTAGCTCCTCTGATGGCCATAAAGGCAGTTTTCTAGTCCTACAGCTGATCACTTCACAAGTGATCCGTTGAGGCAAGTGAAGAACAAATCCTCCTCAAATTCCAGCAGTAAACCATTCTAAGATTAACTTCTTTATGCCACTGATTTCCTACATCTGTCAAGTAAATATTAACTGCCCTTGCTGCTGCTGCTGATGAATAAAGTGGAGTTTTTGAGGCATCCCTGGGGAATGGAGCCCATGAGTTCTTTTAACCTTTTGGCTAATAAACCTATAGATGCTGCCTTTAATGAATGAATGAATAAGTAAATAAATAAATAGCAACAGCAGGATCCTAGATAGTTCTGCATAAGTAATCTGACCTGACGTTTGGTAGCTCATGTAGTGTCTTTTAGCTCAGTGACCTTTGCTGGAAAAACGAAGTACTGTAGGTGGGATCTGATCTAATATCCACTGAGGGAAAGTTAGAGCTTTCCTTTTACTTCACCTACATTTTGACTGGGACCACATCAAGAGATGTAAATGGGAGTGCAGGACTTCATGTCAGCCTGACTTTATGAAGTGCATGACAGCCTAGAGAGATGAGACTGCTTCCAAAAGAACCTGACTTCAAAAAAATCTATTACAGCTAATGTCAGAGAGGGGAACATCTTTGAGTAAGATCATATAGAGGAGGAATTCGTATGTTCTCTGTGGATGTGCACTGTGAATCAACAAAAGAAGCAGAACAGAAGCTGGTCTGAGTTAGCAAACTTAAGTTTAATTTCTCCTGTCTAGAAAGGCAGATCTTTACAATTCTCAAGATCCAGACCCATAAATCACTGCATTGTGAGGGTTGATTTCTTCTTAATGACTAAATAAGGGTGTATTACTATGCCAGTGTATTATGTAGTATGTCAGCATCCATGGTTAGTTTCACCCACTCTATATACTGGTCCATTAAAATAAGGATAAGGAGCAAATGGAAGTCATTGTTCTTCGTTTAAAATGTGTAATTCAGCAAAGTGGGAGACAGCTGATCTGGCTGCTGTGTATTGACAAATAATTGTTCCCATGAGACAAGCAAACTGAGCATGCAGTACTTCTCATAATTAAACAGCCCATGTCTGGCATGATGGACAGCTGGAAATGATGCTTTTTTTCCTATATCTTGGGTATACAGTTCTGTGTACTGCTATAACTTGCTGTTTTATGGAGAGGATCCCTGGGGATCCTCTTCTGTCTCTTACAATTCAGCAACCCAGTGCTTTATGTATATCTCTGGTTGTGTATAAGTCCTCCAAATTAATCTGAAAAAATGCAGGATCTCTAATCTAGTCCAAAAGACTTTAAATCACTTTGACATCTCTAACACCTTTAACTGCCAAAAGATGCAGACACTTTTACCATTGCACTAAAGACCAAGTGACAATAATAGTCTTTGAGGACTGGGTGCTGGTGACCCCGTCCTGCCTGGTATTGATGAGTTGTGTGCTCTTCTAAATACTGTAAATTTCCATGGAAACAAAAGAGAACCAAGGGATTAAGACCTATGTAATTTACATTTCCTAGTATTCATTAAGGGAAAAGCATTATTTTAAAATAAACTGAAAACACTTGTTGATTGCAATAAGGTTTTAGCTTTATGTATTACAGACATCAATAATACATCCTTATGCAAATCCTGAATGTAAACCTTGTAATATCATTGTATGTCTTGTTTAAATACTCTGGTAAGAAAAATTTGTCTCAGTTGCAGCTGTTTTTCAAGAAAGGTGCTACTCTGAGGTACCTAATGAAGTGTTTGACCTGACTAAAAATCTTTCTCTGTTCACATGATATCATTCAAACCCAACTTTAAATGATCCTGCTTGTCCTGTTATTTTAAGCTGTGTTCCAGCAGAGCACTTAATGAGAATTAAAAAAACAGTTGTGAAATTAAAAAATTGAAAACCCTGCATTATCACTGTAAACACATTGGAGGGAGGTGTGAACCTTGACTGGCATCCTCAAATGCCTGGCTCATTACTGCAGTTTGCATATTCAATCCAATAAGCTTCACAGAACTGAAGAACTGCCCAAGTTGGAAGGGACCTCAAAAGATCATCTGGTCAAGTCTTTAATGGGAAAGGGAGACTACATGAGGTTTTCTGGTATCCTGTATAACTGCATCTTGAAAACCCACAGGGGTGGGAACTCTACCCCATCCCTGGTGAAGTTCCCTGGGGAGGCACCAGTGATCAAATGTTCTCATGGCAAAAAATGTTCATACATTGAAATGAAACCTCTTTGGCACAACTTGCACTTACTCCTTGTCTTCTCCACGTGGCTCCTCATAAAGATATAGCATCTGTCTTCTCTGGAGCTAGAAAAACTGATCAAGTCCTAGAAAACTGATCAAGTCCTCCCCAAAACTTTACTTCCTCACTGAATGCCTTCAGTGTTTCCTCAGGTTTTCCATTTCTTTGACTTCCCATCCCAGGGATCACCTTTGGGGCCTTCATTTTGACCTTCTCTAATCAGTCTGCACCTTTCTTGAATTCTGGGGACCAGAAATGGACACAGTACTCCAGGCACACTTAATAAATGTTGGGTAGAGTAGGGGTTTCAAATTTCTATCCTTGCTGGTAGCCCTCTGCAGGTGCAGCCCAGGAACCAGTTTGCCTTTGCTGCTGCAGTGGTGCACTACTTGCTCACGTTCAGCTTGTTGTCCACGAGCACCCACAGGTCTCTTTCAGCAAGGCTAAACCACACAGATCCTAGCCTGTACTGAGATCTTTGGGTATTTTGTCCCAATTTCAGGACTTAGCATTTGTTTTATTTAAACCTCATGCTGTTCTTGCTAGCCCACTCTTCTACCTGCCCAGGCACTTTTATTCAGCAATAAACTCCTTTTTCACCAGTCTGCAGGTGAGTTGCTTTTATAAAAGCATTCACATATTTTGTGAGAGCAGAAAAATGCACCCTATTATCTACTGCATGAGTCCTTCCATTTGTCTTTGCAATGCGCTCAGAGCTCCAGGGCATGGTTTTGATAAATAATTTAGGGCTAATCCTGGAAATGCTTTGTGTATGGAGCTGCCATTGAAATTGATGGGTGTTCTGAGCATGGAGAACTTGCCCTAGTGGGCCCTTAATCTTGCAGTAAACCAGAGAGGCATTTGTTTTGCAACTGAGTGTTTGGTGGAATAATGAGAGCATGTGTATTGAGATTTTATTTTTCATCATTCTTTGCAATGAGGTAGGACACCGTAATGTTTATATTCATCGTCTATGCAATGTAAGAAAACAGTAGTGGATTTCTGGAGATATTATTTTCTTTAGTTTATAAACAAGTCACTGTTGACTATCAATGGTTATCAATTTTTCATCAATCACAACATGAAAGACATGCCTCAGTAGTCATTAAAATGTTTGTAATCGTCATTACATTACTCTATTTCTAAGAGTCTGCTTACACGAATATAAGTAATCAGAGTTACTCTGATTTTCTCTCTCAGTAAAAATGTCACAGACAAAACTGCAAGCAATCCAAGGCTAGCTCGTAAGTATAAATGATTAAGGTAACTAATAAAAACCAACCACAAAGGATATCATAATAACATATAAGATAAAGCTTATTGAGAAACAATGGTGTTCTGAAAATTCTGTATGAAAAAATCTTCTTTGCATTGCCAATGTCTCGATAATTTCTTTGAAATTGCTAGCTATTTTATCATCATTATTATAGGATTTTTTTAAAACAAAATGGTAATTCAGCTTAAAGGTCAGGAACCATAAATAGATAAAACCTTCCTTTAGATGTATTGTCTGCATATAAAATAAAGTTTTTAGTTCTCTTTGGAATGAGTTTTCAAGTTAATCTCTCATTTTTAATGCTGTTATTTACAAAGCAAAAGGTTCTGTGTGTCTCACTGGGCTAAAGTGGATTATTAAAAAATCAGATATATCCTATCCTAAATTGAAGTGCTGATTTACTTGCTATTTTTGAAAATGTGCTGTGGAGAGTTCTCCATATTTTGTTTTTCTCATCAGAGAAAACCTGCACTGATAATGTGGGCCTATCCCCAGTGTTGAGGACCCATGGAGGCATGCCAATCCCAGCTTTCCCCCCAGCAGACCTGCATGCCTGTGTCACATAAGGCAGATCTGTGTCCATGGGGAACTCCAAAATGAATTGGTGTCTTCTTCCCAGCAGCATGAAATGATGGGCCGGAGACTGAAATTTGGCTTTTGTTTTTGTTTGTTTGTTTGAGACCCACATTGGGGCCCACTTAGAACATCCTTATTCCCTTCTCTGGGTCTGCCTGACATGAACCAGGGATCTGATCCTAGGGATGTGTCCTGATCTCCTGCCCTGCACCTGGACAGTGCAGCAGCAAAGTCACCTCAGCTTTTCTCTTTACCAAGGGAAAGCATGGTATAGGTACATGAGCATTTGAACTGTGGGGTGTAAGCTTCCTGGTCAATAATCTTTTTTAAACTCATTTTACCTCTTTTATCTTCCTTTCCCCTTCTTTTCTCAGTGAGTGGTGGAAAAACTTGGCAAGGTATGAAATACTGTAGAATTAAATACTATGATATATGCATGAATTTGTCTGTGCATTCCCTCTTAAAATCTCTGAAACATTAAAATGTTTCTGGTTAGTAAATATTGACAAAATTGTATTTCTAATATGTGGATACAATTTTGGTTGCACAAATTAAATAAAATACTCCAGTGTGAATAAAATTTCTTTTCACATGACACGGTATTTGAAGTTAACTATATTTGCTAAAAATTTTTGTTAGCTTTTATTTAAACTTTCTATGTTTGCATGATTTTCATGGGCTTATCATTTTCTCACAGCTTTTTGTTCTCAAATTGCAAGCTTTGCCCAGTTGTGTTTTGCTTGGCCTTATTTTTAGCACATCCCTCATCCTGGATCACAAATACTCAGGCTAAAATCCTTGAGGCAATGTGGGAGAGGAGAGAAAGCTGGCTGGAGCAAAGGAGCCACATAGTCTTCTGAATACCAGCATTTCCAAACCTTTTCATCACATTTTCAATGGAAAGCATCACATCCTTTTGTTGCATAAAAACCCCAAGCCCATGGGAATAAGAAACAAAGATAAATTAAGAGCAGTGGCCTCATCGTGAGAACATACTGGCATATCCATGTTCCATGGTACTGGCTCTATAATTGCATTCTGTGTTGGACCAACCTACCCAGCAATCCTAATTTTACATCTGGCACATCTGGCCAATGATGGGTGTCTCCAGGTGAGACTCTTTGGAGATAGAACAAAAATTCAATCTCTATGCCCGTTGGTACTGAGGCTGTCCTGGACCAGTTGTGGACAGAAGTGCTGCTTCACCCCAGATGTGTAAAGGGCATGGCACGTAATTTACTGCAGCTGTCACTTTAAACTATAATTGGTGGGAACATGCCGTAAACAGAAATCAGCCCTTTCATTTAGAAGGAAATTTCTGATATTTATCTTGTTTTGGTAAGGGGGGGTAAACCACAAAAGTTTTAGAATTTGGTGTAAAATTTTTAAAAAGTAATGGTACGTTGTGCTTGCAATGTTGCCTTTAAAATTCTGCATTTTAAAAGCTCAGGACATAAATTTTACATTTGGCTGAAGATTATCCAACAGCCTTGTTCATCCAGCTAAACATCAAAATTGAACACCACCATGCCTGAATTTGACCTCCTGGCATTTGAAGCTGGATATCGAGATGCTTTTACTTTCTCTAAAGTAATAGAGGTGAACAATAATGTGAATACTAGCCCATGTCATGCTCCTGGATCAAAAGGGAGAAAAATATTGCATCATGAGACACAGTTCTCAAGCAGAAGATAGGCTTTCATTATCAGCCCTGTAACCTCCACAAAGCAGTATGGCATTTAATTCTGAAATGATTCATACCTGTTATACCCAAGGTTAATAAGACCAAGTGTTTTTATCAGCCCTTAAGAAAGACACAGAAATACTGGAGAACACTCAGTAAACAGTCAGGTAAAGAAAGGATTCAGGAGCAGGGAAACAAGCCTTGTGATGGCTTGTGAAGTTTAGAGTTCAGCATAACCAGTTTGACAAAAAGGTACTGGAAGCTGGCTGCAGGAGACTGGTGCTTACATATAGTTGCTGCACAGGGAAAAGAAATTTGAAGTGAAAAAGAGACTTTTCAGCTATCTGCAGGAGGATACGACTGATTTCAGTGGCTGAAAATTTAAATTTCAGTAATTAAATTTTGAAATATTATATGATATGATACAATTCATAATTATTGCCTATTTTTAAACTTCCCCTGCTTTCTAATGAATATACCCTAATCCAGATTATTAAAAAAATTCTACAGCCTGTACACACAGAAAGTGATGCTCTCCTTTGGTCTTATCTGGGTCCACAAGTACAGCTGGTAGCACTACTCTGGTTTATTAAAATCCATCAGCTTGTAGTTTGTTTCAGAAATACGAACAATAGATTTTGCATAGCTAAATTCCATTTCTTGATTTATAGAGGTTAACTGGATTAAGACTGCAAAACAGGAAGCTTTCAATTTGCTTGATCTTGTCTTCTAAAGATACCTTAATCTGTGGGTTTCTATGCTGAGATTTATTTCCAGCAGGCCAATTCATCATTCATTTTGTTTTAATCATCTTTTAAAAAGGGAGTGCAATAGAGCTATTAAAAGCAAAGAGTAAAATTAATAAAGACATTTTGCATCTGGTCTATGAGATATAATTAAACTATATAAATAAAAGAAAATAAATTGAATAAAAAATGCTACCTAAACTGTGGGAAAGCAATAAATATCAGCTAGAAACTACAGAAAATGGTATCATACTTGCATCTATTGCCTTCACTTATAAAGTATATCTAGAATTTTATAAATTGTTTCCAGAACATAATTTATTAGTTGTCCTCAGTGTTTATTTCTGGCTGAAATATGAATATATTGCATTAGAAATGGTATTATGAGCAAAAGAAAGAAATTTGAAAAAGCTTAAAGGGTGTTATTAATAATATGCTGGCTCATGACCATATCTTTTTATTATTATTTTCTTTGAAATGAATTTTTTTGTAAGTAACATTAATTGTCTTCCAGGGGAGCTGAGTGGGAGGTGGAAGAAACTCTTCCATTAAAAAATATGTTGTGTTTTAAGTATTTTCTGAAATCTGAAACTACTCAATAACTTTACATGTCAATTGAAATCCATTAATGAAGAAATTTCCTAAGACAGCTTTTCTTTGCTAGCTGCAAGGGGAGGGCATGAACACCTGGAATAATTTGGGGTCTGGATTTAATGGCTGCATTGCTTTTTCATGGCCTGGTTGATGGCAGTGGGCGGCCACAGAGGTGACTTCTGTGAGAAGCTGCCAGAATCTTTCACCGTGTCTGGCAGAGCCAATTCCTGGTGGCTCCAAAGATGGATGTGCTGCTGGGCAAGGCCAGGCCGATTAGAAATGGTGGTAACGCCTCTGTGGTAACAGATTTAAGGAGGAAAATAAACAAGAAGTGGTTGCACAGTTGTAAGTACAGCCAGAGAAGAGCAGCGAGGAACAGCCCTGCAGACACCAAGGTCAGCGCAGGAGAGGCAGGAGGTGCTCCAGGCGCTGGGGCTGAGATTCCCCTCAGGCCGTGGTGCCGGCCATGGTGAGGCAGCTGTGCCCCTGCAGCCCATGGAGGCCATGGGGATGCAGGGATCCACCACAGCCCGTGGAGGAGCCCCAGGCCGGAGCACGTGGATGCCTGGGAGGAGGCTGTGATCCTGTGGGAGACCCGTGGAGAGAGGGGCCCTGCTCCCAGGCTGGAGCAGCCTGTCCTTGGAGGACTGCACCCCGTGGAGGAGTGACCCACACCGCAGCAGTTTGGGGGGACTGTTCCCCATGGGATGGACTCACGCTGCAGCAGGTCACAGGGAGCTGTTCCTCATGAGATGAGCTCAGTTGGAAAGGTTCACAGAGAACTGTCTCCTGTGCCACCCCATGGTGCTGCAGGGGAGTGACTCCTCTCCTTGAGCAGCAGGAGAAGCCACGCGTGATGAACTGACCATAACCCCCATTCCCTGTCCCCTTGCACTGCTGGGGTACGGGGTAGAGCTGAGAAGGGAGGAAAGTGTTTATAAGGGCTTATTTTACTTCTCATTATCCTGCTCTGTTTTTTTTAGAAATAAATTAACCTTATGTCTCTCTTAGGAGCCTGTTTTGCCTTGATGGTATTTGATGAGTGATCTCTCTTGGTTCTTATCTCAGCTCATGAACCCTTTGTTAAATTTTCTCCAGATGCAGAGGGAGTGAGTGAGCAGCTTTGGTGAGTGCCTGGCATCTGAACAATGTCAACCCATGACAATGGCCTGAGCTCATATCATGAAACCATTGTCTTGCCTTTTGGTTTTAACATTTGTCTATTCTCTTTTCTTCTGGTAAGGTCTTTGGGGACCATGGAGTACCAATTCCTAGGAGCAAGCTCAGGAAATTAATTAGGGGACAGAAAAGTCCAAGGCATTATTTATTGTTTGTTTAACCTTATTCCTCTGCTTTACTGATAAGAGGCTTTATCCAAGCTTCAGATTAAAACCAGAATTTTTAGACATAAATAAATGTAGTTGTATTTTTTTTTGTGCCTAAAAGCAGCATAAGGCTGTCAAATACTGTGTTCTGGTTTGACCTGCTGTCTGATGTCTGATCCTTAGCTTGCTTTAACAGTGATGCAACTGCAATTGCTCCTACACTGGCCCTGCTTCCCCACCTTTGAGGGAGGAGCAGCAGTACACTGGTTCAGTTCCTGCTCTTCCTTGCTCTTTTTGGTGAGACTTATCACCTACTTATGAATCTCTACCAATAATGTCAGACCATCACTAAACATCTATTTGGGCTGCAGTTGTGCTTCTTTGAAGGCTAGTATCAGTCCCTTTCAAACATTCTGCCTCTAGGGCAAGCTACCAATAAACTTTAAGAACCTGCTGGTCACTTAGCAGCTACAGCCTATCTCAGAAACACTCATATCCCACAGCTCAGGTCTTGTTCTCAATACTAGAACTTGTGCTGCAGCTCCCTCCATCTGTTTGTGTCTCCTGTGTCACAGGTCAGCCTCCACCAAAACAGCTTAGTGCAGTTTGACCTGGATTTTAGCATCCTTCTCCAAAAGACAAGTGCCAAGTCTTTCCTGTACTGTCCAAGAGCTCTCTGCACCTTCCAGTCTCAAGCTCTGCTGAGCCTCTCATTCTTTAGGTACTTCTGAGACGATGGCAGAGGCTTCCTTTCTGCTTATATCTATAAAAAGTGTCTTCTAGAATAATTTCTGACTCCCTTACTGTCCTCCTCATAGCAGTCTGGCATGTTCTCAGCTGATGCTGCCCTTCTCACACTGCCCTGCAACGTGTTGTGGAAGGGGCTATAGGTGCTAATTACCCAGCAAGAGCAGCACACACATTCAACAGCACATTAAATAATCCAAACCAACAAAAACCCTCCAATAAAACTGTTTTCTAGTGCTCCTGAAAACAGGCCATTTGTCTCTTTGCTCTGTGCTGGTTGTCAGCTTATAAAAGTGTACCAGGTCAGCTCAAGCTGTTGTGCTGCAGCAGCACAGTATTTATCCCAGTCACCGACCAGCAGTGTTATGGGCATCTTCTTTTGCTGGTGTGCTGGTGCCCAGCAGGAGAGTCAGACTGGTTCTTCTAGAAAATGGGAAGCAAAACAGACACCAGCTGGCACAGAGAGAGGAGGGAAAACCTATGGAATACCATATTAGCCTGTGGGATGACAGGAGGAAAGGAAGGAATTTAAATGAAATCCTGGAATGACAATGGGAAAAGTTGGCAGAAAGAAGGAGACTAGCAAGATTTGGAACAAGGAGGAAAGGGAAAGGTGTTTGGGGAAGACAGGCAGGCAAAATAAATATATAGGATATATTAGGACTTATTGCATAATTAGAGAATAGACAAATGGCAAAAAGGACAAAATTACAGATTAAAGAAAAAAATTAGAATGTGGAAAAAGAAAAAATGAAGAAATAGGGAAAATTACTAAGGGAGATTAGGATTACTCAGTTCACTTTAGTCATGGATCAGACTATTGTTTTTCTGTTGTCCTGTTGATGTTGTAATTTCTTCTTAGACTTAGAGTCTCTTACTGCAGTAACAATGGTTAGATTTGGAAAGTATTAGTTTGGCAAGAATTTAATAAGCTGTTAACTAACTGCATCAGACATGATTGATGAAGAACAGCTTTATCCAGAACAATAGTTCTTTTGAAATCTAATGTTTCATGGAACTTTTTGTGATGGGAGCGTGGGAATATCTAATGTTTTGCTTTTACAGTGTTGAAATATTTATATCAATTTGATTTGACTTACTTAGTAAAGATAATATAGTCTTTTTAACATTTTAATATAAGCGTTTAGGTGAATTGAGACAGAATGCTGAAATCTGAGATACTTTGTCAATATTGAAATGAAAGGTTTTATTAATTATTTGAATTCTTCTGAGATGTTTATTTGTCTTCAGCTTTTTTAGTGAACAATATGAAATTTCAGAATTCCTTGTGGAATGTAAGAACTGATTCTGAGTCATGTACAGAAATAACTTCTAATACTTTCTTAGCTAGTTGATTAAAAAATTAATAACTCAATTTCTTAAACACTGAAGTAATAGATTACAAATTAGAAAGAGCTGGCTACAATCCTCTAGCTCAGTCCTTTACATAATAGAATGTCACTTGAGCAATTCCTGTTTTAACAAAAGCCTAGTGCTTAGAATATGATTTCATATAGCAAACCCACTCTAAATCATGCTATATCGCCCCTTGTAATTACTTTCAATGTTGCAAATTTATGCCTCATTGCCAATGGAAATCAAGTTTCCCTTAGTCTCCAGCCACAGTGGTTTCTTCTGCTTTTTTTCTGTTAGATTAAAAAAATAAAATTGTATCTCTTTTCAATGTTATGGACTGTGATTATGTCATTATTTAACTTTCCCTGACACCATAAGTCAGCAGAGCCCTTGATATCTTGGTAGCAAATAGTTTGTAAAAATCTATATTCTGATGTCTACTCTTGTGAGGTGATGGTCAGCCTTTCTGACTAATTTTACACTTTGAACACTTACAACTCAGGTTTGGGTGTTGCCTCCACATCAAGTTCTGGTATTGTCTAGATTCCTACCTTTTGTTAATTAAAACAATTCTTCACAGACATTTAGTTGTTTTCAATTTTTTCTGCATGTTATGAAATTTCAGAATTCTTTGGGGAGTAAAAGGCTTAATTCCAAGTCATCTGCAGAAATAGTTTTTAATACCTGTTTAGCTAATAAATCTAAAAATTAATGAAAGCCTGGTTTCTTGACCACTGGAATATTAGATGGTGAGTCTGGAAGACCTGGCTAAAATCCTCTGCTGAATCTTTTATATAGTGAAATATTTTCTTATATATGAGCACATAATTTTACTTATCAGGAGAAAAATCCCAGAATCCCAGAATTGTTAGGGTTAAAAGGGACCTCTGGAGACCATCCAGTCCAACTTCCCTGCCAAGGCAGAGTCACCTGGAGCAGGTGACCCAGGAATGTGTCCTGGTAGGTTTGAATGTCTCCAGAGGGACACTCCATGATCTCCCTGGGCAGCCCCCCTGGGCAGTGCTCTGCCACCCCCAACATAAGGATGTTCTTCCTCATGTTGAGGTGGAAATTCTTGTGTTTTGGTTTATGGCAATTGTATTTGCCATAAATTGTCTTGTTGCTGGGCACCACTGAAAAGGGACTGGCAACACCCTCTTGATGCCTTCGAGGTATTCATATGCATTGATGAGATTCCCTTTCAGTCTTTCTTCTCCAGACTAAACAGGCCTAGCTCCTCATAGGGAATTTCTCCTCATAAGAGAGATGTCCAGATCCCTCATGATCTTTGTGACCTTCTCCAATAGCTCCTTGTCTTCCTTTCACTGCAGAGTCCAGAGCTGGAAAAAGCACTCCAGGTGTGGCCTCGCCTCCCTCGACCTGCTGGCCACACTCTTCCCAATGCACCCCAGGATACCACTGGCCCTCCTAACCACAAGGACACACTGCTGGCTCATGATGACCTTGTCACCATCCACTGCTGTCAGTTCCTTCTCAGCAGAGCTGTTCTCCAGCAGGTCAGCCTCCAACCTGTTGTGGTACTTGTGGCTGTTCCTCCCCAGGTGCAGGACCCTGTACTTCCCAACTCTCCAGCCTATCAAACTACATGTCCTAGAGAAAATTTCAATATCATTATTGTTCATTCTACTAGCCCAATTACCTTCTCATCGTAACCTCTCAAAATGAACCAGTCTTTTTAACATGGAGCTTTTAAGCAAAGAGCCATAGATGACTAAAATTAATGTTTTAGCAGAGCCAGTAGAGAACTCAAGAGACTTGTCCTTGATTTATTGAATGGGTAATAGTTCTTTCTAATTCTACACTGTAACATTCCCAAGTTATGGTTTAAGTCTTTGTTATGAAAACAGCAATTTGAAGGATGATGCCAAAATGATCAAACTTATTTTTCAAAGCTCTCTTTCTCTCTCTTGCTGCCACCTAGTTTTTAGGTTCATAAGCAGCAGAAGAACTGCTGTTCCTTACATTAATATTTTAACAACATTCTTTATCCTCTACTGAAATAGAGAACCCTGTCTGCTTGAAATAAGACTTCCTTTTACCTTCTGAAAAGGGCAGGGTCTCAGAAATGTTTTTTATTTCAATAGTTTAATTTCTGTATGAAATACATGTGCTTGTTATATAAAGTGTTTGAGGCTGATTTTACATATTACAGTATTGTATTAATATTACATATTTTATTAATATGCAAACTATAATTTCATCTTAAATAAATCAGTTATCTGTATTACTTAGGTGAACTCACCTACTGGGATTTATGCAGAATATTCTGTCTGCTGAATTTCAGTGATATGATAGGCAGTTACAGTTCTGTTAGAACATCACAAAACAATCACAAGGAAAACAAGAAAGAAATGTGGAAATAGAGTTGAAAAAGGATAGCATAGTTTGTGTCAGGGTAAGAGAAAATTATTATAAAATGATAGCTAGCTCTTACTCAAATACTCGGATGAGTTTTGAAGGCTTTTGTTGTTTGCAGAGGCAGCTGTCCAGGGGAATGCTGCATATCACCTGCCAGCAACACAACAGGGTACTACAAGGAAAAGCTGTGGGATTTGCATGTAGCAGCAGAAAGAAAGATGCCACAAATAAATTACTGATCCTTATCTGCCATATTCCTGAGAAATGCTTGTCTGTTAATGTTCCCATTCTTGGGTCCATCATCCTACTATCAGTTGTCCTGAAGACTACTATCTGCTAATGTGTTCCCTCTGCAGTCAAAAGGCAGTTGCAAAGGCAACTGGAAAACCTTATTTTCACCCATTTTTGATAGTACTGGATGTGTAACTGTCCTTTTGCTGTCAAGGGATTCTAGACTAAGAGCAGATGCTTGACACTTCTGACTTCAAGTAACCTATGGGGGTAGGTATGAATGGTGGAATTGGCTCTGCTGCTGAGTGACACCCAAGCAGGAAATCATTGTTGACAGTCTGTGGCAACTACATCCATGTTTTCCTAATTCTAGATGATGCTTTAACCATGACACATTAAGCAGTGCTGAAGAAATGACATACCTATGCACAAGGATGCATATAAAGTAACTCTGCATGATTTTTTCTTAATGTGGTTTCCTCAAAGTTTCTGGTTGTTGCACCAGAAAACATCAAACACACCCTGTTTCTTGTCTGAAATGCAAATGAAAGAGAAGGCTAAATGGGTCTGATGCAAAATAACAAAGTGGTGCACATTAGGTAATTATGGTAAGTTTGTCTTCCTTTCTGCCTAAGGAAAATTACTCAGCATGGGTCAGATCCTCAGCTGACACAGTTGGTGCAGATTCACCAAAACCAGAAAGAAGGTTATATCTATAAATATTCTGCCAGTTCAGAGTAACTCTGAGATGAAAAATAATATAGCAGAGGCTATCCTTTACTAAGTTATTCTTCTTATTCCACATACCACCTCTGGTGAACTCCAGGCATATTTAATTATATTACCATATGTTGCCCTCCTCAGTAGACATGGTTTAATAAGTTAACTCAGGACTGTTCATGAATAATTGAAGACTGAAAGGGGTAGAAGAAGAGAAGGTTGGGTTTTTCCTTTTTCTTCAAGCTTGTTCCCCAGCAGTCTCAAGACAGTCTTTAGCAGCTATGATTTTTGTTTCCTTTCTAGCTCTGCTCCTAAACCTTCCCTCAACAATCCTCTCCTTTTTAAAGTCTCTACCAAAAAAAAGATTGAAGTTGGTTGCGAACAGCAGGTGGAGTATATCATGCCTCTTTTAACAAACTAAAATGTGTATTGCAGTCTAAGCTTCTATGCTTTTTGTTTGGTCAACAGTAGAAGAATTTAGGCCAAGAGCAAAGGGGCTTAGGAAGCCAGTTTATCCCACCCTCCCTTGGGCATTTAGGACCAGTATGATGGGCTAGGCTGAGTCTACGTCCAGTCATTAAAAGAGTGAAAGTGATCAACTTGGACTAGACAAGCTTTTTACTGAACCATGGTGTTAGCTTGACTCCATTAATAGCAATGAAAAAGAAGTAAAGTAGAACAGAAAAGTTTAGTTTAATTAAAAAAAAAAAAAGATCTTGAAACCTAGATCTTTTGTAATCCTGGCCCAGTATAGCTGCTGTAATGGCACATAGACTAGATGAGGAGCTGACATAAAACAAGCTGTGCAATTAGAACTGCCTGCCCTGGCCTACCACTGCAGAGTCACAGATATTTTGACAGGCTGTGTTTTGGAAACAAAATTTCTTGGTCAGCTAACTGACTTTTCAGCTCAATTTTCACTGGTTGAAGAGGCCAAGAGCAGAAAACTTCAATTTGTGATTCAATAAATATTGTGTGGAATTACATGCATCAGGCTCCTCAGGGAAGTGGTCACAGCAGCAAGCCTGACAGAGCTCAAGAAGCACTTGGACTATACTCTTGGGCACATGGTGTGACTCTTGGGGATGGTGCTGTCCCGGGCTGGGAGTTGGACTTGATGATCCTTATGGGTCCCTTTCAACACAGATTATTCCGTGATTTTGTCATCTATAGACAAACATGCTGCTATTTCTAGTTAATTACTTTTTTTTTTTTTTTTTTTTTTTTTTAATCTGGAGGATGTGCAATTGGCAGATATAGCAGAAAATAACCCTCCTTTTCAAGGTGAAGATAACTGCTGTGTCCAATGCCTGGTATTTCTTGCTGCAGTAAAGGTGAAAGATTTTTGACATAAAAATTTCCTTTTGGAGACTGGGGAGACATTCTACAGCTTTGAACTGAATAGAAAATAAAGATGTACCTCTAACTAGAAAAAGAATACAGTTCTTTTATCAATAAGGAATCAGATTTATTTTGGAAGGAATGGCAAATGAGATTTTTCTCTCAGTTCTTTGAGGTCTGAAATATTTTATTTTCATTTTTAAATGCTTCCCCATATTGCAGTATCAGTGGGGAGGGTGATTTGTTCTTCTCCTTTTGCTGAGTTCACATGCTGCCACTCCTGTTACTAATGCCATAGTGTCGGCTCGACTCCATTAATGGCCATTGTGCATTAAACCATTTTGCCACCTGGCATCCTTCTTTCACCGCATCTACTGCTCACAACAAAGCAGTCAGATAATTTTTCTCTGCGGCTGGCACAGCAGAAGATGTGGTAGGAGCTGGTCTGACAGAGCAATGATGGATGACCATAATCATCTCTGTCTGGATAGAAAGTGTATCACCTACCAATTTGTTCTGTTCCTGCCAGCTAGAAAAGCAAGCTAACAAAATAGCTGGATGGCTCCAGCATGGCAACAACTTCTGCACCAGCTACTAGAGTTGTTTGACACCTATTTGCCATGTGGATACAGAAACCTAAGCTTCTTTATCTAGCTAAACTGGGTTGTGTGTTAATTCTGTAGAGTTGATGAGCAGGCAGGAAACGTAAAGAAACAAAAAGAGTTAATTCTGCAGTACTGGATATCCCTCACATCTCCCAGTCTCATGTCATGACCAAACCCACAGCTTTAAAACAGGAAGGACACTCTTCAAACTCTTTTCTGTTCCTCAAGCTCATCTCATATTCTCAACACATATAGTTTGCCTTTAGACAAAAAAGGTGACAAAATATTTGAACGTGGAAGTAAGAATTTCTCTGAGTTGTCCCCCTAAAGTTGGCTGGGATTGAGGGCACCAAGATGATGAGGGAAGACAGGACAAACAACTTCAGTTGCTGGTTCCTCATTGCCTAAGGAGGCATTTAGGAAAATTACTTCAGTCCTGCACAACCCAAAACATACTGGACTCGCTGCAAGGCTCCTCAGAAGGCAATGTGTCTACTCTGAAAAGCCCAAGGCTGATAATTTCTTTCTTACAGAGAGAAGCTTGAACTATCTCTCTTTCCCAGTTATCAAAGACCAGCCCCACATTCAAGGGGCTGCAGGTTCACTGTCAATATTGCAAACTCTCATGATCTTATCAAGAGTTTTCTCATCTTCAGCTGTTCTAAAAGGTTCTGGAGCCAAGTAATAACATGGCAGTCTTGGATTTAATTTTCAGCAGCACAGCACTTTTTTTTCCTTGTGACTGGGAAAAGAGTTTGAAATTGGACATTCACAAGGACTGATGGAAAAATCTCCTATTAGCTGTTTTAGTTATTGGTGTTTTAAGAACATTTTGTAATACCTTCCAAGCTGACTTGCAGCTTTGTTCAGCTCCTAGCTAAATGCTGCTTTTCGACAGTTCCATGTAAGGTGCAGAGCATGTGTCAGGTGAACAGTGGTAAGGGTACTTTGCCCAGGGAAAAAATATTTTTGTGGAAAAGTTAAGTGCACAGGATGGATAAAAATCAGTGTTCTTTTTGAAATATAAACATGGAAGCATTTAGTTTGGGATGACTTTTAAAAGTCAAATCTTCTCACAAATGCTGAGAAAAACAAAAGTATTAAAAAAAACAACATATAGTTTTTATACATAAAATAACTTACAATGACTGTTTCATCCAATTAAGAAAAATAGTAGCTAGAGGTCCAGAAGTATGTTCATTACTGTGTTCAGTGACAATTCAGTTGCACAGGACCTTGCATTTGTTTTTATTTTTGGGGTGACCTATTTGAGATTAAAGTCTTCCATAGATGCTGCATATCATATTGCAAGTTCCCCCATGCCGTGACAGTCTGGACAGCTCCCAACCACTGCGCAGGTTTTCCTGTCAAAGCAGCAAGGTTTTATGGTCTCTCCTAGTGCAGGTTGTTGAAACCATTGAATACATTCTCTGTCTAGGAAATTGGCTACAAAATAACCTATTTTCTCTGAAGCAGATGGATATTTTCAAAATCTATATTTGCTTATTCAACTGATCTCTTTTCATTTTACTCTTTTGCAGAAATTTCTTCTGGTTACTGGTTTGATTTGGGTATTCAGGTTGCTAATTGCCTGGGACTGTACTACAGTTTAGACTTGATGGTTATGTTTTTGTTGTCGATTTTGTGAAGCTGGAAGAAGTACTTTACTTAGAGGTACTTTCCACAACTCCTGTTGATTCTTGTTCAATACTAGGAGTAGCTATTTATTGTCCTGCTGCTTTTTATCTGGTGAAGGGCAAATTATCTTAATGCACAGATTGTAACCAGGTGTGTATGTCCAGCAGAAGATTCTTCCAGGACACAGTGCAAGGTGGAAAAAAATTGGTTTTTTCATCCTTAATCTCTGAGCATGTTTGCCTGTTTTTTGTTTGGGGTTTTGTTGTTGTTTTTTTGTTTGTTTGTTTTGTTTTTTGCACAGTGTGTCTTTTGGCCATGATCTTAAGGCCCTCTTTTTTTTCTTAATTCTGTTGGAGAATGCTGTTTCACCTATGGTTTTTTGTTCCAGAGTCCTCTCTTGACATTTTTTCTTTTTCCCTAAAACCCATTTATTCAAGGAGTGTCTTTATAAAATCATTGTTGAATTCCCTCCTGTTTCAGATGGTGATCACATTGCTTTAGAAACTAAGCCAGTGTAAAAATAGAGTTCAGTTACGTAGAAGTTTCCATCTAAAATTTGATTACCCAAAGAATTCCCAGGATGATAGCCACCCTGAGCCCAGACTGCAATGGAAATTAGACAAACAAAAAAAAAAAAAATCATGCCTTCAACCTACTTCTATGTGGTTGTTAGCAACCAGTGCTCAGGGCTGTGAAGCCTCTGCTTGGGCTACCAGCCCTATCTGAGGATTTCTGTGGGAGGCCAGCTCACTGGGCTGTTTGGAGGGGCTGCCTTGTGACTGGCTGAACCTTTTGGAAGGACTGCAGCAAGAAAGAGTACACTAACTAGTTCTGAGTAATTTACAGGTTTTAAAATCAGACAGTAAAATGGCTTGATGCCCACCCAAACCCATGTGGGAGTGCCTTTCTATCCCAGCTGCATGCAGATTTTTTTTTTCTTTTGGAAATAGGCAATGCAGTTCCCTACTGTTTTCAAAACCAACTTACCAGCCAGCCTGAGACAGCCTAGAATTGGGCACTCCAAATACTTCAGACTTCATAACCACCCAGCCAGCTCACCACATGGGAGGGAAGCTGGTGGCTTTCTCAGCTGAGTAGAACTGCCTAAATAAAATGTAGATGTCTGCCCTAAGTTACACAGGCTTCCTCTACAGTCACCACTGAGAAGGAGACACACCATTCCAGGTTAAGCCCTGGTGAGACAGATGAATGGCACTCAGATATGTACCTGTCTTTCACTGATAACTCTGTGGGGAGCAGAGATAACTAGACTGACTGCCCAGCTTAGACTAGGCAATTAGCTTCCAGCCAGCTATAATGCTGTGCAATTAATCCTGCATGATATTTAGAGTCTGTCAGTCTGCAGCTTTGCAGCACAGGAGACATGAGAAAGAGCACCAGTATACCCAAAATGGAGTTTACTTTCCTTCCATTTGTGTTCTGCTTACATTATGTAAAGAAAATTGTAAAAGAGTTGCTGTTTGTTTTTTTTTATGTAAGGAATAATTTTAATTCTGATCATAGTCAAAGAACAGTAAAGACTGCAATGGGCTCTTTTTGCTGATCACATGTTTTTCTCTTTGCCAACTCACACCTCTAGTAAAGTCAAATCAGCTACACACTGTGTCTTCATGAAACTAGATATTCACTTTGATGTTAGAAAAATAACCAAGTAAATTAGAGCTGAAGTGTTATTTGGGGACACCTGTCATGATATAATACATATTTTTCCTTGTTTGAAGTAAGTAAAAAAGTAATTAATTTGCTTGAAGTTGCTTTCCATGCAATTTGCAGCTGACACAAATATTACTTCCATCATTTATAGATTGTTACCAAAATAATGTTAAAGAAAATAGTTTGCAGTATTTACCTCATAGTCAAGGCTGCTGTATATGTTATGTCACTGACTTTGTGTGCAACTCAACATGTCACATATGTGAGGAAACTGGAAAAAAGTCATGTCTAGTTTTGCAAAAAAAATGCTTTCACAAAACAATAGATTTTAATCTTTGAAAAAAAAAATGCCCACACTGGACATTAGTTTGATGCTTTAGCTTCATCAGAAAGAGCAATCATTGTCCTAGGGATTGGTGTATAGGGAAATAAGCCTGCCCTAAGGTCTGTGCTGCTGCAGAGGCAGCTTCAAGGTTGCCAGCCAAATTGTTAAACAAGTCTGTCAGTGAGTCAGATCCTGCTGCTAAAGAGAGCTGTTTCAAAGCCCAGCACCTGAGTCCTTTACTGCAATCCAAGAAGATTGAGAGTCGTGTTTTAGTTTGATTGTAGCTGGCACAGAGCTGCCAGAGCTAACCCTTGGCATTATCTCCTTTCAGTTAATATGTTTCCTTTAAGTAGCTTATTTGATAGATCCGGGACACTTACTTGACTGTTTTGCTTCATTCCTCTTCCCCAATGTTGCTTTATATTTTATTCTAAATGTTTTTGGTTGAAAGAGGCAGGTTCAGCTTTACAGTGGGTTAGATGCAGAAGCTCCCTTTTCTCCCATGCATGTCTATGTAGGAAAGCCACTGAGCAGAAACTCATGTTTTGCATCTGAAGGCTCAAGACAGAGCAGTCATATCATTATATATACTGGTTGTAGCTTTTCATCTGAAAGGGAAAATTGATCCATCTCAAGCTGTGTTAAAGGGATAGGAGTACATTTGGCTTTTCCAGTTGAATTCCAGTCAGAATTAGGGTTATATTCTGACTTACTGATCTGAATCCTCTTAATTGAGTAACATATTTAAGGGGATCCACACGCTGAAAAATGTAAAGTTTATCTCCATATTCCAAGATTATTACTTCCTAGATGTCTTCCCAGGAATGAGCTCAGTTGGCTCTCCCAGGGGCTGGGGGCTTTGCCACCCACTTCAGCTCTTGGTGCCTTCACTGGTGACATCTCCCTTGAGCACCACCACAGCACAACCTGCATAGCCAGCGGGTGACTGCTGCTGCTTTGACAACACTACCACCACATCATGTTGTAGCTAGGGACAGGATGAAATAAACCTTAAAAATATGCAATCCTGTGTAGATTCTTTCATGCAAGTGAGGTTATGAAACAAAAAAAAGTTAAATAACAATATTTGTGAGACCAAGGTATTATAAATTTGTGTTTGGAATCCAGGAAATAATTCCAAACCCAGATTTAATTTTCCAGAGAAAAGTGATTTTTTTCTCTGAAATTTTGAGGAATTGCCTACACGTATGTATGTATGTATGTATGTATGTATGTATTCATGTATATTTTTTGCATTTCCTTGATTAGCTCTGTTGTGCTATTCAATCATTCATAGGCACAGATTTATTAACTGGGCTAAGGGTGAATTAATCATCCAAAAACTGGCCTAGAATATACTCTTCCTTAAAGGTCTGATTTCAGTCAAGTGACTGCTGGACCCCTGCATTTAGATAACCCCAGTGTCTGTCTCTGTGTTCAGGTGATGGCACTGCAGCTCACCAAGCCATTTACTTTAGTAGGGACAGGCTCTTTTGCCAAGTATTTTTTGAATAAACTGGACAAGTCTGGCAATGCACTTTTTCCTCCCAGTTTTTAAAAATCATATTCTAGGAAAATCTGTGGAGCTCCCAGAAGGCTATCTATATTCATGTAAGACAAAAACCTGACACTTTCTAAGTGTGAGAAGCATTTCATGACTGCTTTATATGAATTTCATATATTTCCCTGTTTGTCCCGATTTTGCCTTTTCTTTCTTTTCTTTTTTTTTCTTTTCTTTTCTTTTCTTTTCTTTTCTTTTCTTTTCTTTTCTTTTCTTTTCTTTTCTTTTCTTTTCTTTTCTTTTCTTTTCTTTTCTTTTCTTTTCTTTTCTTTTCTTTTCTTTTCTTTTCTCTTCTCATTTTTCATTTCCTTTATACGTGCAGATGAACAAAATATCAATGCCTCTCTTCCCTGAGACCTTGAGGTCTCTTTCTGACAAGGAGTTCTGCTTATTGCCTATTACACCTGCAGAACTGGCTTCTTCATTTTGAGTAAGCACCTGGCTTATTCTTATCATGCTTTTTGAACTAAAGATAATGAAATTTAGTAGAGCCTAGCTGTAGATCTGAATGTCCAGTCTTCACACCTGTAGATGCTCTTCTTCTTCTCTTATGTGCTCAGATAATTTTTTTCCTCAGACTGTGGAAAGTAAAGGACAGTAAGGAATTGTGATATCCCAGGGCAGGGGCAATTTCCTGCAGCAGGAATCAAAATTGAAGGCCATAGAATCTAGATTAGAAGCCATTATACAGGTGAGGAAATTTCCTTAACAATGGGGATAAATGTATTTAAAATAAATTTCTGGTAGTTTTTTAGCACTGTTAATTTCTGGGACAGTTTTATTATGTTAGGGAAGGACCCATTTTGTTTTCTACTTACACAGATGATTACTATAGTAGTAAAACACCCATCCTCGCCTAATAACAGGTATATCTGATCCTTCCTGAATGGATAGAGCCCAGCTCTTAAAGACTGAATTGCTCAAGATATAACAGTAGTTTGCAAAGCTTCTGCTATGTTTTACCATTTAAACTGTATCACCAAAAGGATAAGCAATGTCTGCACAAATAGCAACTTCTTAAAATATTCTAGCTCCTGACTCTCTTGATTAAGAGAAGGCTTGCTCTTTGGCTTTTCACATTATTATGCTCTTGATGTGACTAGTAGTGGGTGGATGTTTCAAACAGAACCTATTTGATATGAGAGTGTAGGTGATGTACTATTTTCTCATTTCCAAATAATCTCCTCATTAGAGAAAGTGTGAGTGGTAAATGAGGAGTTTCTCCTCCAGGTGTCCACTGTGTATATACTGCATGTTTCCCAGGCAATGCTCATTGGCATTTGTAAATGATCTCTTCTCCATCTGAGAGCTTTAAAGTACTGGATGCAGCTGCTCATGCTTTGCCCCATTTGTAAATAGTTTTAAATATGCATGATCATCTCTGGCAGATTGCTTTACTTGCAGGATTTATGAGTTTTTTGAGTTCTTTCTTATGAAATAATCCACCGTAGTATCTCCTGCACCCTCCTTTTGAAATAAACAGAGAATCTGCACATTCTGAAATCCGGGATTTTAGAAGGAACTGTCAGAAAATCATGGGATGTCAGTTATGCTCCTGTTTAGACTGCTAATCACTTACCCGCCAGGAGTGCTTTTCCCTCCCCTCCTTATTCAATATGCCATATGCCAGCAATTAACAGTGAGTCAAATTACAGCTCAACACAGTTTTGCTCATGCAGTTAGTGGAGTAGGCAAGAATCAAACTTAATCCAACAACTATTCATAAATGTATTGCAAAGGGCAAATGGAAATTGGCTGGAAAATTATGGATGGTGAAATGTCAGTGTTATAAATTATTTTAGCTTCAGACTTCTGAGAGGCAAGAAGGAGCTTAGTAAATAATAAAATTTTCTAAAATTCTTTGGCTTTTGGCTAAAAAATAGTATTTTTTTGAGCCAAAAGCCCACTGACTTTAATTGGCACCCCCATAGTGCTGATGGCATTGGGATTGATGACCAGGACGATGTCGTCCGTTCTGACCTGCACTGTGCCATGCTCAAGGCAGGGTGCACTGAGTGTGGTGTAGGGAAGGGAGGACCAGGAGGGCATAAATGGGTGATATTTGCTTCTTTCTCAAGTAAAGGTCAGGTGCAGATTGCTGTAGCCACATGAGAGCAGCTCAGACCCCCCGAGAACTCTGCTGGACTCCATCCAAGGAGCACGTCTCACCTCACTCCAGTTCAGGATTTCCTGGTGAAATCTCAGAGTTGTCTGCAGATTTTTCAAATGTGAGTGTGTGTGCCTGTGTGCATTAAATAATTTCTTATGGACTGCTCAAAAGCTGAGATGAAATGCCGTAGTACAAATAGTGCTGTAAGGATTCAAAAGGTAGTGATAACAGTACTCATTAGGGATAGGTATAGGCATTCCTGGCAGAAGTTTAGTATTTTGTGATTTCTAAGTTTAACATAGATTTCAGAATTAAAATTTAAGGCATAATAAATATTCTCACTTTCCTTGTTTCTCAAAGCCTAATTTTTATTCTCCCTTTCCTGTTTCTCGATGCCTAATTTTTACGTAATCAATATTGACTACCAAAAATTGTGAAACAAAAATGTGATTCATCACCCTTACAGACTAGATTTTCTTTTCAGACTAAGATTTTCCACTATTGTTTGAGATGTTTTATAATTTATATTTGTAAGAGAAAATCTGATAAGCCAAGAAATACTGTAAATGTATTTCAAAGTAATCTATGCCTGGCCCATCTTCAGTCTTTTTCAGGAGATTATATTTCAACATCTCTGGTTATTTTGCCTTCAGGAACCAGAACCTATATAGTATTTTCTGTTATGAACTTATTTCCAGTTCATCAGCTTGATTTGTTAGATGGCAATCTAAGAACCATCATATGGATAGCACAATGTTCAAGTGTTATCTTGAATTTTTTTTTCAATTTTGCTATAAGCCATTATAATCTTAAGTGAGAGATTTCAAACATTTCATCCATTGTATTCTGAATTATATCTAACCCTGTATTTCTATCAGATTTTCAGTGAGCATATTTCCTATGCCTGACTACATTAGGAAAAAAAGGAAATTAAGAAACCAGATTAGGAGAAAAATAGTATTTATCTGTGCATGCTTTAAGAAGCTCCCAACTGATAGTTTTTCAAGTGTGGTGAGTTGCAATATTCTGAATGCAGGGGCATTTGCAGGATTGTTCTCTGACAGAACTGGATCTCCCACAGAGGAATGCCACTCATGCATGAGATGTGATTGCACACAAGTCACTATGACTTATTTTGCTATTATCTACATTAAGAAAGAAGTTCTAGGAGGTTAGGGTCTGCATATCTTCATCTTCTGACAGGATTATTGTGTGACTTCAGATAAATTATTTCCCACCCTGTGTCTCAAAGTGCTGGTTCCCTGACTGTCCTCTCGCTGGTCATTTTCATGGACATTTTTTTCAGTCATGGTGATGAGCACTTGCGTAAATGAAGGTAAAATGTCATTAATTCATCTTTTTTCAATACTATTGAAAACATTATGCTTATATTATGTACAGCAATAAAGGGGGAACAAAGCTCAGCTGTTTTGTGGTAAAATTTGTTGAAAATAGTCAGAATTTATTATTTTCACCATCAGATATTATGACCTACAGTTTGACTGCAAGATGCCTGGTTCTTGCCAGGTTTTCATGGAAAGGAAAACATTCTGTTTCCTTGTCAGCACTGGATGGTTTGGAGAGACAGCTCATGTGAACACATGAGTTAGGTCTGAAGCAAAGAAACAGACCTCTAATAGACTCTTCTCCCCTGGCTTCACCCCACAGAACTGGGTGGTGAAAAGGCAAATCCTGAGAAAAACACACTGAGGAGAGGGAGAGGAGCTTAAAGTACAAAAGGACATGTGCAGTTGAAGAAGACTGTGACAGGATCAAATATTTTGGAGAAGTTTATAATCTTTGCTACCCACCCACTGACCCACCTACCTACAGCAAGAAAGAAAACACTAAACCATAATATGCTTTTTTTAGCATAACATATAACATTTTTTCAACATAACTTTTACCTAGCAAAAGTTACGAGATCTCTTCAGGAAAGAAGAAAAAGATTTGTAGCAAATAATCTGGATCAGAGATGGAATGTCCATTGCCAGAGCATCACATTAAGGGACAAAGATGCACAGACCAGTGCTCCAACAGCTTAGAATTAATGGGAGTGAAAAAAGCAGAAGAAGGAAAAGTATTAGATATGATCACAGATATCACAGAACTCAGTCTGCAACTTGGGAGGGAAAAAATAACTTACATGGTAAATGTAGTGGAAGAGGAAATAACATGATTTGAGAACACAAAACATCCACAAATAGATGAATAAAGCAGAAGCTGGTAAGAAACTAACAGTATGAGATGCACATTTTGATCAAAATGGATGAACATCCAGGAAGAAGAATAATTTGTATTTTGTATTTCAGAAGAAGAATAAAACCAGATTATGTGGACTTTATCCTTCCTTTTTCCTTGTCTTCTCTCTTCTCTACTACTACTTCTCCTTAAATTTTTCCACAATCTCTTGGAATCCCATTTTCTGGCCAACTTTATCTTGTGATTTAATGAAAATACAGTCCCTTCATCTGTCTTGGTCCAGACAGCTGAAAAGCAGCCTTGAAGAAGAGGCCTGGGGGTGCTGTTGGACATCAAATTGTACAAGAGCAAGGAATGTGCTTTTGCAACAAAAAAAGCAAACAGCCTCCTGGACAGCATCAGGAAAAGCATCACTAGAAGTAAAGGAAGGTGATTGTTCCCATCTGTTCCACACTAGAGAAAGACACCTGGAGTCCTGACTCCAGTTCTGAGCTCCTCACTACCAGGAAGACATGGACACCCTGGAACAAGATCAGCAAAGGGGCACAAATATTTTCAAGGGACTGCAGCACCTGATGTGCAAAGAGCAGGTGAGACTGCAGGGAAGGTTCAGCAGGAAAGGGAGCTCCATCTGTGAGGATAGAGGAGAGTACAGAAGACAGACAGATCCTCTTAGTGGTGTCCAGTGATAGGACAAGAGGAAGTGGTTACAAATGGAAACAAAGAAGAATGGTTAAAACATAAGACAAAACTTATTTTGCTGAGGGTGATCAAGCATTGGCACATGTTGTCCAGAAAGGCAGTAGGGTCTTAATCCTTGGAGATATTCGAAATCTGCATGAAGCACTGGGAAACTGGCTCTAGATGAACCTACTTGAGCAAAGAGCTGCTGTGACTCTAAGATTTTGTGTTTTCTTTTAAGAAAATACATAAAACTTTCTTCTAATATTTTTTTTATTTTCTAGATAAGCATGTGTTTAAATTGTATTTCAGGATGCTTTATCATGTGCCTGAAGAATGGGTCGTTCTGTTTTGTAAAAACAAATATCAGCTTCAACTGCAGAGAAATATATGAACTATATTAGTGAGAGCCTTTATTTTTTTTTTCCATGAGACTATATTAAGGACTGGATTTCCTTCAAGTAAAGAGAGAAAAATCTGTCAATGGAGAAACTTAAAATTTTTCACAAGGAATAAGCTTTTATAAGTTCATTACAGGGCTGGCATCATTAGAAAGCAGAGGAAAGAAAACCCTTATAAAGTTGGCATTAATGATTGTCACTGTACTTAATATTTTGGTAAAGAAACTATGAACTTTATGCAAAAAATATGAAATTATGTATATAGTTAGTTTGTTCAATGGAAATATCTAGAACTTTTCTGTGTGCTTTTTGAGTAAACGGTTTGGTTTTTTTTTTTGTTGTGTTTTTTTTTGTGTTTTTTTTTTGTTTGTTTGTTTCTGTTGTTGTTTTCTCATGGAGAGTTTGCAGATTTCTTTTGAACTAAAATCTGCTCCCTCGATCTCACTATTAAAAGGACCTGTGATACCTAATATATGACTAAGATGCTTCAAGTGAGTGTATGAAGAGGCTTAATAAATAAGATAGTGTTTTATTGAGGAACTGTCTCTATTTTTCACATTTAAAGTTCTCCAGCTACCCGTGCATTCTCAGAACTAACTCAGTGTTGTCATGACTAGTGATTAATATGTATCTTTGGAATGGGAAGATCAATAAAATGCACACTTTTAGAGCACATTATCAGATCAGAACACTCCAATAATGATAAGGTGACCTTTACATATTTTAAAAATGTATTTAGGCAATCAGCAGTTAAAGACCTGCTTGAGCTTGAGATAGCATTTAGAACACTGTTTTCAAAAGCTACTAATGACCTTAACTTCTATATATTGGTTTTATGTATTTTGAACCATTTATGCTATGACTCTGAGAAATTCTGTGAAAAGTCAGTGGCAATGTGCTTCCAATTTAAATAGATTCATATAAAAAATGTAGTTCTTATTTTAAATTTGCCACCTGATGATTTTGAAAGGGCTGATTTCCATTTATTCCACATTCTCTGAGGAACAGTAAATGACCTTCTCCCTAGAATTCCTAATTCTATTAAGCTACATCATATCCTCTTCACTGACTTTTTAAAACCATAAAGTCCTTGTATTTACACTTTCATATAATGTAGAATGTATTCCACAAATCTGATAGTCTTTGTTGCCTTTCTCTGTCCTTTTTTAACTCCACTATTAAATTTTTAGAAGAGGTTTGCCAAGAACTTCATGCAACATTTAAGATGTGAGCACACTGCAGTAACACAATGATGCTTTCAATTTAATTCTCTATGTATTTCTTTATCATTCCTACTCTTCTATTTACTAGTCATTGAGCATGAAGGTAATGGGTGTAAATTTCAGAAAACAATAATTTTAAGATTTCTTTCCTGCTTAGTAATAGCTAATTTAGAAGCCAACCTTGGGCAAACTGGGTTATTTTACACTGGAAAGACCAGTTACTAAATCTGCTGATAAACTCTTTATAGGCTCTGTTTGATGATTAATTCATACAGCCCAGGTTTCAGACTAGACCTGTGTTTTAAATTCTCTCAATTTAAACTTTTTACTTCTATTAAAATAATCTATGAAAGGACCTTCCCAGTTTGTCCATGGAAATCTAGTTTCTGTAAACTTTCCTTTATGATTCAGAATGTAACACGTGAACATTTCCTCCTTGCCCAAGTCCAACTCAGATTCACTGTTCCTAAGAGGAAGTGCTCCTACTATACCCTCTTAAATTGGTCCCATTTTGCATGAAATTGCTAGAGGGTTTTGATTTTTAAGACAGTGCCTTAGGAAGAGCCAAAATTACTGAGAGTCATGGTTATAGCACACAGAGGAAAACATAGCTCCTTATTACTAAAATACTTCCTGTCAGCACCAAGGTCAAAATATTATGAACCTTTTCTTGTGAAAGATGTGTTTGGCTTCTCTTTTGTTATGAGAATTTATGCTCCAGTCACATAGGAGACTTTACATACTAGAGACAGTTGCAGTACCTGATGACATTAATCCAGGTCCACTGTTTTATTCCCAATGGTATGGGCAGTGGATCGTCTGCTGAGATTCCAGACTGAGATGTAGTGAGGTGTTCATTCTCTAGTTGCAGTCACCCAGTAAGGAGTAACAAAAGGATTTTCCAGTCACAGCATTTTGATATATTTCCATTTGCAGAATTAAGTTAGATGAATGAAGTAGCCAGTTAATTGAGTTACTCTAGTTTGTTATTGAGATAATAAACTAAGTTTTATTTATAAGCTTATATTTTTCAACATAAGATTAAAATATATATATTTTGTTCTATTCTTTTGATGCATCACATGAAGGCATCCTGACAGTAGGAGGAAACACTTCTCACTTTTCATCCTGTACTGCCAAGTAGCTTGTAAAAATATTTGTTAATAAAGATTGCTGTAAAGTTTTAATGTCCCCATAGGAAAAAAAAGTCATGAAATATTGGAATGCACATAAGAGTTGAAGTACTGATCAGACCATCTAGGTTGGTATTCTGTCTCCAATAATAAGCAATAGCTGATACTTCAGAGCAGATGAATGGATATTTTGGAAATGCAAAAAAAAGTTTTAGCTGAGTAGATTTCTCCCTAACCTTGTACACTTTTTACTGGCTTTGTCTCATAGTGGGATATTTATATAACCATCCATTTCTCTGAGGTTTTTGGTCAGTGCAATTGGATTTTCTTTCAACCTGTGGAAACTTTCCAGTCTTTGGGAATCTTGATAACATCATGGCAAGAAGTCAAATATGTCGATTGTTTGCTTAGGACAGTTGAGTTCTGTGGAGAGAAGGAAAAGCATTCTGACTAATAGCATTTCCAGTTCCATTGAGTCCATCCCTGTGAACTTCAGATAGTATGGAATGCATTTTTTTAAAGACTCCAGAGAAAACTTGCTTTGAAATTAGGATTTTGGTACACATATGCTATTTTTTTTCAGGCAAGTCAATGATTCTGGATATTTTTGGTGTTGTCCAGTCTAGAAAAGTAAGTGGTTTATTGTTTTGTCTTTTATAACTTCTTGGTTCCATTTTTTCATTGGATTAGGATAAATAGAAATATTTTCCATTGAAATTTTGCCTGACAGTTTCTTCTAGTGTTAACTGTGTTGAAGAAATCTTTATGTGAGGGATTTCTTGGAATTGTGTTATCATATTCCTCAAGTAATGGGTGCCATCCAATTTAATTTAACTCTCTCTGGAGTCTGAAAAACATCAACTTCATACTGGCTTCAGGTAATTTAAATTACAGAAACTGTCTTTGCTCTCTTCTGTAGAAAAATACTAAGAGGAATTTCTGGCAGGTGCATGTGTTTCAACTGATGATCATCCTAATATATATCCTGCTTTGCCTAGTTTTGTATGGGCATGTGATTGAAAAGCCCACTGCAAAGAGAGAGAACCATTCAGGAAAGAAATTTGTGAGGCTCTGCATTGTAAATTGTTGACAGAATTGTTTGAAGGTCAATTTCAACTCTGGCTATGCAACCTCATCTGGTTTTCCAATGTACAGACAGAATACCTTTATTCTGTCTGTACATAATTCCATAATTCCAAAGGGTTTTCCAGAGTAGAAATCCAAGAGCTTTTCCTGTCCTGGCTAATTTAAAAACTGGTATTTTCTGTCCTACTGCCTGCTAATGCAATTAAATAAGTACAACCTTTGTTATTTAGTTTGATTCCACATTTCATCCTTCACACGAACTTTGATTACTTTTCAATAGATTTTATTTGACAGAGTCCAATGATGTTATAGGAAGAGAACATAGTGAAAAACATTTGCAACATATTCAGGTTGAGCAGAGAAAGGCTCCTGGGCTCCTTGGAAAAATATACCCTGTGGATGATAGCTTCCTTTTGTAAAGGGAACTGTGTTGGTGACACCCAGAGAAAAATGTAGCAGGAAGAATGATTTTTTGAAAATTGGTTTATATCAGATTTTTAAAAGTCTGTAGGGTTTCTGGGCATGGTTCTATGAGTATTTTGGCAAATTAAGGACTCAGCAGGTGTAAATCAGCATACAGCTCACTCCAGCTGACAATGTAGTATAGTTACCCTAACACTATACAGAGGAACTAATTTTCCTTCAAGTGATGGTTGTGTTTCCGGGCACAAAAACCACACTTCGATAATCTGAAACTCTGAAAGTATCATTCCTTGAGAGTAATCTCAGTTATCCTCAGATAACACACCCCCTCAGACAACAATATTAGTGGAAGAGGCAGAAGAAGGGCATTTTTTACTTGAACAGAGTTCCAGTTTATGGTGAAATCACAGCAGCCCTGCTGGATGAAAGTCATCTTTCTGTTGTATTTACTCTTATATTGCCAGAACATTTCTGCTGAATCATAGAGGCTTCTACTCATACCCCAGGAGTCACTCCTGCAGTAATTCAGAAAAATGCCTTTTCACAAGAAAGAGAATGTTTGGAAATTCTATACTGTCATAAAGCAGAGGCAGAATTTCCCCAGTGACTTCAAGTGCACACGTATTACTCTATGTACAGTTTAAATCATTATATTGTTACTTTTTTTTTTTTTTCCTGAAGGCTGCTGACTATTTGATTTTTTTTACTCATTTATCTTTCTACCACTTCCTTAGTGGAAAAAGTCTACCAATTCCTTCAAAAACATTTAAATCTATGATTTTACAACATTATAGGACCTCTCTTTTTCTGAGGCTTCCTAATAAAATTCTGCTGGAATCAGTCTGATGAAAAACTTGGTATAATTTTCCAATAAGTAGTTTCTGGTTCATCTAATTGAAACATTAAGTACAAGTCTTTGTGAAATAGTAATATCAAATTCTAGCTTACACAACAAATTTAATCATCTCTAAAGCTGTATCTGTGAGGCTAAGTGGATGGATTTAATACAGTTGTATTTTTATTAGATCTACCCAGCTCCTTACAAGCAATGCCCTGACAAGTTTAGCAGTGTTCTGATGGAGGAAAGCTCAGCTGAGGAATCCAGCCGTGTTCTGATGGAGGAAAACTCAGCTGAGGAATCCAGAAAGACTCTGTCTGAAACAGCTTGGAGACAGAAATTTGTGAAGAGTTGTTGGGACAAAACCTCCTCTCAAAAATAAGCTTGGAACCTATGGTCTCCTCTGTGCTGTCACTTCTTTCCCATCCCTCTCCCATCATCCAAAGCAGAGGGATGTAGCACTGTGGTGTGATAATACCATAACCACACCCTGATGAGCACTCATCGACGAGCACTTGTGAAATTTGTTCTCTCCACCAAAAGATGTTTGCCCATCAATGATGTGTATATGTCAGGTGTGACCCTCTGGCCGTTCAAGTACCACACCAGTATGTTCACCACATAATCATTCCAGAAGGCAGTCAGAGACTCTTGCAGTTGTTCCCATCAATTCTTGCCCCCTCTAAATTTATTATGACTCCTTTCCTATTGCTCATGTGGTTCAGGTTCAATGTGGGTGATCTCTGAAAGAGAACTTCTGTAGAAAGCATTCCTGAGACAGATGCAGCAAAACTTTGTACTGCTTTCATAAAACCTGCAGGAACATAAGGACTGGTGGCACTGAGAGCCCATCAGAAGTGGAGACTGAGACTTTACCTGTCAGCTTCAGCAAGAGCTCCATAAATTCATCTCACATTTCTAACCTGGGCAAGGCTACTGGGAGCCCTATCTGGTATCATTGCACAATTCCTTTCACTCGTGACTGGGAAGGGTGGGGAGACCCTGAAAACAGCAAATATTATTCTCATCTTAAAAACAGATCAAAAAGAAAATCCTGTGACCAATCCAAATTTATCACCCTCCTTTTCATTCTTAGAAACATCGTGGAATGTGTCCTCTTGGAGCACACTCCTGAGTGCACAAAGGCAGTTTTATTTGGGAGCAGTCATCACAGATGTGCCAAGTGTAGACTTTGCCCAAGCAGCAGCCCTTCTATGACAAAGTGACTGGGTTGTGGATGAGGGGGAAACAGTGAATGTTTAGAATGAGCTTAATGAGAGACTTAAAAGAGACTTTTTTCCAAAAGAGTCTCTCATGGTATTTTTTTATTGAAACTATGGCTTTACAGTCCAAACTGGTGGAAACCCAGCCTGGTAAAAACCTGTGTGAATGAAGCAGAATCTGTAGAAGTGAAGGTTATACAGGGGTATATCCTAGGACCTGTCCCATTCAGCATCTTTATCAGTAGTCTGGAGTAGGGGGGAAGAGAGGCACTTGGAAGGAGGGCCTGGTGGAACCCTCCTGCACTTCAGCATTGGCAAATGGAAAGCCCAGCAGCTGGGATTAAGCCTCCCACTCCCATCATAATGCTGCATACTGTGGATTGACTGTGCAAGGGCAGCTCTGCAGACACAGTCTTGGAGGATGTGGCAGGGAGGAGCTGCGCCAGTCCACATGACCCTACCAGTATCAGGGATCAACAGCACCCTGGGCTACACAAACAGCAGCACAGGTGTCACATCCAAGGAAGTGATCACCCCTTCTGCTCAGCACTCTTTAGACCATATTTTAATTCCTGAGGCCAGTATGGGGGCCTTGAATATCAAGCAGGCACAAAGAAACCTGGGAGTTCAGCAAAGGGTACCCCAGATGGCTGGGGATTGGAATACTTGGCTTGCAAGGAGAGGCTGCGAGTTCAAGGTTTGCTCAGCCTGGGGAAAGGATACATTATGAGAAACCAAGTAGCTGTTATCTAAAACTTTCAGAGAGGTTATTCTGAAGATGAACAGCTGTTCTTCACAGTATTGCATGGTAGGAGAATGACAGACTGTGGGGTTAAAGTCATAATTTTATTCATATGCAAAAAGAAAGAACATCTTAAAAATGAAGAACTTAGAATTTTAATGGATTAGGTCCTGTGCTCTTCAACATCTTCATAAATTACTTGGATGCAGGACTGGAAGGGATACTAAGCAAATTTCGAAAAGATGTAACCGTGGAGAGCTGTTGACTCCCTCTAAGGCAGGGAGCTCCTGCAGAGGAACCTTGATTTTGAGCAGGAAGTTGGACTAGAGGTTTCTTTCCAATCCCTTCCGGCCTGAGCCATCCTGTGATACTGCTCCATCCACAGGTGGGCAGCTCACGGGTTCCTTTATGTACCAACATGATAGCCACAGGCGTTGCCTAGGCGGTGCTGCCACTGGCCTGTGACTGTGATGTGGAGCCCAGCTGCGTGGTTTGTAGCTGTGAGAAAGAGTGTGAGAGGATAACTGCATCACCAGGGCAGAAGGAACCATGGCAGCTTTGCCCAACGCTTGGGAAGCAAAGCCTGTCAGGAGCATATATGGTCACGTGCCTTTGGTTTCTTCCTGTGTATTTGCTTTGCACAACATTTCTCTTCACTTATTTGACAACCTTTCACCTGCATTGTCTGCATTATTTGACACACTATAATAAAGGGGAAGTTTTATTGACCTTTAGAGAGCACTTGAGGCCTGAAATGGAGGGCAGAATGCCATTAAACTTAATTCATGTTTACTGTAACAACAACCGTTTCAGCTGTTTTTTTAATGATATTTTTCTGAGCCATCAGTGCCAGGGCACTCCTAAGAAAATGTCTCTAAAATACTTTTATCCTGAATGGACATTGAAGGTTTTAGTACCATTCCTTGTCAGCTTTCTGTCAGTGCTCTGTAACGGTAAAAAGCTTATCCTGGAAAACATAGGTGGCCTCTTTGAAGATAATGCCTCACTACAGACTCTGCATATTTTGGCTTTATCCTTGGAAGAAGTCTGGTTTCTAACATATTTCAGTTAGGGGGTGCATAGAAACAGGCTATCACTTTGGTCAGATGGAACAAAAAAAAGAAAAAACATACCAAATCCCAGAAGGTTTTACTTGCTTTGCTTGAATAGTTAATGTTAATGCAAAAGGTGACAATCTGGCATTTGGAGGTGGTTAGAAAGATGAGCCAGATATAAGGCTGGAGGACAAAATGTAGGACATTGCTTGCGGTCGAAAAGAACTATGACTTTGTAATGGGAGTAAAGATTGAAGTGTTTTAGAGGAGCCAAAACTGGACATTTAAATAACCAAAGTGCTTGGGCCCCAGGCAGTCTTGCCGAGGTAGACACAGATGGCCTCATTCATACCCTTCCTTCCCTGCTATCTCTAGCCTTGGGCCAAGCAGGGCACGTGGCAGTGTCCAGCCTGGCTGGGACACTTGGACTGGCAGGATAACCTTACCCTTTTTATTCATTGGTAAGGGCACAGTAACCCACAATGAGCCTGACATCTATCTGACATCAATGTTTTTGAGGAGAAGCTAATAAAGCAAAGGTGTCTGATGATAATTATGGATGCTAGTGAGCCCCCATGGACAGGAGTTCATGTGATTGCCTGTGACTCACAGAGCCAACAGCTCCTTGTGCCATGGCAGCAACCATGACAGCAAATCAAAAGTGATAATGCAGCATAGTAGTGTCAGAATATGAATGCTGATGTCATGAAGCATGTAAATAAGTGCCAGCAGGGCCAGGTTTCCCTGCATGGAGAGCACCTGCCAGGCCCCTGCAGTTTTAGGTACTAAGCTACCCACTAGTAGGTAGTTTTAGGTATTTTAATACTAAGATAAACTTTAGGTACTAAAGTACTAAGTTTTAGGTACTAAAACTTTTGGTCAAAAGCATGGAAGATATGGAGGAAGATACCAAGCTCAGAAAGGGGAAAACCAGATGAAATACATTATCCAGGAAACCTGATAAGCCAGAGGCAAAACTAGAAATGTTTTGGATGTTTGACTTTGCAATAGAAATCAACAATATTATTTAGAAAGAAAAGGGAAAGGTACTTCCCTTGAAAATAATTTTGTTGAAACACTTTTCAGTCAAGACATCATACCACAATTTGCTATTATGCTCTCTTTTTACAGAGAATGGTGGGAAACAATCTTCCCTTCTGCTAGAATATTCAAGCACTTAAGAAACTGATCTCATTTCAAACCAGAGTAATTGAGGTTTTTAAGAAAAGGGAATAACACAGTTCAGGAACACAAAGAATCTCCTCTTTCTACCAGGACTTCAGTCTGTTTGGGTTGCTCCTAACCAGAGCCTGCCCCTGGGAGGCACAAGGAAATTCCCAGTAAAAGTCCAGACTGCAAGGCTGGCTGAATGAGATGTAGGAAATCCCACCTTTTCCTTCCCTGGACAGGGAAAAACCTGTGTTTGGAAGTACTTGGGAGTTCTGATGCCATGTGGGCTGCTCTGGCGCTTGGGACTGCTTGGCTCCGAGGTAACTGAAGAGCACCTGTCAGGCCTGAACTTCTCAACCTGTTTCTGGGGTGGGCATGGTACCTGCCACCCTCAGAGGCCACCCAGCAAGCAGGAAAAGGGGTGGGAAGCCCACTAGCAAGGCAGGGAATGATAACACACACTGCCAAGATGAATACTTACATCTTCACATGCAGCTCATCAGTGCATGCAGGATGATTGGTCAGGCTTGAACTGCTATTTCTGAACAGAGAAATATTGTCAGAATGATTTTGCCTTGCTTTTACCGCTGATATTATGAGGAGAGAGATGGGAAGTGTTTGTGATGGAGCCTTGTCAAAGCATTATTGAATTATTTCATGCTTTCAAAGAAATAATTCCCACAAGGATGTTCTCCTTTTTATCACAATAATCATTCACCAGCACTGAGGGTATATCTATGTGACAAAATGTGGTCGTGTGTTGTCCTGGTTTAGGGCAAATTTGGAAGAAAACCTCCAAAGGGGGCCCCTCCAGAAAACAAACCCACAAAGCCCCTTGCCCCAACCAGTTCAGGAAGGATTTCTCAGAGAGGAGTGGAAAGATCCTGTTTATTTAATAGGCAAAGCCCTCCCCAGCACACAAAATGAACAATACCGGATCAAAAAACTCATTTGCTGCTCTGAAGAGATGACAAATTCACAAAGTCTCTCCAGTGGGTGGTTGCTCTTTTATCAGTCCCTCCGTCACTGGGAAAGGCTGCAGAGTAGTCCAGGCAGGCTGCAAAGAGTTCTCAGTATTTCCCTGGGTCCTGGTCTGGAGCAGGTTTGAATGGTTCCAAGAAAAGGGAAAGAAAAACAGTCCAGGGAAAGCTCGGGCTGCCTCAGCTCTCTAAATTGACTAACAAGCAAAAGGAGCACAGTGTTCTGCCCTGTCTGTGCCCAGACAACACAACCCAGCCAAATGTGGAGGAGTGAGTGTGGCTGATAACGAAAACTGTGCTTCTTCTCCCCGCCTTTGCTGTCAGAGCCAGTCTTGAAGGCACAGAATATAATATCCAGCATAAACAGAGCAGACAACTGGGGATACAAGCATCATAAAGTAACCCTAGGACACGTGTAGAAGCTGTGATGGAAACCAGTGGAGTCCCATCCAGGGAGCAGGACCCCTGGCTTTTTTTGGGAGCTTATATGTGTACAAATGGGCAAGAGTGAATACTTCATGCACATGGTGTGTTGGGAGCTCCTGACTCAGTCTGAGAACAGTTTCTAAGATATAAGCAGAAGAAAGAGAGAGAGTGAGGCTGAACAAACAATTTGATCACGGAGCATTACAGACTAGCTACAGACACACATTTTCCCAGAGAGGTGAAAGGACTTTCAATAGCTCCCCAAGACAACAGTGGAAAACCATGCCTGCAGATCTTATTGCACATTTTCTCATGTTGAAAGGAGCAGGAATCGAGAGTTGCTGGTTGTATCTTCTTCATCAACATGTTCAGCTTGGCATCCTGCAGCTGAGAAGAGCTCCTTACTCCGGCTTTTTCCTAAGGAGTTTGAATCAGTGGACATAGATGCTGTGGCGTAAGCATGTGTGACTGTAATTTTAACAATGCATGGTAGGTTTGTACTGTCATTGGGGAGAGAAGAGACCTGAAAACTGTAAAGGACTGCCTCCCTAAGAAGACTTTACAGACAATGAGATTCAGCAAATTAGGCTAAATTAGCCCTGTAAATTTTGCAACCAAGCTATGGAAAATTCTGACATTGAAGGATGTTTCCAAGAATGAAACTATAGTATGCATTACTGCAGAGTCGTTCACAGGGATATCTGTGTCAGAAAATGCTGATAGAAAAATTGTCAGCACCTTCCAGAGAGACACTACTGTTAATAACAGGTGCTGCTACTAGCAAATTTAATATCTTTATTCCCCATCAAACACAAATCAGAAACCATGTAAACTATAGCTAGACAGAAGCAGTGACTTCTATTAGCAGAGCATTCATGTTAGCAAACTCCTACACCTGAAATTTTTCTGGAGAGCTTATACTTCTGACAATGTTTGTCACTGTTCATGCACTCATTGTATGGAATTGCAGTAAAGGTAAAGCAAGTTTGTACATCACTAGCAGTAGTTGATGAAAATAAAGGTCAGCAAAACATGAAGGCTGAAACTGCATATACTAAAATTGGCAAAACCCGACTCACTTCACCCAACTCACTTCTGGAGGCTCTCCCACAAAACATTTGCATCTGTCAGAGTATCACATTTCTTGTAGAAAATACATTTACAGAATAAGTAAGCAAAAATAAATCTGGGAGCATATAATTAAAGTTGTGATCTCTTTCTTTACTCATGTCATTTTAATTTCTCATTCTTAATTATAAGGAGCGAGTGACCACTGTTTTAATCTCATTAACTTTGTTCTTTTACCCCAAAAGAACTGTGGCTATATGCAGCTGGTATACATGTTCTCAGATGTGTGTTAACTTTCTTCAGGTAGATTTATATCAAAATACTGGAGAGCTCTATATATTTTCACATAGTGCAATTTATTGCAGGTAGGGAAAAAAATGCTATAGAGAGAAGCCATGTTGGATTCCCAACAGGGTGTTGTACCTTTCCTACAAGCTGTATATAATTTACTGGAAATTAGTATTTTCATATGCTGGAAAGCAGCCAGAACTAGTATGCTTTGTTGAATAATGTGCTCTTGTTCTGTACTTACAACCTATGATGAACTGGTATCTGGTGAAAAAAAGGCTGTATAGCCACTGGTGTGCCAAAAATACCAACCCCATGTTCACATGTGGGGAAGAGAAGGTGTGAGGACTCAGAGAAGAAATCTGAGGGTATGGGGAGTGGAAGTGGAAACCGGGAGGAAACTCATGGCAGGGAAAGACAGGCTGGATGGTGCCTGGTGGCACGAGGCATGTGCAAAGGGAAACGCTGGGGCAGCGCTGGCTCAGCAGGGCAGAACTCAGAGTCAGGGCCCAGAGAGGAAAGGGCAGTAGGGGCAAGACATGGTGGGGAGATGTGCAAGGGGCTGTGCCCACCTGCACAGGGTGTGAATCTACCATTAGAGACCTCAGCATAACACATTTGGTGTCCTGGCACTTCTTTCCCTTCGAAGATTAGCCTGTCTAATTTTCACACTGATTCAGCTGGGCAGGAAGAGTTTTGGTTGTCTGTGGCACTCTGGTATTACTTCACCAGTTATGACACAGCAAATCTTCTTAAGTAAAAGGTTTTAATGAGGAAAAATCTTTATTCAAGCCAAACACTTTTAAAGGGATGAAAAGATGCTCTTCCTACACAAGATATACATTTCTATGTATTTCTGTCTGCCTCACATTAGTGAACTTATATGACACATTGAACAGTGAACTTATATGCAGACACAAATCTTCATGGCCATTCCTTCCTGTGGTTAATGGAGAACTGGAAATCTTTGGTCTGTGGGGAAACTAGCTAGTGGAAGAAGGGCTCTGATAAGAAGGTGTAGACAGTAAACAGATATCTTCTTCAATCTTTTCACAAGGTGAAAAGGAAGTTTTTTTCCATCCAGAACATATACTCTTTAAGGAAAATCTCTAATGGGAAGATAGGAAATAAGGAAGCTGGAAAGCAGACTTTGTACCTTTCTCTTCATGCGGTTTCAGTCCTTCTCATGTTTTTGTAGTTATTGCATTTGAATTTGCTGTCTTGCAAAGAGAATATGTACATCCCCAGTGACAGCTAATGAAGATTCTCCATTTCGCTCAGTTGGGAAGATCTGGTGCTTCTGGAGCCATGAATCTTCAATTATTTCAGGTTTGCTCTACTCTGTGTAGCTTAGCACATTATTGTTTTTTCTTTGTGGAGAGCCTGAATCAGCACAGAAGCACAATTTGTTGTATACTGCTAGCTAATAATTGATTTTTTTTTCTGTTCATTTGAGGGGAAAAAATAGACTTAGACTATTAAACTTTCTGGTTTTTCCTCTTCTGGAGCAAACTCTCCCACAATTTAATCTGACAAGAAATTTTAAATTGATTATGAAGAGACAAAGAAAAAACCATTCAAAAATAGTCAAAAGGAATAATGAAATTCAAAAGGTAGGGTGGCTAGTGACAAAGGAAAAAAGAAAATATTAAAGTCTCAACTAATGGTGGTCAAGAAGGCTTGAGCTGCAAAAATGGTAGCAAGGCTTGAAAGGTGTGTATTTGTTCGGTGTCCTGGTGTTAAGGCTACAATGTGCAGAAGCAGAAGATTGTGATTCACTGGCCTCTCAGGAAACCTGAATCCACATCAGCTGCCTGCAGCAGCTTGGGGAAGGACTGCACAGCACAAATAAGTGAGATACTGCATTGTGCTGGAAGCTAGGTACCCAGCTTCATAGTTATTCTACTCTACCAGCCTCAAAGCAAGGACTTAAGCAAAGCATTCATGGTGTTTAATTCTTTCTAAAGGAACAGAATAAATGAAGGAAAAAAGTGGGAAGTCACCATCTGTCTTGGACAAGGATTTGGGAATCCGTTGAGACATCACTAAACCCAGAGTTCTGAGTGTTTTAGAGACCTATGGTGGAGACTGGTTACTGGTTATCACTGAAAGACTGAACTGTTTAAATGTCGTAGAAAGACATTCTGTCAAATTTTAATTCAGGAAGGTATAAGATGTGAGTTACTGAAGTTTTTATTATGAGGAAACAAAATATCATGGACAGTGCATGACTTTTTAATTAGAAAATATTGAGAAAAATTAGAAAAAAACTTTGAAAAAACTGCATTTCACATTATTTTGATTTAAACATTTTGTAACACTTGATGTTGTATGGTAAAAACAGGTGATCACTAAAAAAAGGTGATCACCATTCCCTGTTTATCATATACAGCCAAGAAATAGTGCTTATATTAGATCATTTTAGGAATAATTAGTGTTTATACTAACAATAATCACTGGCTAAATCAATTCAAAATACTTTTAGTCTGTAAATAATTTTGCACAACTCCACCTTAGGAGGCTTGAATCAATGAATAGTTTAGTGCAGACTGCTCATTGGTTTTATAGGGTGGATCCAGATTTGTTCTTTGGTTTCTGTTGCCACATGGCAAAATGTTGTTTCTGCATTTTTAACTCCATGTACATGAAATGTTTTAGCTACTTACTGCCCATTTGTCTCAATAAAACAATGAAGGGTGCAGATCAGGGTGGGTTGTGAAGAGTGTCTGCTGACAGAGTAATTTTTCATACTGAACAGCCATTTGGGGGAGAAAAGAGAAAGAGAAAAAAAAACACTTTAACAGCTTGCAATGGAACTAGAATTCCCTGTTTCTTTGCTAGTTTATAGTCAGTAAATATCTTCTAGAAACTCATTCCCTTTGGCCTCATTCCATTGCTTCTTGAGGTACTAAAAATGTTTGCAGAAACAGCAGGGGTTGTAATACCTGTTCTCTTAGGTCTTCATTTAATGCAGTCTCTGACTGTTCCTAATATTTGTAACTATGGAAGACTTGTTTATGATTTAATAGTTACATATTTTTTTACTGTTGTTTTGATAGCATAATCATATTTTCCAAGGTTTACAATTTGACTATCAGCTTTTCTTTGTGTTGGAATCCTGGCCTCATAATTTTTAAATTGTGAATGAATGGTTGGTTTTTATTTTATGTTGCTGATTAGAACTGTCTGATGAGGTGCTGTTGGTACAATCTCATTTATTGTTATATTTTTTTGTAAAACTTTGGGAATGGAACTTACTTTACTCCAAGGGCTGCTTTCTTAGTCTGAAGGGGTTGAGAAGGCTTGAAGATGTCCTGTGGTGCACTCCCATCCAGAGGCATTCCTCTGGCAATTCAGGTTTGGGCAGAGCAGAATTTCCTGCAAGCACTGTCAGATACTTTGTGCAGAGAGAGCAGATGAAAAAGAAGCTTGAGCTAATGATGCTTGGGTTAAATATTTCCCAATGGCAGTAGAAATTCCTTCTGTTCACTCAGATGTCTTCCTGCCAGTGAACTACAGATATCTTTCCAAACTTAATACTGGCTTTGAATATCTGCACTTTTTTAATGCCCTGTCCTCTCTCACCTTAGGAACATTATAAAGTGATCATGATTTGTCATAATTTGAATTTTCTGTCTTGCCTGATTATTTTCTTACAATTTTTTCTCTCAGTGTCTTTCAGATGAAAGAAATTTCATTTTTCCCACATAGAAGACTTCAAGTCTGTAATTTTCCTTCTGACATAACACAAGTAACCGTTTATTTTCACAAAGTCTCAGCTGATATATACCACTGTGGGATTTACCTTTTCCCCCCACACCCTTTGTTACTTTTCAAGTTATTGCACAATTAAAACATTATTTTTAGTTTCCCAGATAAAATTTTCAGCTGTTCTTTTTTACCACTTGAATGGTGGTTAAAAGTTCAAGTGGTTTTGAATTCCTGATTGACCCACCTCTCCTTTTTCCATGTATTTGGTAATTTGTCACTTTGTTATCCAAGACAGAGAAGCCCTTTTAAATAACTTTTCTGGCATATAGTAGGCTGGTGTTTGGAGAGATTATGAAGGTTCTTAAAATACAGATTGAAGTCTAGGACTGTGCTTGATGGTAGTTATATTCTTTGGAAATATTTGCAGTTTTAGTCTGTATTTGACAGCCTTCATCACTGGGTACCCCAAATGATTATAATGTACTGCATTCTCACAAAACAAAGAAATCAAGAAAATTCTTGCCTGCCACTGCAACAGGACAAGCAGTAGGAATGAGATCTATCCTAGACTTAAGAATGCAAGTAATGGTCTATTAGATTGCCCCTTAATCCACCTCCAGGAGTGCTCTACCTCTGACAAGGGTACTAGGAAACTCATTCTACAGTCAACCCGAGAATCTGGCTACCAGGTTGTCCATTCTCCTTGTACTCCACCAATATCCAATTAAAAAAAAAAGGAAAAAGAAAAAGAAGAAGAAAAAATAACATTTCACTTTGCATATTGCTGTGAGTGTAAAACTTTACATCACTGGAGTTGTAAACAGCAAAAGTCACCGTTACTCCTATCCTTCTGGAGCTCTGTTCCACAGCATGTCTTTGATGTAAAACTACAAAGTTAAAGTGAGGAAAGCACTGAAAGCAAAATAAAATTATTTTGAATACTTAGCATTTTTCTACATAATCTTAAATAGCACTCAAAATTTCAAAACTTCTCTTTGTGACATCCCATCTAAACATGAGCATCATTAAACAAAAAATTGTTATTTTCAGATTCAGTGACAGTCTATCAGTGGCTGAACTTTGCCTTCTTCAATATGTAGCAAAAAAACCATTTGGAATCAGTTTGTGAGTCTTGATAAATATGTTCTAATCTTTCCCAGCATATATGATGTGCTTCAGAAAAGCTATTATTTGTCTCTATTTTTGCTGATAGTAATAGTACCTGGTAGGTCGTTTTGACTTCACTCTATACATGCTGCTCTCACTGAGGTGTCTGCACTGGCTTTTCAGGGTCACAGAATTTCTCTGCACACCTGCATGTAGCACTGAAGAGCCTTAAACTATGCTCTTTCAGACAATCTCTGAACATATAACCAGAGAGAAACCTGAGAAGCCATGGGACGTTGCTTCATAATGTTGCCTGATATCAAAAAACAAACCCCCTTGCAACAGTATCAAAATGGCAAGATAAAAAAGTTCTATATTGGAAACTTCTGGGTGCCTCCATAGTAATGGGCTGTGAGCACACAGCTATCGGATTTCTACAATTTTTATAATTTTAACAAATTATTATATCTGACAAACATTGTCCAGTTAGAAGAGCAGTTGATAAGGTAATTTTTCCCTGGGTACTGCCCCGTTGGAGTTGGTCCAGGTCTTCTTTGCCCCACTTCTTATTATGTCTTCTCGGATTCTGATTAGAAAACAAAATGTTCTTTTTTAGGTCCTCTACCTCAAAATAAGACTAAAAAGTATTTCAGGAATGTGTTGTAAGGTTAGGTTATATTTCTAAAATCTAAGAGGAAGGGTAGGGAAAATACCTGGAGCTGTATAAGCATGTATTAATGGTCTTCAAAGCTACAAACAACTGAAAAATGCATAAAAAGCAATAGTCTTTAGGCATCAATAAAAGGTGGGTGATATAGGCAAGACTAGGAACTTTACTGGGCACCAATCAGTTGGATGTGCTGTGGTTAAAAACCCTTCTTTTAAGCATGTTCATATTGCCATTTTGTATGTCCTTACTGAACAAAATGTTTGTCTTTCTCAGCTGTTTCAGAGTTACAGGCCTCCTGTGGATTTTTGTGTTTGCTGGCAAGAGAGTAGAAGCTCACTGATTTTTTCAATTTGTAAATTTCCAAAAGCTGGTTTCAAAAGAAAGGCATTTCAAATTCTCTGTGCCAAAACTTCTACCCCTTCCAATGATAATATGTGTAAATTGAAGTGAGATAGCACACTTATACCAGCCCAGAAAAATATTTGGTATTTTCTATTGCCCAGCTGTCTTTGGAAGAAGCAGTATTTGGCTAATATTTGCCTTATCATAGGAAAGTCTATTTTTCAAATATATTATCTGATGAATTTCAAAGGCTGCTTCATACACTATGTGAGCACTTTCCTTGATTGTATCCCAGATTGGTGGAATCTTTGTTTAATAAAGAAGTGATGTATGAGGAACCAAAAGAATGCTCACTTAAGGTGCATAAATCCTTTGCCAAAGCTTCCTTCTGGAGAGAGGAAGAACAAATATCTATGATCATCACCTATATGAAACAAAGAACTTTGCTGATGGAAGAGAAGAGAAAGACCAGACAATCACAGCTTCATTTTGAATCAAAATAGTTGCTTTATTAGCTTTAGTCTTTTTATGCTTTCATTTTTCCATAAAACCCTTAAATTTTATGGAGAAAAGTAGTTTTCTAATTAGTTCTAATCCCAAAATAAATATATTTATGTAACCAAACAATTTGTAAATCTATTTTTTTTATTGCGTGTAACAAGTAATATTATTAAAATAGATGTTTCTCATAGGTAACTTTGACCCACATATGTTGAGCCACAACTTAGATAGGTGTGCCATTCATCCTATTGTTTGACAGTGGAAATTTGATTTTCTTTTCTCTCCTGATCTCTGATCAGGGTATTGTACTGGGGTTCATATGACCTTTTACAGAGAAATGGAACCTTTTAACAGGAAGAGTAAGATCTAGAAAAGGCAAAGCATTTTCATGAAATTATTTCTTTTAGAAATACTAATGGAATCAATTGTACTTCACATCTTGTGTGCTAGGCAAATTTGTAGTTCTGACTAGGCTTGTGCAACATATGTGTGTCTGCCTCAGCACTTACACAGGTAGGAGAACATCTGAATTCCTTTATTTCTGGTATCTGGGACAACCACTGTGCAAAATAATCCTGTACAGGGAAGCCCAGACCATGTGGTTTCCCCATCTGTTCATCTCCCACAGCCTGAGACACAGTGCCCAAAGAACCAGCCCCCAAAATTTTAATTTTGAAAGCATGTTTAGCTTCTGAGTCTACGACATCTTCTACATCACACTTGTCTCAAGCATGGTCTAGGAAACTTGTGCTTGAACCTAAGGAAGCAAATGGGTCTTGAAGTCTGGAGTATTCATTTCTGGAGTATCTATCATGAAAAAGAAGACTCAGATTAATAGGTCGTGTTAATACCATTCCTACAGCTCACAAGTGAAAAACAAGGACCTAGGTAAGTCTTTGATGTCTGCATCCAAGGCATCAGAAGAATCCTGTCAGATACAGCACAGCAGCTCTGTGTCCTTGGGACAATAGCTTGAGAACAGAAGGATTTTCCTTGAGCATCTGAAATAGCTTCATTCACCTTGATTGTGTCTCTGGTGAGGAGTGCATGACTGGTTAGCAGGTCATCTCAAGATGAGCAGTGATGGTTCAGTGTTGGACTCCAATATGTAGGGAATTCTCAGAACTTTGGGCCTGTAAGCTAAACACAGGATTTGATCTGAGACTTTGGAAAAGGCTTCCAAACTTTGGTGCTAGAAGCAAGAATGTGGATTTATAGTTTAAAGCAGAGACACATTAAGCTAAGTAGAGGAAAGTTTAGAGTTTTAGAGTACAGTGTTGTAGGTTTGTGTGATAACATGATTGGCTAAGAAAGCTTACACTGTAGCATGAGTCCATAAGACAAAATATTTAAGGATTGGGTCAAAAGCATAAATATTCTTGTTGGCAGTATTTTATTAGTTAATAAATCCTTAGAAGGTCCTCTAACTGGTCTTGTAACTTGGGACCTTCTGAGCCATGAGGTGAAGATGTGAGCCAAATTCACCCTACCTGCCTGTGTAGAAGATAAGAAAAAGCAGCTCAGAGGTCCTGTCTGACTCATTCAAAATTCCTTCACAAATCCTCACAGCTCAGCGTCACTGCTGACACCTGGTCAGCCAACAGCAGTGTGGACATCAAACCAGACACCCATGTCAGAGCACCTCAGCTGTGTCCCCTAGCTCAGAGAAAAACACCTGCTTTGATTGTCAAAAGTTTAGGTGGTTTGGCCTCGTTAGCAGCCCAGGATTTGAAACTCATTCCATAGACACACTCACTGTATTTCAGTGTTGCCTCATGGAAATATTGCAGGCTTTTGGTTCTTGTTCCTTCAGTTTTGTCTTTCCCCTCTTGAGCCATTTCAATAGGAAATCCTAAAGACTATGTCCAAGTGAGCCACATCCTCCATGAAATTGTGTTAACTGTGTCCCTCTATTGCTTTGCCAACTACAACTGACCTCCTTGAGGCCTCTCCCAATGGCACCATACCACACAGTCTTCTGGAGACTTACCTGAAAATACAGGGATGAAATGCTACCCTTCCTCTTTGCTGTAAAATCCTTACCCTATGCTGGGATACATGTGGGTGCACCAAAATATGCCTTTATTAAGTAAACATATTTAAATATCTGTCTGATTCGTTCTTGTCCTCCTCCCTGGATGGTCCTAATTTTACATTTCTTGTGCAGAGCTGATGTTGAGCAATAGTGGCAGCTTCCTGCTATAATTATAAAAGAATGTAATGATGAAAAAATGAGGAACAAGGAAAGTATCCCAAGGGCCATACAACAGTAATATGCTCTATGAATTGGTTTTCAAATTATTTGTAAGGAGGAGGAAGGATAATTAAACTTGGGTATCTTTATTTCTCTGCAACATAATCCCAAGGGCTAGTTTAGTTTAAAGCATGCTCCACTCCCAGTGTCATGCAACAGGATTTGGCTTCATACTGGATTAGATCTCACAGAGTCACAGAATATGCTGAGCTGGAAGGGACCCACCCAGATCATCAAGTCCAATTCCTGCCCCTGCACAGCATCATCCTCAAAAGCCACACCATGTGTCCAAGAGTATTGACCTAACGCATCTTGAACTCTGTCAGGCTGGTGCTGTGGCCTCTTCCCTGGGCAGCTCGTGCCAGCGCCCAACCACCCTCTGGGTGAAGAACCTTTTCCTAATATCCAACATAAACCACCCCTGACACATTCTCTCAGGTCCTGTCACTGGTCACTGCAGAGAAGAAATCAGTACCTGCCTCTCCTCTTCCTGTCACAAGGAAGTTCTAGACTGCAGTGAGGTCTCCCCTCAGTCTCCTCCAGGCTGAACAGACCAAGTGATCTCAGCCACCCCTGATATGTCGTCTTAGCCCTCCTTTGGAAGCTCTCTAATAGTTTAATGTCTTTTTTATATTGTAGCTGTACCCAGAATTGCCCCCAGCACAAGATGTGAGGCTGCCCCAGTGCAGGGCAGTGCAGAGCAGTGCGGAGCAGGGCAGAGCAGGACAATCCCCTCCCTTGTTGACCTACTACCCCCCCAGTACACAGCTGGCCCTGCTGCCTGTCAGGGCACTGCTGATTTATACCCAACTTTCCGTCAGCCAGGAACCCCAGGTCTCTTTCTGTAGCACTGCTTTCCAGCATCTCATTCCACAGTGTCTGTACATCCAGGGTTGCCCCATCCCAGGCGCAGAATCCAGTATTTTCCCTTGTTGAGCTCCATGTGGTTGGTGGTTACCCAGCCCTCTGACTTGTTGAGGTGTTTCTGCGGGGCCTCCCTGCCTTTGAGGGAGTCAACAGCTCCTGCCAATTTTGTATCATCTCAGAACCTGGTTAGTGTCCCTTCCACCCATGCATTCAAGTAATTTATGAAGATGTTGAAAAGCAGAGGGCTGAGGATGGTGCTATGTGGAACTCCACTAGTGACAGGTCATCAGTCTAGTGTCACCCCATTCACTGTAACCCTTTGTGCCTGAGCCCTGAGCCAGCTGCTATCCCATCACCTGATGTGTTTATCCAGCTGTCAGCTGGGCATTTTGTCCAGAAGAACACTAGGAGAGACAGTATCAAAAGCTCTGCTGAAATTCAAAAAGATTACATCAACCAGCTTCTCTTGATTGGCTAGGTGGGTTATCTTGTCATAAAAGGAAATCAGGTTTGATAAGCAGGACTTTCATCTCATGAAGCTGTGTTACCTTCAGACCATCAGGCTCCATGGATTTGTATGTATCCAGCTGGAGCCCCAGGCTGACCGGGAATTGATCATTCCTGTAGTCATGGTTCTCCAACTCATGGCACTGAGACCCCCTTAGTCCATCTGGTCTTGATGACAGAGGCAAAGAATACGTTAAACCTCTGCCTTGTCCATGTTCCTGATTGTGAGGAAACCATCCTCATCCTGTAATGAGCTGATATTAGTTTTGCACTGCCTGATACCATTGATATATTTGAAAAAACCTTTTTATTGTCCATCACAGTTTTGGGCAGCTTCAGCTCCAGCTTTGGCTGCCTGAATTTCCTCTCTATGGTATCTCTGTATCCTTGCCATGTTACCTGGCTCTGTTTTTCACTGGGCATACACCTTCCTTTTTGCCTTGTTTCCAAGAGAAGACTCCTGTTCAGCCAAGCTGGCCTTCTGCCTTGACTGCTTGACTTCTGACTTTTGGGAATTGCCTGCTCCTGTGCCCTTAGGAAATGATGTTTAAAAAGTCACCAGCACTGATGGACTGCAGCATCTGCAAAAACATGTTCCCAGGAGACCTTACTTACTAATTGCCTGAGAAACCTGAAGTCTGCTCTCCTCATATCCAGAGCTGAGGTTTTGCTGGCACTTTTCCTCCTGTGAACAGAGATTTTAAACTTGATTTCTTCTTGGTCACTGTGGCCAGGATGGCTGCCAATCTCCACTTCACTCACAAAATCCACTCTGTTGACAAGGAGCAGTCAAACAGGGGACTTCTCAGCTGCCTCCCTTGGGACCTGTTCCATAAAGCTGTCATTCAGGTTTTTTAGGAACCTCAGAAGAGAATGAGGCATCTAAGTCCTCTGAAGTGGATGGCAGCTATGTTAGATTCACAGTGAAGAAATACCTTCTCTTCACTGTTGACTCTACAAGGGCTTCAAAGTTTTGGATGCAGCTGGGTAAGGAAGAAGACAGAATAGTAGAGTGCAGGGCAAATAATAAATATGTACTTTTCTGGTTGTGCTACAGTAATGTAATTGCCACTAGGTTATACCACATTTCAAGTGTCATATCTGTCTTTTTGCAATGTCTAGGATGCTGAGAAATGCAATTTAACTTTAATAAATTCATAATTTATTGTCATCTGCAGCCAATCCAGCGACTTTTCAAGGTTCCTCTTCAGTTCCTTACGAATGATTATTTGACTGCCTGTCTTCTAGTCTCGCTTCATACTGTATTTTAAAACAATAAAAATCATTCAGATTGCTGAGTCTATGATAAGAGAAACATTTCTATAAAGTTCTCAAAGTACAGATTGCCTGTCCTTACGAATTCTCTTGCTCTCATGGTTTAAACCCAGCCAGCAGCTCAGCCCTATGCAGCTGATTGTTCCCGTGTTGGGATGGAAGAGAGAACTGCAAGAACAAAAGTAAGAAAATTCGTGGGTTGAGACAGTTTAATAGGGAAAGAAAAAGCTGCACATGCAAGCAAAACAAAACAAGGAATTAATTAATTCAGCACTTCACATGGGCAGGCAGTTTTTAAGCCATCCCCAGGTAAGCACAGCTCCATCACATGTAACAGTGACTTGGGAAGACAAATACCACCCCTCCTAACATCCCACTGCTGTATTCTTTGCTGAGCATGATGCCATATCGTCTTGAATATCCCCTGGTTCAGTTGAAGTCAGCTGTCCCAGCTGTGTCCCTTCCCAACTTCTCGTGCACTCCCAGTCCACTTGCTGGTGGGGTGGGGTGAGGAGCAGAAAGAGCACTGACAAGTGCTGCTCAGCAATAATGAAAATATCCCACTGTTACTAGCACAAAATCGAAAGACAGCCCCATACCAGCTACTGGGAAGAAAATGAACTCTATCCCAGTCAATGCCAGCACACATCCTTAAGCATGATTCATCATTATACTATAGGGCCAAACTCTATGAATTTAAACAGCACTCCACCTATGTGTAGAAGGAAGTGACATAAGATTATATCACTGTGGTTACAGTTGATAAAGCTAATCCTCCCTGGAGATTTCTATTCTTGGGAAACAATTATGTACAGTGAATAACTCCCTACTTCCACAAGGCCTTTAGAGAAAACTTGCTGCTCATTTCGAGGATGGCCTCTATGAAGGCAACATCAAATTTAGCTTGTCACTGTAATGAGTAAGGTGAGGTTATTTTTGCCCTTGATGTTCGTCCATTTTTTTATATTACAAAATTCTTCAGTACAACGCACATCATTTGTAGAAGTGTTTTTTTCTTTCATCATTTCCACCCAGTCTATGAAAAGTATTTATTGGTTCTTTTATTATGATTGAAAATCACCTAGAAAGAAGTGCATGTTTAAGATGTCTATCTTAGCTGAGAATGGACACTGGGTAGCTAACAAGTGGTAACCTGAGCATGATAGGTTAGTCTAGTCTGTCATTTCCTTTGTGGATTTACACATAATCATTGCAGATAATATCAAATACTAATTAGCATTTGATCAGATTTGGGGTTAATTTTATTAATCTTGCATGTATTTAAAGAGCTCAGCTGACTAAAATTGTACATTAATTTGAGTTATATCAGTTATTAATTTGAGTTATATCAATAGTACATTAATTTGAGTTATATATCCGTTGACTGTATGGCAGTTTCTCTTCTCTGTATTTGCTGTTACTGCCAATAATGTGTTTTGGAGTCTTAAAAAGTGAGAGAAGAACTGAGATAAAGCAATCAGTAAAGAGGAAAGAAGACCTCAAAAGCACGATGGCAACCTGTCACCTCAACCTCAGTCAAAGATCTGGCAATTGCGGGAACCTGATTAGCCCTGCTACAGGACAAATGCAGCTGTCCATTCCTGGTCCACTGGTGTTGCAGTAGGTATTCCATTGTCTGACAGCCAGTGTTTTCAATCAAAGTAATTATCTCCTATAGGAAAGAAAAGTGTTAGCCATGTTGTTCTAGCAGCAATTACCCATCTGTAACAAGATGGGCACTTGGAGAATACCATTAAATGACTGAGCTTCTGACCCTATGGTCATTAGATTTTCCTTTTTCATTTCCACTTGATGTCAGGTGTCTTCCTTGCTATCTGGCTAATTCTGGCTTCCGATGCTGTGTGCTTTTGAGAGTCCTAGAGATAATGCCTGAGCCGTGAAAGGCTGTTTTGTGCAGAAGTGAGAGAGCTGGCTCTGTTGCCCTGTTGTCGGTGAGCACTGAAAGGGCAGTGCCCAGTCTGTTGTAGCCCAGAGAACTGAGCATCAGTGGAGTAGGAAAGAGAAAATATTCACAGAAACTCAAATGATCTAAAACTGCATGGATGAGGTTTAGTCATACAGTAAATATGTTCTACCTGACAACTTCAGAAACTACAGTTTGCAAATCTAGAAGGCAACAACATGTAGCAAATATGTCCCTTATGTTCATTTCCAGGTAAAGGATTGTGTGTATAATTTCTGTAATATCGACCTTGCAGGCAGCAACCTCTAACCATTTAGTGCAGAAGGGCTCACTGGACCCTTATTTTCCCACCCACTCTTGAGGTTCTCAGTCAAATTAACTAGAGGTGGGAGCAGCTACTGTCTCTAAAAAATCATGTGACTCTTGTATTTGTCATAGCTATAAAAAAATCCACACACTGCATCAAACTGCATGCAAACAGGGCACTTATAATCTTCCCAAAATGCAACAGGTGTGGGTCCTCAAGGACCTGCCATACACAGTTTGAAGTCCAGAGGAGGTTGGCAAAGAGATGGGAGCAGGGGATTGCATAGAAATGTGCCTGAGTTCTCAGCCTCTGTGGAGATCATTAAGACACAGAAATTCTGTCAGAGGAAAATTATTTCATATGATGACAGAATTTGCCAGATTTAGATTACATATTAGGAAGAAATTCTTGACTGTGAAGATGGAGACAGATTTCCGAGAGAGGCTGTGGATGCCCTATCCCTGGAAGTGTTCAGGCCCAGGCTGGATGGGTCTCTGAGTAACCTTATTTAGTGGAAGGTGTCCCTGCCAATGGCGGGGGGTTGGAACTAGATGATATTTAAGGTCCCTTCCAACCCAAACCATTCTATGGTTTTGTCAGTCTAGTATTGACCTGTGCTCCTTGGCTGCATGCCTTTCAGGTGTGTGCCAAGGGTCAATGACTCATGGTGTTCAGACCCTGAAACCACAGCAGTGCTCAGTGGCAGGTGGGATACGTTCCAGAAATACACGTTATTTTCTTTTTACATCATGGAATTCCACTCTTACTTTTTTCCTAAGCCTAATTATGGTCCCATTATATTTTCTGCAGTTTTTCTTGTGTTAGATAAGTTTGCACAAAAATTACAGAAATGTTAATTAAGAAGTAGTACAGATTTTTGTTTGGTGTGTTAAGGCTATGAAAGACATTTTGGTTGTTGCTTCAGTCCTTAAATTTGATTGCTGTAGGAGATGGCTGCTCATACACGTAACAAATAGAAAACTCTTTGACAAATTAATTGACTGGCAAGCCAGGTTGAGTGCATGCATCCACTTTTTAATGAGTTATAATTAAGAAAAAAAATACAAGGAAAGTAACTATGATTTGATTATCAAAGTTTAGACAGGCAAGGTGACCTATGTGTGAACAGAAGAGTAATTATTTGAGAACTATGACATCACCTATCTACATCCCTCACATATTTTGTTAATTTAACCTTTGCCATCAGAGACAGGCTGTTGTCTGGTTTCTTCAAGCTGAAATGATCATATCTAAACTCTTTACTAGGAGCAGCAATGTGGGCTGGCCCAAAGGGTTTATATGATTCAGCTAACCTAAGGCCCAAGGGTTCCACCAAGCACCTTGATTGTTCAGAACTATTTTAAAACACTTGTTTCCCTCCTGCCAGGCCTCTCCTGTTAGAATATTTGGTGTAAATGTAGTGAACAGAAAGATTTGTTCTGTCCAAGGTGGTATCTCTGCCTTGTGCTGTACTGCAGCAATGAAATTGTTTTCTGTCAGAATATGAATGTGACTGGGTGTCCCTTTATATTTGCAGAATGCAGAAAGCTGCAGAGCATTATGGATGATTCACCCCAGGAAAGCCAGATGAGAACCTCTAACCCTGGCTTCCTAAGAGTAATGTTCAATGATGGACAAGAGATTTATGACCTCAGTTTACAATGTTTAACATTTTAATATAACAAGTTGTGAGTTTGGATGGGGAATTTATATTTGATAAGAAATAAATATTTGCTCTAAGGTACATAGGGGAAATATACTTCTTTCAGCTGGTGGCTCTGACCTCATGAGTAGCAGTGGCTTTATTCTGCACTGAAATAGAACACAGCCCATCTAAAAACATTGTAGTACTTCGCTTACCTGCTACTTCCTTTCCTGCTTAAGCTTCTCTTTCTCTCTCTTTTTTTTTTTCTCCTTAAAGATACATGACTTTGCTCTCAGAACGTGATAGAAACTAAAACTGGTGACTTCATCTGATGCACTCATTTCCCTGCAAGGAGAATAATAGAGAGAAAAAAGCCAGACTGCATTTGTATGTTGAGCAAAAAATAGTAGCAAGTATAGCCTTTTTGATAAAACCAAGAAAAAAGAGCCACAGTTCTGGCCTGTGTATCAGGGCATTATCTCAAAAATTGCATCTTTAGCAAGAATTATGTGGATTCAGTCTATGGTATCTTGTTCTTTAATAGGCTACTTTCTAGGAAACTGGAAAACTGTGTGCATACGAACATGTAGAAAGCTGTCAAACTGACCATCCAAACTCAAAGAAAACAGATGGTCTTATGTCTCAAAGAAAGACGTATTTCTCACATCTTACTATTTCTCACTAGTTTCAAGGCCGCATTTCATGTGCATAAAGCTTAAATATTCTGTGATTAGTGCATGCTTGTCTGAGACACTGGCAGTGAGCCTAGAGAAAAATGCCACCTTGAATCATATTATGTGGTGCCATCCTACAGGTACAGCACACTGCAGTGTGACACAGAACAGCTCAATGCACTCCTGTACTACCTAAATAAGGAAACAGAGATTGTCCATAATTTCATACAAAGTGCCATTGTTAACAAAGAGACTGCAGAAGAAAAAAAATACTTTTCTCTTTTTCGAGAAATAAGGTCTTTGATTCTCTTTCTCTTTTAATCCTTTTATTTAAAGGTACATACTCCATTCAGTGATTTTTTTTTCCCCAGGAGAAAGAGTGGTGGACAGGATCAGAGTAAACTGAATGCAGAAAGATTATCTTCTCATCTATCATGTCAAGAGTCCAGATACGAGTAAACCAGAAGTTCCAGTCTAGGCTTGGGTTGGCTGCTGATGCAAGAAATGAAAAGGGACTCCTGAGTATACAAACACCTCTGCTTGTGGTGGGTTCCTATGACCTTTTTAATGCCATGCCAGGGATCTTCTTGCTTCTACACATCACTGTTTTTGCAATACCTGGTCACTTGCTCAGTTGCTACAGCCTTCTCTCTAGAGAAGACAAATAGTCTAAATCTTGAGAGGCCTTGGGTCTGGAGTCATACTATTTTGGTGGAGATGTAAAGGGAATGAAAATATATAGCAAAATGCCACAGAGTAATAGAATCAGAAATGACAAGGGACAGAAAGTTCAGATAGGATACTGTTAGGACAGTTAGAAGAGATGAACACAGATAAAGAACATAGAATAAAATTAGATTTAAGAGTTGAAATAGTGGAAGGGAAGACATAGTACCTATTTGAGTGAGGAACCTTTTCTGTAAGAGAAATTCTTCACTGCCATGGGGTTTCAGTGCTGTTTCTGACCCGCAGAGATATTTTCTACCTCCTCCTTGTATTTGAGTGGTTAATTCCCATGTTTAGGGAATCCATGCTTCAGCCAGCAGCTTTCAGGTATATTGTTCATCATGTCATCATCATCAGAGCAGGAAGGTTCCTGCTGAAACAGTATATCTTCTGGAAATTAAATAAAAAGTCCAAGTTTAGCCACGTCCTTGAGGGAAGAAAATGAAAAATTTCGGATATAATAGTGTGTTGTATTTGAAAAAATAGTCAAAGAAGAATATGATTTTTGAGCAGCTCATAAAATAAATTGTATTAAGTAGCCTCTTCTTAAACAGAATTGCTCACACACCCCCCTCCCACCCCCAAATGTTTTGTTAGTTTTAACTTCCAGTGTATTCATATGTGTTAGGTTTAAAAAATGTTTAAAATGCCTTGGGTGAAATTTTGGTTCACATGTGACATCTGGAACCATGAAAAAATATCAGAAGTGCCATCAAGACATTACCAGTGTGAGGTATTTATTTATATTTCTATCTTTTTCTGCTCCTTAGGAGTCATCCTCAGTAGCTCAGAGCACGTAGCAAAATCTTTCTTTGCTGACTAGTTGTGAAAGGAAGGGAGTTTTCATAAGCAATAAAATAATGAGATACCTTTGGAAAATAAGACCTTAGAATTGTTCCATCTGCCCATAAGATATAAGCATTCATAAAGCATTTCAGTAAAACAATAGAAAATTATTTTAGTGCTATTTTTAATTCCTTCTGCTGTGCTGATTTACTTGTGTGAACAAAGCAACCAGAAAGCTTAATAAGTTTGGTCCATCAATAATCTGCATGCCAGCAAAACCCAGATGCTCATTGTAAGACTTTGCAGAAGATGATAAAATCTGTAATTTCCTTTAAATTCATTACAGTTTTGTTTATCGAGCAGAAATATGGCACTTAATTACTCATTCTTCTACAGAAGCTAAGGAAGATCCTTCGCCCTGCTTTAAGTAGTAGGTTCAGAGCTCACTTAAAGTGCCTCTTCATAGGCAACCCTCTCCAATGATTACCTAGAATAAAAGGAAAACTATTAAGATTCCTATGAGAACAAGTTAAGCTTGTTTTTCTACTTTTAAATAAGAACTCTTTAATCTATTGTTTCTTGTATTTATTGTTTAATGTCAGTGAACAGCAGATTCATTATAATGCATTAGTAATAGGTCAGTGAATTTTTCCTGCCAATCTATATTGATGTCTCTAACATAAATACCTTCAAACACACAGTCTAAAACAACACTTCTGCTCCCTGACACAATACAGATGAATTTGATTACTCTGTATTTAATTGAGATCAGAAATGGTATAAAAAAAAGCAACGGAAAACATTCTTTTCATCTGACAACTAATATATAGCAGCATAATTTTAGCTCTCACACATAGTTGATTTATTGTTGATGACATAGAAAAGTGTATATTTGTACTTACCCACAAATATATGATGTGTGCATCACTCTGATCCAGGATGTGAACTGATGCAGAAATTCAATAAGATATGTGGAGCTTAGCAGAAGGAAAGGAACTCATCAAGCCCTGCATGTGATCAGTTACCATCATGCAAATTTTATTTTAGCTGTATGCATACATTAGATGTCATCAAATGTACATGTAAATATGCCCAACTTGGAAGCCTGATATAACGTAGAATATAAAACCAGATTCAATTGCAGCATCCTATTTCTGGCAGTAGGAGTCTGATCCTAAAAACCCTTAGGGCCTCAATGTGACAGAAGCTGGCAGTTTATATTTTAAGTATAGATTTAAAATACTGTATATTTTTGCATTATGATAATTTAGACTAGAAAGTGAGAGATGGAATCAGTGGATGTCTGTGTTAAAGGATTATTTCAGGTGGAAAACATGTTCTCCTGAGGGACTCAGCAGGGCGGACAGGGATTTAAACTGGTCACAGTGAATTAAAGTGGTAAAAATAGAACTGCAGTAGAGCTGCAAAATTTGGATCTCGTCTTGGATTTCAAACATCGCTAAATTCTGAGTAAGTCTGTTCGGCGCACCTAAAGCGGCAGCAAGAGCAGGCCCAGCTGCCACCATGCAAATGGCACAGTGTGGGAGCCTGGAACATTCCAGGAGTTGCAGAGCATTCATATACCAGAGTTTATGAGTTGTCCCCATCATGTTTTGACAACAGCATCCCTAAGATGGCTAAAAGATCAGTTTTCAGTGTGTGAGAAGTGTAGATTTAGTTAGATGGGTGAGGACAGAAATCTACTTGAGTTGATAAAGAAATATGTCTGTAAACAGACACAGACATATACATGGACATTGACATTTATGATTGTTGAAGTTTTCTATGTGGATTCTGTTGCACACCTATTGCTTGAACCTTAATTTAGAACTTATCATGTCTTTGCATTAGCAGCCTGGAAATTATCCTGCTTACTTATTTTAAAACATATGACTTCATGTGGTGTAATACATGCTCTGAGCACATTCCAGTAAATTGTTGGGCCTAATGGGAGCTACCTGAGAAATTTTAATCTTCAGACACTAACTGTAATGGCTCAGCAGCTTAAGCTTTGAAGATATCTACAGCTAATACCATATCCAATTGCTGTTTTTATTCTTCCAAGACAGGCATAATGAGTCCCATGTAGTGTATGAAGGTCCTCTCCACCTTGGCACGAGTACCATCTGCTACAGCTGTACTCAGTTTATAAGCAGCTCTGTAGGTTGCTTAAATGGATTTTTATATACTTCATTGTCACAGTTTAAAGGTAAAATCCCTAGTTATTTAGCTCTGAAAGTAATATTTCCAGGTTAGAAAATGGGGTTGAATGAATTAATGCAGTAGAAAGTCTGTACACAAAAAACAGCATCTACAATAAAGCACAGACATTATGGCAATCAGCCCTGATTACATGCCTCCTCCACCATGAGATTTATGTGGATGTGAGAGCTGTCCTTCTCTTAGATTGTGTCTTCATGCTCATTTAAGCACAGCAGCTCACATTAACTAAAGGGGGTTAACATGAGCCATCTTTCTTTTGAAGGGCAGTTTGCTTTCGGAAGCTGCTTGGTGATCTCCATGCTGTGTTTTTCTCAGCTGGGCCAGGCTCAGCCTTTAAAGCCTTTTTCCATGCAAGCTGAGCAGTGCAGCTGCCCCTCTTAGCACATTCCTCTCATTAGCTGCAGCCTGGGAGCTCTCCTTAGCTTCTCCTACTGCACAGAAAACTCAGTTCCAGGACTTCTGCTCCCCTGGGAAGTGCTCGTGCCTTCACATTTTCTAAAAGCATCCATTCCCCAATGAAGCTGTCTAGGCATTGCAGCAGGTCTTTCTTTCCCTTTATTCCCTGTGGTCTGAACTGCATCAGGAAGAGTACAGAGTTGACCAATGTAGGTTGAGAAATATCCTTTGCAGTGTTGCTTGGGCCCCATATTTGCACAATAAAGATTCCTGGAAGAAGACCATGATACCTCATCATCTTATGTCTATTTATGACTATCATGCTATGACATGTCCTGTGCCCAGGATTTGTGGAAGATGCTTTAATGGTTTGTCAGAGAGTAAAAGACCATGATCTGAATATTATTTGCTGTAGTAATTGCATGTTTTCAAAAGAAGAGTCTTTGAAGACTCCGTTTTTTGGCCTGTAATTTTCTTTCTGTGGTTATCATTTTAGCTACATTCGTTACTATGGGTTTTTGGACTCACATCAAGGATAGTCCCACACATTTCTTTGAGAAAACCTTTCAAAATGTTCCATAGCTGCATCTCTCATTCATTTCTAGCAGATAAAGCTGATGAAAAAATCATACTGTAGAGAATATTTATGTGGCATACAAAATATTAATGACTGAATTTTTAGTACCAACTAGTAGCATTGAAAGCCAACCAATCTGATGATGAAGCGAGTATCTCTATCTGCATGTGAAGAAAGAAGAAAAATGCATAAATTAAAAAATTAAAAGCAAGAACTGAATATGGTACTGTGTACAAATATATATGAATTTAATTGTCATTTCTCCTGAACAAATAATATGAAGCAAATAACCTATTTTAATCTAACTTTTTAAATTTCATAAGTTGGTTATGAGTTGCTTAAAAATATAATTATTATCTTATATTTTTCACAAAATATTTTGGTGAATAATTCTAGACAATCTCTTTATAAATAGCTGAAAATAAAGGTTTGATATGATTTCCATCTTTCTATCCTCATCTACTCTTTAGGTAAGAGTAGTACATCATGATGAACTTTCTTAGCTTTAACAATTCCAGTTTTCAGTTTAAAAAATTTCCAGATGTCCAAAAAAAAGCAATATGTATCCTACACTAGTGACCTATTTTGGACTCTAAAATGTAGCTCAAGTTGCCATGCAGCCACCTCTTAAACTCAGAGGGGAGAGATAATCATCTACCAAAGGTGATTCTAGAGGTCCTGAGGGAAGTGAGATGAGCCCATGTTAAGGGCTCTTCAGTTTTTGGGGAATACAGGGGAGAGTAGACAGCTAAATTTTATACAGTCCTATTTAGATAGGCAGATTCTTGCATGCTAAATGTAATGAGTCAATTGTGTGTCATTTCCACAATGCAGAGAGCTGTCATTGCAGATCTGTTAACACGCAGCGCCAAGGGGGTACTGAGGTACTCCTACTACTCTATCACACCTGCAGGAGGCAGGAATGGCTTTGGCTTCTGATCCGGAAAACTCTAAGCTTTGGGTTATGAAGATGGAAGGAACCAGATACAGATACTGGGGCAGTTTGCAGGCCACTATGCATTTCAGTGCTTGCACAGTGGCTTGGATGTCCCATAACCAGAGCTCGTAAGGCTGAGCCAGTGTTTGACTCATGTTAAGTTTCTCCATAAGTATGGAGTACTTCTACACTTAGACCTGAAAACTGTTCAGCAGGAGTGCTATGTGGTGAATTCATTCCTGGATTTTTGAAGACCAAAGAAATTCCGAGAGAAAGTTGAAACTTTTGGAATGAGAGTTGACAGATAGGACTGTGCTATAATTTTCCTGCAATGCTTTCAGTTTTACAAGCTGCAAAGGAAGTTTCTCAGTTTGAATCTGTCTGATCTTGCTGGTCATCATGGTTTATCTACTATGAATTTCTACAGCAAATTTCCTGAAAAACTTCTGGGAAAAATGAGGTTCCACATTAACCCATGTATTCTAACCTAAAGGTCACAAAGTCTTTCAAGTGTATTGCCTATAGTGGGAATTATGTGGCTAAATCTTTCTGTGGCACTTTGAAAATAGATAGCAATAGACTATATCTTTCTCTGCTTCCAAATGCAGATGAGTGATCTCTGAAAAAAGAACTGGAGAAACACTAGTAGCTAAACAAGTCTTAGTGTACATTATGGAATGCTTATAGCTATTCATAATTTTTCATCTTTATCCAATGCAGGTTGTCCTAGGACTTTCCATGTCTGGGAGCAGACATGGAAAAGAAATATTTTTGCAAAAGTTACAGCCTACTATGAGTAAAAAAAGCTACCTGAAATTTTTTTCTTAATTTTATTGACTTCAGTAATTATGGCTGCGGTCTTGTACTCTGAGGTCTTGTCTGTGCTTGCAAGTCCCTTCAGCTTTATCTGTCATGAATCTGACCTTTCCCTGGGGTTCTCTGCACCCTTTGGAATTAACATACCCTTTTCTCCAGGTGTCACAAATCTGACTTTGCTCTTCAGACTGCACTCTTTTGTCTTCATTATTTGCAGGCAGCCCTCGTGCTCATTTCCTTCCCTCTGTTGTCCCGTTTCAGCACCCTCAGTGGCCCTGAGCATCTCAGGATCTCTCTTGTGAGCACTTAGTGAAGGCTGGAAACATTGAAATGAAAGGCAAAGTTATTTTGAACTCATAAGCTCTGATCGTAATCCATAATAAGATTCATTATTAAATGTCACCCTGACCCATTTAATTTCCAATAAAAATCATATAGCAACTGTTTATCTGACACATCATTTAAAAAAATAAAATCAGGGAATGTAGCATTTGAAAATATGTGGTTACTGAGCAGAGCTAATAAAGGGGAACTCATGGTGGGAAAGCTCATTGCCAGGGATTGAACTTATGTCAGCAGTAGATACCAGTACTGTAATTACAGATGATATTAATAAAAAACATTAAGTGCTTTAAGTCACAGAGATCTTTCAAGAAATTACTAGTAAATACAAAAGGATCACCTCATATTATTGTCAGTGGTTTTTTCCACAGCCAGTTTCTCAAGGGTCTCAGGGAGAGAGAGTGAGCAGTCCTGAAAACTCTCCTAGATACTTCAGGCGTTGGTTACCTGCTGAGGATAAGACAGGAAGAACCCAGTCCTATGAGAACTGGAAACCTGTCCTAGTGGACAACTAGCAACTAAATACGTAGTGTTAACTTGGTTATCTATCCCTGGATCAAATTTGGTTATCTACCCCTGGATCTACAGGTCTTTATTCGGAACCCAAATTAACAGGGAAAACATTTAAGTGGTACAGACTCTGCATCTCCACCTTCAAACTTGTAGTAGCTGCTCCACCCCTCTGGAGAAAGCAAACTCACTAGAAAATGGAGTGTACTCTCAACTGTCAGAGAAATCCTGGTGCAAGCAAGAAGCAAGCATTTCTAGTGTTTTGACTTTCTCTGATGCAGATAGGATTTCCAGTTCATAACATTTTAGCTGTGTACAGCTGAAAGACAAGAATTTAGTCCACAACTTATACTTTCTCAGCATGAGGGACGGAAGAAAAACTCCTGTTTCAAGAACTCTGCCGTATTTCACCTGTGAAAATATGTGGCAATTGATTAATGATATTGCCTGCTTGTAGTATCTTTGATTCACTGCAAAATTCTATGCCTTTTGGAACAGGTCCATATTCTTCTCTGGAGAGCTCCAGAGCTGGGTTCCATGTTCCTGGTGGGGTCTCTCTCACCAGAGCAGAGCAGAGCAGTGCAGAGCAGAGCAGAGCAGAGCAGAGCAGAGAAGAGCAGAGGGGCAGTGTCCCTCCCCTGCCCTGCTGCCCACACTGCTTTGGATGCAGGTCAGGACATGTTTGGCTTCCTGGGCTGCAATGCAAATTGCTGGTTACGTCCAGCCTCTCACCTACCGGGAACCCTGAGTCCTTCTCCCCACAGGTGCTCTAGATCCATTCTCCACCCATCCTGTCCTTGTGCTTGGAACTACCTCAACCCAGGTGCAAGACCTTCACTTGGCCTTGCTGAAGTTCCTGAGGGTTGCACAGCTCCACCTCTCAGCTGTCTGGGGTGCACGTTTGTATTAGAGGCAACCATACAACCTTCAGATGACACACCCATGTCCCCAGGACACACACACATAACAATTTCTAATAAATTTGGTAGGGTTTTCCACTGCGACTGGTAAAAAACAGCCTATAAATGACTTGCAAAAAAGATGAAAGCAAATTATAATTCAACCATTTTTATATAGAACATATTGCTTTGCATAGGAATGGTTGGTTTATGGCTGTCTGAAACTAATTATCTCATTCCATTCTCAATGACTTATTTATTAATGGTGCTGATTTTACTCATACACAAAACAGTTTTATATATAAAATTGATAAATACATTTAATTTATTGATTTGCAAATGAAAAATTTATTTGATCTAAAAATTTTATTGGTTCATAAGAATGAAATATTGATTTTTTTCTGTAATATAAGTTTCAGATGGGCACTTAAGTAGAGGCAGCAGAACTGCTTGTACTTTTGATGGAAGTCTAACAAGCTTTTCAATCTTATCTTTATTTTGAGGGTTTCATAGCTAGGTCATAAAAAATGAGTTTGGGCTGCATCTTCTTTTAAGACAGTTGCATATCTAGTGCTTGACATCTCAGCCAAGAGTGCTTTTAAACATGTTTACAAAACAGATTGGTCTCTGTTAAGCTGTACATGTTTAAAGTAAATGCCCATTAATGTAACTGTAGATTTATTTCTGTCTATAATTTCTCTAATTGGCAGTTTGGCATCTTCTGTGTTTTCTGCTAAAGAAAATAATGTGTTCATTGAAGAATAATAAAAAAGTATGTTAACATCACCGCATGCTCTATAGACAAGCAATGTGTGGACTTACAGCTCATCCTGGTGGTCCTGAATGAGAGTATTTTCATAACCTGAAATATTAATGAGTTAATTCCCCTTAGCCCTGGGACAGAGAAATATTCAAGCACATCACAATAGTATGCTCCAAACTCAGCAGGCAGCAGTGCACTTCACTGACTTGCAGATTCCTGTTATTCTCACACACATTGTGCCTACTGTCTAGAAAGAGAAAGGTAATGAGCTGCATTCATGGTGATTCTTTATATTTCTGTATAAAATACATACCAAGATGCTTACTTTGCATAATAACGTTATACACTTCCCACCAGAGTGTAGGAAGGATTTTGCTGGCATTAGAGTTAGCTTTATCAGGAATAGTATGGTGTGGACAACTTCATTTATTCACATACTATATCTCAGTCAAAGCAAGGTGGGTGATTTGTTTTTGGTTTTGTTTCTGTTTTTGTTTTTTCCCCTGCTTCTACCAAGATTTGCTCAGCAACAAACAGGCGGGATCTGATCTCAACTGGAAGCCTATTTGAGTTAACAGTAATGTCATAGATACTAATTTGCAGGGAATTTCCTTCAGACACACACACTCTTTATATGTCTAATAATGAATTTTGTTTTTATTATAAAATAATTAGAAGGAAAACCACAATTGAATGGAATCAGATACACTGTGTCAATTATGTCTCTGTGGATTTGCATTGGTTTCAAGACTTCATACAATGCCTGAGTCATGACATGTCACTGCATGGTAGGTCAGTTTGGTCCCAGAGATTGGCCAAGGTACTTCCAGCTATGCAGATAGGCTGGACAGAATATAACCTCTATCACATCTCACCTCAAAAGATAGAGTTTCATCTACTACAGACATGCAGACACTGGTTTTTTACCTTCCTTCAGTCTTTGTGCTCACCTGGAGACACAACACTTCTAAAACTATCCACTGAGGAGTATAAGTAGCCTTGCAAATAGTACAGCAGTTCTGGGAGCACTGAAGCTGAGAACCTGCATGACCAAAAGCCTTGTGTCAGAAAACAAGTTAAATGAAAGGTAGATGGAAAAGGATGCAATAAACAAACTGGATAAATACAATGTAATAGGGAAAACATGGGATAAAGTAATACTTATCATAACTGTTTGAAGATTAAAAGAATGATTGAAGAGTGAATAAATGACACACTTTTAGATCCTACTGTTAGATTCTTTACCAAAGGACCTGCTATACAATTATTTGGGGAACCTGACAGATGAGTTGTATGTCTAATTATAAATAAACTGATCGTGCGTAAAAATACTTAGGAGGATATTTATTCGTCAAAAGTCCTTGGAAAAAACACATAGATAGAATAATTTTTGTAAGGAATATTTATTTTCAGTTCCATTTAAACAACTCACTTTTGTAACACATACTAAAATCTTTAGGAAACATTCTATGAAATTTCAGGATTATAACCACAGTAATTAATTAAATGTATTTCATTTCTGGAGATTAAAATACAGAATATGTTTGCATCATTCTGCATTTTATTAGGTTGCTGCCTTTTGGTATGCTTTACATTAAAAATACATGACTGACACTCTTTATACCAGTAAGCCTTTTTATTGAAAAAAAAAATTATTGCATTAAACTACATTCCCAGGGATTCCTTGAATAAGCTAAAACAAAAGTCCCATTGCATGTACAATAGTGCAATTCACTTAGCTACTGTATAATATAAAACACTTTATACAGAGAATACAAAACAAAATTACTAGTTTACATATTATACTAGCCAGAGTATTATCCAGTTTTAAATATAAACTTGACACTTTTAAAATCAATCTGATCAAATGGCATTTTTATGCAAATCTGCACAACAAATATACATGTTGAATGTATTCCAGAAATGTATCAGATAAAAAAGAAGTCCTAAATAACAACAAAAAAGATTATCATGGTGTGACTCAGGAAAATTTTTTATTGGAATTTTAAGGTGTGGGTGACCTCTTTCCTTAGATTATGTATCAAGAATACACAATCAAGCTAAAATAGATTATTAGCTTGGTGTGTATATATCACTGCCATAAGGATACTATAACTCTTTTAAAAATCTCTTTAAACAAAATCAAAATTGTAGCACGGCTCCATACATCAGGCTCAATAATGCTTTTAATAATTGTAATGACACATATTTAATGTACATTACTGATGAAAGATATATGGAAGCAATTAGAGAAAATATATAATTTCAGCTGTGCCCATAGCTTATTACATTTCTCCAAGAAAATCCCTTCTGTGCACTGACAATGGTATTGGACATTGCCTGTGTTTGGTAATCAGTGATTACTGGTTTTCTGTTGTGCTCTTTCTGTTCCTAATCTCTCTTTTTCTGCCCATTAATATATCTCAAAATTCTAATTCCCATTGTTCCAAGAATTAATCTTCATTGTCAATTTATTTGCCCTACCGTGTTGGTATGTACAGTGATGCATGGGAATTCTATGATTTCATTTATTCTAGAGTCTCACTGTATGGTGCATACATTAAGGAAAACAAATACATCTCTTTTCCATAAATGATCTATGCAGTAGGATAAGTTTGATTTGGTCAGGTTTCTTGCCACAGAAATTTCTATAGTATTAACATTGTCTGGTAGAAGTGGGAATACAAAATATGTGTACACACATTAAGGATGAGATTAGCCCATCATTCCTTCAGTTCCCTATTTTTCTTTTGGTGTTATCTACCTAGGGTACAAATGAACTCTTATGCACAATGAGAACACCTGGGTTTACTTCAACAGAGATGAAACTGGGCCCACAAATTTAAAAGCTGGTGGGGCTGGAAATGCACCTTTTATGCTGGTATTATCCCTGGAGTGTGGGTGATGGCCACACAGTCCAGTAAGCCCCTCCTGGGGCACAGCTTGACCTGCTACTTTAGATGTCCAATTCCGAATGTTTCTACAGAGTTATGACTAATGTGTCCAAGTGGCCCACTGAGTGAGTGATCTCCATTCAAGCATGTAATGATTTTCAGAGCTGTTAAGTCAGAGTAAGTGGAATATGTTTGATTCTCAGAAAATAAAGTATCAGAAGTAAAATATATGTAAAGTATATGTAAATTCAGGCCTTATTTTGGGAAAATTTTCAGCCAAAATTGAGAGGAAGAATTGTTAAACTCTGAAAACATTTAGTTCTACATTCTTCCCAAATAAAATTTTTGACTTCCTTAATTTTGAAGCAGTAATTTAAATTAAAGAATTACTCTACAATTTAAATTAGAAAAATAAACAGAATTTATATGCTACTTACATGCAGATAAGTAATACCAAAATGGCATGAATCCATTTTCTTAATGAGACTAAAAAAAAAGGTGGAAATCCAACCAAAATATATTTGAGGGTGCTGGTGCCACCAATCTTTTTCAACACCAAAATGTTTTGCTTCTGCATAGTCTCCATATTTGTTTTCTGTTTATTTTTTTTTCCAATAGCTTAACCATCAAACGTTTAAAGCTACTTTGAAAATACAAAACTAGCAGTCACAACTTGTAAAGTAACTCAAAAAGTTTGGCATATTACCAGTTTATGCTGAAGAAGCTCCAGAAAGACAGAAATTAAAATAATTCCATTTTATTGCAATTGATTGATGTATTTTGATTAAAACTACAAAAATTGGTTCTGTTGTATTTTAAAGACATTATTTATTTGCAATTAGATTTTTCAGCTTCTTCAGGTAGCTGAATATAATGGAATAAAATTCCTCCAAAAGTTTTTCAATGTGTTTTATATTGATTCTGAAAGGTACATTTTGTGCACTACCTGATTGCAAATAAATTAAAATTATTTCAAATGTTTTTAATCCAAACAAACAGGTACTGTGTGTTGGATACTTCATTGGCCAATTTTTTGGGGGAAGAATGCCTGCAGTCTAACCATAATTATGAACTAATTTCATGCTAAATATCCTGTGTTCAGTTAGAAACATTATAAAAAATGTCAAACTATGGCATTCAAAGAGATGCTGAAGCCTTCACCTATTTCCAGATACACAGTTAATACAAACAATTTCAGCCACACATTACTCTGAAGGTTGGATACATGCATTCAAACAGTGTGGATTCGTAATTTCAATTTGCTTGTTGAGAGTTTGGGAAGCCATGCGAGAATCTTGACATATTTGTTTAGATACGATAAACTTTTAAATGCTGAGTACTTAAACAAGTTTTTCTCCGAGTCTCAACCTGTAGAGCCAGTTTTTGATCAGAATTTTTCTTCTGCATCTTTATGAATATCTGCATGATTTTAAAGGACTGGCCAATTGTTTCTCTTGTTTGTGAAAGGGATGAAAAATATGTACACATTCTTTGGGAAAGACTCTTCCACACATCAGAGCTCTGTTTGCTGGGAACTTTTGGCCAAGTACCTCTGAGGTTCAAAGCCAGCATTGGCTGCTTGGCAATTCTGGGCTGGTGTGGCTCACCCTGACATGCTCTGTGACACAGTCATGCCCAGGCAGTGCCAAAGAACTTGGCTTCTCAGTGAGCCTTCTTGGATGCTTGACTCAGAGAGAAAAGAGGCAGTCTGCTTCTGCCAGCACAGATCTCCCTATGCTAAGGGAATGCTTTGTTATGTACCCGTGGCCTGACTGCAGTCCCTTTACACTGTCCAAGCAACATATGCAGGGATGAAATCTCTAAAGTATCTTCAAGGTGTTGTTGTGATCCTCACCTTCTAGTGTTGACTCATCACCCCTCCCTCTGAGCCTCCCCAGTTTAATTTGGCCAGGAGACAGCCCCAGGGTCTGCTGGTCCCAGATACCTTATTTTTTCCTCAGTCTAAAATACCTTAACCAAACCAGGCACTGTTTCATATACAAACTCAGAAAATCAAATCTTTGAGGTGTTTCAAGATTGCTCAACCCTAAATTGTGCTACTTTAGATCTCTCATCAGTGTTGATATTGATCCCATTTTGTCTGGGTGCTGTGGTCCCTTTCCTACTGGCAGTCATGGACTTAACTTCAAGCTACTCTTTTAAAACATTCTGTAGAATGACACTGGCCACCCATCCTTCTTGTGATAGTATCACAAAAGGCTTTAAAGCAGCTTTTCCTCAGTGATACAAGAAGAAAATCAACATTCATATGCTGTCAGCCAGATTGTGGACTTTAAACACAACTTTAAGCACAACTCTTTGCTGTTGTGCTCTCAGCAAAACATTAGATTTCCCCTCAGATGTGATTGAATGCTGAATGCTTTATTTTATTTTAATTTGGGATTGGAGCCATGATGAAATCATTTGGACTAGTTTAAGTAGCTAGAAACACTGAAAACTTCTTTTGCTGTAGGTAACTGTTGGGTCTGGATAGAACAAGAATAGTGATGGGGCTCTTGACCTTGGAATAAGGGATGAACTAAGTGATTTGGGTGTATAGCAGAAGGTGTGGCCGTGTTCAGGTGTGGTGTAAATAAGGCTGGGATATATGCAGTGTGTGGCAGTGCAGGGTAGGTCAGTGGGGAAGGGTGGAGGGGAGTGGCAGACACCAAGTGCAATGGGTGTCCTGTCAGCAAAGCAGGGTGGGTGGGAATAAGGGCTGGGGCTAATGGGGAAAGTGATATGGGGGCAAAATGTGCCTGAGAGAGGGGGTGGAGGGGTGCTAGGGAGAGATGGCTGCCGTGGGGGTGCACAGACGCCGAGACAGCAAAGCGTTGCAGCAGCGTGTGGTGGATGGTGGTGACAGTAGCCTGCTGCTGAACAGGGAGGGCAGGAACTGCTGGTGTTGCAGAGAAGGCAGCTGGTCCTGGGGCTGGCAAAACTTTCAGATGTTTCGCCAGAAGTTGTTTCTGCATGTGCTGCTGGGCTTGCAGCTGCAGCAACCTGTATTTGTCTACTTCTTCTGGTGTAAATGTGATAGGCTGCTGTGTTAGAGGAGGGGAGGTGGATTTACTGTACACTTCTAGGTCATTCAGTGTATCACCATACTTCTGCATAGCATTGTCACAAAAAGAGTCTGAACTGCCTTCTGCCCGGTTCAAGTCCATGTTTACATCATGTAGTTCTTCTTTGGTCTCTGTTGAATTAGCGACAGAATATCTATTAGAGGGAAAAGCACCAGGGAAATCATTTGGTACTGGATCACAGCTTTGTATCAAGGGCTGCACTTCTCTAATGAAGAGATTGGTTTGTTCCTTTATTGCTGTGTTCCTTTTTATGCTTGGGCTCTGATAGCCTGTTTCAATTTGAATCATGTCTTTAAGAACACAATGATCATAATCAGTTCCAGGTGAAAGAGAAACATTTATCTGTGATGCTTCAGTGTTGTTTTTCTTCACACTGTTTTCCAAAAAACTGCTTTCATTATGTCTGATGCCATTTTTACCTTTGCTTAGCACTTTCTCTGTCAAAGGTAACATTGCAATGTCACCTACTGATGAGGAAAACTGAAGAGCAAAGTGACTTTGTGAGTGATCCTTTAATTCTATCCCACTACTGATTGAAAATCTCTCTGGATCATGCATTTGTTCCTGGGTTTTCTTAGACTGCACTCTTTCTAAAAGTAACTTGGCTGTCATTGACTTTCTTTTTCCACATATGTCTTTTGCCAGGTTTCTGGAAGAGCAGGTGGCAAAGTTTTTAGACTGAGAGTTGGAAGGCGCAGTTTCAGCTTTTCCTGGTTCAGCATCAGAACCTCTCTCAGCATCCTCTTTTGTTTTGTTGTCACAGTTGTCAGTCTCTTTTGAGAAGGATCCTGAACTGCTGCATCTTGATATTCTGCTGCTAGATGATCTTTCACTGCTTCTTGAATCACTAGTGGAACCACTTTTGGATTTGTGGCAGCTTCTATTCCTACTAAGCACTTTGCCAAAATGCTGATGTCTACATCTGCTGTGTTTAGGCCTTTCTCTGATTTGTAAAAGTTTATGTCTTGAACATCTTGGATATTTAATTGTGCCACTCTGAATACAGTTTCTAGTTCTGTGACTTCTACTATGACAAAGATAATCCTCGTCTGTATCATCTGAAGTGAAAATACACTTGTGCTTTCTGTGTTTGTGCCTTTCATCTGTCTTGTTTTTTCTTTTACAACAACAAAGCAAATTATTTCTTCTGTGATTGTTTGATGTGGGACTCATGTAGCTACTTGTACTGCTAACAGAAGTGTCAGAATAGCTGGAATGTCTGCCAGATGAGGACTTTTGAGGAGATGGGAATCTCCAGCATCTTGTATAACTTCCACATCCTTCATTATCTGAATACTTGCTGTTTGAACTGGATTTACAACTAAAGGAACTCCCACTAGAATATTTTCCACTGTCACTTATGTCACTGCTGCAGCTGACCACATCTTGAAGGGATCTGGAGTCATTTTGGTTCTCATATTTTTCTTCAGAATCAATTAAATGACATTTTTCAGACTTAGAGTTTTTAATCCTAGACATAAAAGCAGAAAAGGAAATGCTTTCGTTTTTAATGTTCTGAGTTTTTCTTTCACAGCCATGGAAATGATGCTTTAAAGGTCTCCTCAGTGATGTTGTATAAAGACTTTTTTCTGTCACATAATCCTTTTGTGAGACATCAAGGTAAGCAGGCACTTTGGGTATATTTTCATTCAAATAATCTGCAATGCATTTTTGACCATTTTCATTCATTTCTTTCCCTATGTCAGACTCAGCTTTTTGCTTGGCCTTTCTTGGATTTAGGGAACCTTTCATCTTCTTTGGTTTCAACAACTGATTATCTTGTTCATTTGACATTTGCTTGTGTTTTATTAAACCTGAGGGTTCATATTCATCTCCAGTCTTATTTTTAGAGAGCTCTTTACGGCTTGCTTTGTTTGTTTCATGCTCTTTACCCTCCCTGTGATTTAAAGAGACTCTGAAGTCAAAATACAATGGATTACAGCCATATGAAATACAGGGCTCCGTTTTTGTAAACAAAAGTAATTCTGTGGGCCACTGCAGAGCAGTGGTGCCATCTTTGCTCACTACATGGAGGAAAGGCAATGCCTGGGGCTTAACTTCTTTAACCATGGTCCCCTTTTCAAGTGTTTCCATATTTCCATCTGTGGTTTCTGTAATCTCCAAAGATCTTTCTCTTTTTATCACTCCAGGACTGTCATTAATGTTGCTTGAACAGGTCAGCTCAGGTGCTGGCTGTCCTGGGAGCTCAGATAACTGGGCAGGCAGGTGGGCGTTGCTGTGCTTGTAGATGTTCAGCTGTGTACAAAAATTGCTAGGTTGGCATGAAGATGAGATGGGAGTTTCTAAGAATTGCTCAGATTCATTCAGTTTGCTCTCTTGCTCTGTTTCTCTCAACGAAGCAGAAAAATTCAAATTTGGAAGTGGTATTTTGACTTTAGAAAAGGAAGGATTAGCTCTGAATTTTTCTTCTGATTCCCTATCACTACTTTTATCATTTTCCTTTAGCATTTTAGGTTTTGCAGCTACATAACTTGATACACTGTTATCCAAATCCATTTGTTCTTGTGCAATAGGTGACTCTTTATCCAAACTTGCTTTCAGTTGTTCCTCCAAAAGTGTGACAGAATGACAGCCCTCAATAGTTTGCTTTTTACTGTGGTTGGGGGACTCACTATAATCATTTCCTTCTTCACAGTTCTCACTGAAGACTGATGCTGAGGACTCAAGCTTCAAAGGGACCTTCTTAGAGAATGAAAAAGACACTCCTGCCCTTTGAGAGGTATTGTTGCTGTATGGGAATATTTGTGAGACGCGATTTCCAAGTGCATGGTGTCTTTCAGCTGGGGGGTGGTGCCTGCTTATAATAAGTTGCTGTTTCTCTAGTATGCTTTTGGAGAAGCCTTGTCCTTCACTTGTGATGGCTCTTTGAGAACTTGCTGTGAACTTGCTGCCCTTGTAGAGGAAAATGCCATCTGGTGATTGCTGCTTTTCCAGGACTAATCGGGGGGCTTTAAGCAATGGTCCACTCCCAGTGATGCTTTAAGATAGAAAAATAAAGGAAAAAGAAAGCTGCATTGAGTAACCAAGTTATGACAGAGTTTGCATTTGACAATGTCTGTCTGGTGAAGGAGGGTGTCACTCAATTTTTACAAGGTAAAGCTAAGTTTCAACAAACGTGCAGTTTATCATCAGTTTGGTGTTTGGTATGGACAAGACAGTCTCTACACATAGACAATTACATGTTTTAATGTCAGCGCATGAATGTTCTTTTTCAGTTATGCCCATGTACAAGCAGAACAAATACTGGTTTTATTCCAAATTTATATTTAGGAGAACCTAAACTGTGGTAAGTCTTGCTTTTCTGAAAGGCTTCTGCAAAGGAAATTGTGCTATGTTCAAAAAGAGATACTTCCACCTGGAGCATCTGCAAAATCAAACTCTAGAAGACAAAAAGAAACATTCTGCTTGCTTAGGGAAGAATGTGTTTCTTTGTCTTTTTAAAGAGTAAGTTCCTATTTTATTCCATACTAAATGACTTTGCAAAATATTCAAAGAGATATTAATACTAAAACTGTCAGCAAACATTGGAGGGGAAGAAAATCACAACTCCACTGGTCTGATTATCAACCATGATTTGACTTTGCCACATTTTCTGAGTCTTACTTCCATTAATTAAATAATTTCTCATTTCAAAATATGTCAGATTTTAAATGTGATTTAGTTTTCTTGTAATTAAAAAAAAAAAGTTGCCTGTTCTAAGGCCTTAACAAAAACAGCAAACCACTGATTTCTTGAAACAGATAAACTGAGACTGAAAGGATTGGTACCATCTTCCATTGAAGATGTGACATGTATGGCCACCATAAAAGTGTTTTTCAAAAATATATTTTAAACACACATTTCTTTATACTAGTTATCTACATTTGCTATCAGTGCAGTACTACAGTACACTTACAAGAAAAAAATAAAAAACTAGAACCAGATAAAATAAAGAGTTTGATAAAAAATATAAAACACTTTAATTAAATTTAAATAAATTAAAACTGTTAGATCTGCATATAAGCTATCTATAATTGGCAGTCATGTTTTATAAATGCTATAAAAATACATTGATCTTCAACAATGGGAAAGACTGAAAGACTCCCTGGAGTAGGATCAACTCATAAGATGAGAATATTCGTGTATTTCAGAGCATATATTTGCATTTGCCAGAAATTCAGCATCAGGAGATACAAATTAACCCCCTAATTGTACATGAAGAACAAATCTTTTCTTGGAGAAAGCATATAAAGAAATCCTTTTCAAAGTCTTCTTGAAATAGCAAAATAAAATTTTTCTGTGCCCAAGATTAACAATAATTTTGTTGTCAAATTGAATTAGCTCGTTGTGTGAAACTGTGTTGGAACCTGAGACACAGCACTCAGGTATGGTAACAATTGTATGTGTGTGGACTTCTGCTTACAAAGGATGACATTCTGTCTTTCCTGAGCAATTGGGAGTGCTACCCCTCTGCCAAAATCCTGGCACTCAGCCTCCCCTGAGCCTATTAGTGATTACAGGGAGGAATAGCAAGCTCTTCCCTTCCACACTCTATGCAAAATATTATGGTCTCCTGGCTCTTTCTAAAAGCAAACTTGCTCTTTCCCTCCCAGATTCGTTCTGGCTTTCCTATTATCACTGATATTATCACTCTATCTGGGGCTACATCTTCAAGTGCGTGGGCATAAAGGAAGCTTCCCACAGGCAGTAACATTTGTTTCAGCAGATTTGTATGAAAATGGAGTCATAATCATAAAAGTGATATATTAGCACTAAATTGTTATATTTCAGCAGATTGCTCAAAAGCAATTACATAGGCCAAAATGAGTTTGTAATAAACTCTGAATGTGGTTATTTCCAGGGTACAGTAGTCTTCAGATGAATTTAAAACAATGCCAGTTTATTTATCTGATTAACTCATTGTGGTCATAGATTAATGTAAACAATTGGTCTGATGGCAGTCTATTCTACTGAAGCATTTAGTGTCATTAAACAAAGGAGATTTCTCAAATTTAAAGGTTTACTAATGCAAATCTTTGTCCTCTATCTTGATATTAATCAATAGAGCTAATAGTATTAGACCAACTTAATTCAGTTAATTACTTGTTTTTCATTCAAATTATCCTACAGAGAAACTGAAGCATAATCCCAGCACCTTAAAAGTAGTAAAAATTATTCACAAAGGGTTTATCCTCTCCCATTAACTTATGATCAAATGTTAAGACAGTCATACTAATCTCCTCAGATCAGTTTGGATAAGGTAAAATGGTGATATTATAAAAGCATCTTCAAAGCACTCCATTTAGAAGATGTGAGAATAACTATCTGCAAGAGAGAAAACGACAAACTTTCAAACAGCATGTAATTAAGGCAGAGGTTTTCAATGTATGGTTTGCAGAACAGGATTATTTTGAGTTGAAGACAGCTGAAAACAGGTTACGGTACACACAATCTCTGTATATTACTTGTGTAGGAGTAAAAATATTATAATTTCATCTGGAAGGGAGGAAATAGGGCATTAAAACCTCATATGATTTTTAAAAACTTGCCATTCTGACTGCTTCCGTAGCTCTGCAAGCTGGTGGAGTCGCTTGAGTGCTTTTTCCTGTTTCTTCTCATCTTTCCATGACTTTGAAGCCACATTTCGAGCAAATTCCCTTTGTTTTAAATCTTTCAATCTCTGTGTGAAAAGAATATAAACAGAAGGGATTAGAGATGTACACACCAGATACAGTTCCTCTTACTCAACTTATTTACTTTTCATGAAGTTGGTATGTAAATGGAGAATAAAAGTATACTTAAAATACTATAATAGTGAGAAGAGATAAAAAATGTTATTTTTGCTTAACAAAACAGCATAATTTGTCCTGTGCTATTTATCTGATAGATGCCTATGTATGAATGACAGCTTTTTTGGTTTCTGATGAATACAAAAATGTTCTGTTGTGTACAAATACAGACACAAAACTAGAATCCATTTAATAAGGTCAACATGTTCCTATTTAATTATACGTGTTGAAATGTAATCCACAGGCACATACTGGAATGATTCTGAGCTGCTATGTGTAATATATTTTATAGTTCTCTACTTGGACATATATACACAGATGTGTGGGGTCTTAACTGTTGGTTTTGTACCAACAAATGGCTGTATTATTTTCTCAAAGGACAGAGAACTACTGTCTGAAATATTTGATCAAGAAACTATTTTATAGTTATTTTCACAATTTTTTAATCACCTCACACATCTATAAACCAGGTAATTGCTGCTGGAGAGAGAAAAATTCTTTGCCTTTATTATTTTTTTTTATTGCCTGATTTTGCACTACCAATAACATAAGGGAAACTAAGGAGGAGACGTAAACTAGAAAGTGTCAACAGCATCCTCTGCAAAAACAGTTATCTCTGAGTTCACTGTGCTCTCTAGGAGCCAGCAAGTCACTTCTAACCTTACAACTCCCGAGTTTAGATCCATGCTTCCATACTCCATGGCAGAAATGCCTTCCCCCTTCCCCACCTCTCCAGAGTTTGGGGAAAAAATGTTTGCAAGCAGGGAGGGAGCTCTGGTGTATTCAGCCAGATGCCCATACTGGAAGCTTTGAGGACCAGAACTGAAACTAAACTGCTGAATTTGTTTGCCCCTCGGTCCAGAGGTGGCTGCACTCATCTGTGTAATTCAGAACTAATGTATCAACACCATGCAATGCTAAATTTTCCATGGAGCTGTTTTTGCAAAGTAGATTTGAAGAAAGGTTTTGATATCTCAGTCGTTTTTAAACTGCTGCCCATCTTTCTGCATCTAAGCCTACTTGACTGTCCACCAACACCTAAAGATCAACATCTAAATCACTGCCATCATCTCCTGCTGTTGTTTCACTCACTATAGCAGGGCCAGAAGATCGATATGCATCAGTAGGATAAATTGAAGGCTGACCAAGCATTGTAAAGGTAAACACTGCTTTCTGCAGCTCAGGTATGGGGAGCAGTCTAGCCATGGCACAGAGCTGTACACTGGCCAACATGCACCTGCTTCTGAGAAAACAGGGCTCGAGGCAAAGAGTCCTCAGCTTGCAGAGGTCAAGAAAATTATAAATGCATGAGAGAAATGCTTTCTTGAGAGAAGTCTAAATTTTGCTAATAGATTAGGACAAAGCAAATGGGTGAAAACCACCATCTCAAGAGATGACAGATTCTTTTTTGTCCAGCTAAGGTAAAAGGATCCAGTTAGCGGCAAAGACATAATATGACATACGAGAGGCATGGAAAAATACTTGGTGGAAAAACAGGCCATACAAGATCTGTGATTTCTTTCTGTGAAGAGTGCTGGAAAGCTGTAGTGAGCATCTCTCACCAGTGTCACATCAGCTGTCCTTCAAGTATGGGATTTTTTAAAAAGTCAGATAACATCTGGGAGGGAAAAATAAGTGCTGGGAGACTAAGAGCAGAAGTTTTTTGTTTACTCTCAGCCTTTTGGACCCCAAGACATATGCCTTTGAGAACTGATCTGGAGACAGGGAAAGCTGGGCTGTCCACAAATCATCTGCTCAGGGAGCTTAAGATGGGTCTCTGTGTCTTAGCCATCCTGATGGTTTTGCACAGACACTCTCTGTTGGACGGGGATTAAAAAGCCACGAAGTTGCTCGGGGAACCGGTGCACCACCAACCAGCAAGAATCATTGTGCTGCCTAGTGCCTGATGAAAGCTTAACCACTTCATCAGAACTATCTACAGTCTGTCAAATCTGTATGTTTCTCTGTAAAGTTTGTATCAGTCCCAACATCAGTACTTCATGGAACTAGACTCTAAAACAGGACAGCTGCAAAGTCCTCTTTAAAGCTCTAAGGCTTCACCTTCTTGAAAAGAAATGGTTGCTTCCTAGAGTTTAGCTCTTACCTGTCCCTTTATGTGCCCTCTCTCACTGTTCATTTGTCCCTTGCCAGGCCAGTCACATAGCAGTCCATTCCCTCAACCTCATTGTCTGCAATTTACGTCAAATGGATGAATATGTAAGACAATGTTACTTTTGGTTCAAGAAAAAAAGCTTTTCAAATAATATACTAAAGCCAAAGCTGAGAAAAGAAATCAAAGAATCTTCCCGGAACACATCCAAATGTTCTGTCACTTAGGTAATATTTACATGAGTGTAGAGGCATTTAAGCTGTAAAGATCCTATTCTCCACAGAAAAACACAGGTAGTCTTGAGCCTCATTAACATGTCCAATGTGAAGAAAGGGCAAAGAAACACACTTGAGAAATGCCCTTTAGGGCAGCTTGCTATGTTTTAGCTGTCACCATGAGCTGTTCAGCATCACACATAAAGCATTCATGAGGAAAAACAGAAACAATTTCTACCTGTCAAAGAAACAAAGAACAGCGTGAAACTGAGAACTACGGAGTGCAGTACTGCAAAGCAATGCCATTTTGTTTCTTTGACAGTTAGGATGATAATCAAAAAAGCAAATGGACCAACACTAAGAATAGGAGTTCCAGCAGTATTTTTTGCTCTCTAATGGCATGCAGCATGTGTCAGAGAAGTAGAGAAAAGAAAAAGAAATGTAGGTAAGCATAGCAGAGAACTCATCAACTGGAGCTGAAACCCAAGAAATCAAAAGCTATGCAGCCTGAGAAGAGAAAGGGCTCTCCCTGCACATCCCCTCAGCAAAACAAAACAAAGCTGCACTGCCAGAGCTCTAGTTAGGAGTCATAATGAAATTTGTCAGCTATGTTGGGTAGATCATGGGATTGCCTGCTGAACCTGCAAAGCCCTGGTTTTTTTCACTAATAGCCTGTGCCACACTTCTGACAAGCACACAGATATTTTCTGCATGTGGGGTACAAGAGCAAGCAATTGAGCAGATATCTGAATGACAACCCTAAGCTCAGTAGGTGTGCTTGAAAATTAACATCGCTTTACACAGCAGTTGCATTTTTCACATAATTAGGTACTTAACTGGGCATCCAAATGCAGGCATGTATAATAAAATATGATTTATTTAATAGCTTTCTTGTGTTCTGTCCTTCATCTGCTACAAATATAGTTGTCATGCAGTTATATTTCTTTTTTAGACTAATTTTCTATTCTTTCTAAGTTTTTTGCACACGTGTGTATGGACATTTCCATATCTAAAAGTAAACCATCCCTCTTTTTATAAACACCCACAGAGAGTATTAGAAGACTACAAAATAATGTTCATTGTCATAGAAAGATTTACTTGTAGAACTACTCTGAGTCCCATTGGCTGTTCTGTCTAAAACTCAGTCTTGCTGAATCGATGCTTTTCCTCCTGGAACTATGATACCAATCACCAGGAGATTTAAATGAGTTAATGGAGCTGCATCTTCACTACCTACTTTTGCTAGACATCAAATGACAGTGGTTAAATACCAGTAATTTAGTAATTTCTTCCCATTCTTAATGTCTGGGGGGTTGTGTTTTGTTCTTTTTTTAAATTGTCACTTTATTTGGGCCAGTACTTGCTTTGCAGTGATCTATGAGTGCTGCTGGCAGCATTTGCAATAGTGAGTTTACTTTCTATCCAGAGTTAAGATCCTGGTTTCTATTTTTCCCTGTGCAGGTAAATGTTTACCTGGATTGCTATTCTTCTGATTAACTTCAGATGCCTTTCTTCATAACCACTGGAAAGAAATAAGTGCTTTAGGGACCTAATCACCTGTTTTTAAAGCAGCTGTCTAAAACAAGAGGGATAAAGTGAAATGGAAATGTACCTCTTTCCTGTCATTGTGTACAGAAGTTATTAAAGGGGTCTATCCTAATTTCCTCAGGGTGTTCCTTTATGAAGGAGACACAGCTGACCTCCCAGCTAAGGTGCCTTTACACCAATGCACACAGCATGGGCAGCAAACCAGAGGAGCTGGATCCCACTGCTCTGCTAGAAACTCAGGAGCAAGTTGCCATCGCTGCAACGTGGTGAGAGGAATCAAGGGTTTAGTCAACAGGCCAACCTGAGAAACTGCCCTCTGGCACAAGGCAGCACAACAAAGCTGGCAGAACAAAGCAGAACAAAGATCTTTGAGGAAGTTACACCAATCGTTTGGTGTAAGAGAAAAGGAGAATGGCGTGGCTGAATCAAGACCTGCTGGTCCAAATAAGAGGCAAGAAGGAAACGGAAAGGTAGTGAAAGCAGGGGCAGCTGTCCTGGGAAGAGTATAGTGATGCTGCTCAGCTGTGTCAGGACTGGTCAGGCAGGCCAAGGTGCAGATGGAACTGATCTTGGCAAAGGATGAAAAGAATAATAGGGAGAGCAGAAGTGTCAGCCAGAAAATGAAGGTTAAAGAAAGCATACTGCCAAATAAAGAAAGCAAACAAGAGTGTTGAATGGGCAACAACAAATGAGGAGGAATTTGAGCTGCTCAACAACTGTTTTGCCTCATTCTTAACTGGCAAGTGTCTCAATTTGAGGGCCATAGGAGTATGGTACTGGGAAACAGTATAACCTCCCCTAAGTATTCTGCCAGGGACTATGCCATTATATAGATTTTACAGGGGTTCTCAGTGTTAACTGCTTCAGATTCTGGGAAGAGGAACTGTTTCTGCAACTACCCTGAGCAGCAAATCCTCTTCTTCTTTAAGTAGTGCAACTGCATGGATGTGAATAGAAGGTATCTTTGAGAAAAAAGTAATTTTCTGTGTATTAAGCTAGAAAATATCATTTTAGTATAAATTAAATCATTTTTTCCCATTACATTTAGAATGGTTTTGTTCTGGAATGTCATTCACAAACTACTCATTATGCATTCCAGCCCCCGGTTAAAATGTATAAACCATATTGGGTATATGTCTTCTGTTATATTTAGAGAGCCTTCTTTGAACTGAAGTCCTTGAACTAATGTGTTTGGGGGCCTGATTCGCTTTAAAGATTTATTCCCACTCAGCAAAAAGGCTCCTTAATTATGTTCTAACCAAATTCACCATAGAAGGGTTAATTGAGGAAGAAAGGAATGTTAATTTCAGTAATTATTCTCTTGCCTGTAACTCTAACATTGGAACCAAATGCATTATTTGTAAAATGATTTCACACTGCAAACTATCAAATGAGAATGATAGTCACTAGAGAATATAATTAAACTCCATATGTAAAGCTTAGAGTGTTAGCTTACTGAGTGAAAGTGAGGAAACAGCAATGAAGGAATTTGACTTTACTATGGTAAGTAAAATCCTAAAAATAAATTGGAAAGGCTATTATATACAGGCATTAACACTAAGAGATGAAGCTCAAAAACTAGCTGATAAATTTTCATTTGTTTTACCCATAAATAGCTACAGATCTCTTTGAAGTGTGTGCAAGTAATTATTTGTTAGAGTGTGTTCTATTACAGCCAGCTGAAACAGATTTAATATTGGTAGTGGAAGTGAATGAGAAGACAAAAAAAGAAAATATCCTTGTCTGATTGGATTAGGGAATGAGATGATAGCAGGAGGGAGGAAAACTCAGTCCTCAGACATGTCCTAGAAAATCCATCTATCAGTGAATGAGATGCTGATCATGGATCTAACCTGAAGGATAAGCTACAGATGGCCCTTTGGGGGGCTTGTTTTTCACGTCTTCAGAGAAACTGTTACTGTTTAACCAGATCTGCAAATATTCCTGCTAATTAAACTGATTTCATCTATTGCTGGAAGAAAGCGTCCATTTGTGGATGCTTTGCATTTTCAAAGATCCAATTGTGTTTCTCATAAGAATCCCCCAGATAAAGTTGAAACAGATGCATTTGGGGGCTGTTTCCACAGGGAAGAGGACAGAACGTGCACTGTGTGCCAGTAACTCACTCCTGTGGAAGCCTGAGCTGTTGCCCACTCATGTTTCTATCAGCTCCAGCAAACATATTGTCACAGGCTCCACCAAGCTGGCTGCACACTGCGTACTTTGATTAGATACATTTAGTGTCATTTTGGAATACAGAGCAATTTATCCAGAAAAATCAACACATTACAATGATAAAAAACTTGGGGCAGGGTCTGTAGCTTCCCTTCAATTTCATATATTATCTCAGTGGTCAGGGTGTTTGGACCCTTCTTAGATCAAAACCATCATCTTATATATTCTATTTCTTTTTTCTTCTCCTTTAAGCAGCTAAAACCAAAGAAACTGGCATCACAGGTCCTGTGCAAGACTAGTGCCTTTCAAAAATTTCAGTACTTATTGTAATCTTATTTTAAAATTATTAAGACTTTCCGCATGTTTTAAAGCCTGTCTCACCACTTTGTTTTTCTTTGCTTTAATTGTAGCAGGCAGAATACAAAATTACTTACATTTTAATGAAAAGAGAGTCTAAATTATCCCAGAATTCTCAGGTGACTCCAAAACCTGGCCTCAAACTTTCTTCAATGCAGCCAGAATGTTTTCAGAGTAACAAAAATGACAGTACAAATGTCCATACATGGATTTTAAGTAACACTTTTCATAGACAGATCTCAGATTTCTTACAAAACTTCATCCTTACCATGATATCATTTTACAAATAAATAAATGAAGGCATAGAGAGAGAGAGTGAATTTTGAAAAGAACAGAGAGGAGACTGAATCAACATTTACAGGTATATATATGTTTAATTACCGTCTCTAACTCTTAGTGCACGCATTGAAAAAAAAAAGTCATTTGCCTGAATTAAAACTAATTTTGATTTAGCTGTATAATAGGTTGATTCTTGGTAACTATGATAATGCTGAGGGGACAACAAATGACTGATTTTCGTATTTATTCTTTTTAAATCCTATCATGGCATCATCTAGCTTGATGCTTTTTTTTTCTAGTGCTCTGAGACTCATTAAAAATCAACATTAAATATTAGAAGAATTTATGGCCTTAACCAGATGAGACAAAAATATTTATTTCTAACATGTTGTTTAAGGTCCTTTTAAAATATTGTTAGAGTGGTACCTCACAATCATCCTAAACATCATGGATGTGGCTAAGCCATCTGGCAATTGTTCTATTGTTCCAACAGAAATCTGTATTAAATAGTCTTTTTTGTATCACTGCTAACAAGTAAATAATTTCAATTTGGACCAGAAGATACTTTATGTTCTCAATACATTTTCAGAAACTTTCTTGCCCTCACCTGTGATGACTACAGGTTTTTCTTTTTGGCCTTTTTACTTCCTCCATCACTTCTTTTCCAATTTCTACACTTGTGATTTATAGTATTTACCATCCATTTTTCCTTCCTCTCCTTTATTATAAATTTAAGACAGAGAGAATTGACTTTCTTTCTAAATGAGATTAGCTGTTTATAACCTATTTGGTCTTTTTCTGTTCTGGGATTTGGGTTCTTAAACCATCTGCCAAGTGCTCTTTGAAATTTCTTTGTTCTCTCTCACATCTTTCTGTTTGATTTTTTTCCTCCCAGCCCATTTTACAAGCTCATTCACCTCTATGAAACCAAGTTCCTAAAATAAGTTTATGTTATAGTTTGTTATTTATACAGATATATGAAAATATTTTATTTGCATTTACTATATACAATTCTCTTATTTCCCATATATCTGTGTTGATCATCATAATGCTAATATAGACATACAGATTAAAGATAATAGTTTAAAAACAAGACATAGATTAAAGATCAGCTTTAATGCATATGTTATTATTTTTAGAGACCCATAATATGGATGAAGTGTATTTGTGCTATTCTTGTCATAAGGGAGGCCCACAGAGGCAGCACATTCAGATGGAAGGTCTGTTAATTTTAATTTCTTCATCTATGGGATTGGAGTAGCAGTTTATGTTCCAGTTTCTGGTTTATTTGCAGAAATAATGAACATATGTTGGGTTTTTTTTGGGGGGGTGGGGAGATGGAGGTTGGTTGTTTTCCAGGGAGAATAATTAAAGAACCTGGTTTAGCCTTTGGTTATCAGAGACAGTCTTCTGAGAACACATCCCAGTACATTGTAATGATATTTAAAAAGGTTGTTTTCATTATATTTTACAGTTTATTTCATTATTTTCCAAATTTTGCTTCACATTATTATTCTGTGTTCTTTCCTTTGATGTTAGTCTCCTTTCTTCCATCTACTTGGCTTATCCATCCCTCTTCCCAGTTAAACAGAATTTCCTTCTGAAATGACAAGAGCAGTAAGGGGCTTCTTAAGCAAATTCAGTGTGTCATAGAAAAAGATGACCAAACCGTGAAGAGTGAATGCCCTAATTTTCCAGTTTATCAAGGCAAAGATATTTTGGTCCTATCTAGCTCTCTTTTTATTGCCATGTGCTTAAAATATTATTTATTTGCAGCTGGTGATTTGTATTTTGTCCCCTTGGTGTGCTACACTGGTATGCTACATGTCACTGAGCTGAAACTCGACCCACTTCAATTGTGATGCCATAAATTAAATATTTAACAGTATTCTAGAAACTACTCCCTGAAAAGAGAGTAGAAATGAACATCATGTACTTTTATAAGAGCAACCCTTCACTGCTTTTCTTACCCACATATATGTTCTGGAGTTATGGGAGGTAACATTTAATGTTATCCTCTAAGCCATGCTCCAGATAATGTCTGTTTACTCTTACATCAAATGGTGCTATAAACACATCCAGTTTTTCATGTAGAGATGAGCATGTTGAAGAGTCAAAAGATGATGCATCGCTCACTGTTTCTGGAATACTGTGTTGCTTTTCAAATTCTTTCCTATCACTTGACACAAAGAGCCTTTTAAGCAAGCTTTACTACTCTCTTCCTTGAAATTTTCATTCCTGTAAAATTCGAAGTTGCTCTTTTATTCATACCATGTTTTTTATCCCAGTAATCCATACTTTTCTACATCCCTGGATTTTAATTATTTCTCTCAAAGAAGAAATACTGTGAGTATATGTACTGAAATGATAAAGAAGCATCTGAAAATATGCACCAATGCAGATACAATATGGTGATTGTGGTTTCATATTCTTTAGACCAGGTGAGTTAAAACAATACTGGAAACTATTCTGGAGACAAGGAGAAGTAGGACAGCTGGATTAAATGTTTTAATTTTAATTTCTGAAAAAAAAAACATGATTGTTTTTCCACGTATTGTAGGTTTAGCTTTTAGAGAGACCTTCTGCAACCATAAAAATAATTATATAAGAAAAAAACTGTTCATTTCCCTGAATATAACAAAATTTCTGCAAGAATTGCTGTATACTTCTGATGTGTTAGGCTGTGACTTGTTGTTTGACATGTGTACTGTTCCAATTTCTTATTATTTTCAAACTGGAAGCCAGAATCTCATTTTTTTTCCCCATTTTTTTAACCAAGAAAATCAACATTATGGAGTGCTAAATTTCAAAATGGGAAAGAAATCAGAATCTGACACGGGTTCTTGAGAGCCAAGATTATGTCAAGGAATTGAACGTCTGGTGTAAGTCAGAATCAAATTATATAAAAGTAACACAGAACTCAGGAAAGATGGTCATTAGGAGCCGATGAGAAGAATTGATGTTGCTTTGAATTAAGATGGGACTAATCTGAATATTCTGGATTCCTTTTGAAAGGTGAGAATTACATTGTACCTTTCAGGGGAATATTTTGTATGCAAATATTGGTAACTATCACAGAATCACAGAATATTCTTAGCTGGATGATTGGGTCCAACTCCTGGCCCTGCACAGACACCCCAAGACTCACACCGTGTGCCTGAGAGCATCGTCCAAACACCTCTTGAACTCTCAGGCTTGGTGCTGTGACCACTTGCCTGGGGAGATTATGTTCCTTAATAAACTGCATTGGTTTACCCCCAAACATGGTATTACTTTACCCTGTAGTTTCTCAATTAATTACTATTTGATATTCACACAATCTGGGCTAAGACAGGAGATCCAGGGCAGGTTCAGAACACAAGCCATACTCTGTTTTTCTTCTGCCAGAAATGATTTAGTACCATGTTGAATACCACAGATCCTAAATGGAAAGTGCAAACACACATCAATGGAATGTGACTTTTCAACGCAAGTAGTTAGGTGTCTCTTTTGAAGGAAGCAGTACTTGGAATCCATCAACATGCTAAGAGCTGAAAACAAGCCAAGAAACGCTAACTATGAGCATAAAGTATGTCACAGAGTTCCAGGGGGGTGTCTGTCAATTGCTGTATACTTACATACTTGTTAAAAGACTAGAATTTCTGCTATGCAGAAAACTTTGATATCTGGGATTTCTTTAATTTTTAGTCTTAGTGGGAGAATAAAATTTGGAAAACTCATATAAAGAATGAAATTATCAAGTGTCTTGATGTTAATGCATCTAAACAGCAATGCAACATAATGTCTCAAAGTTGCAGTTTTCCTAATTTCTGTATCTCAAGAATGACAAACAAAAGGTGTGGTTATATTTTAATTAATATTATGAAAGTAATATTACATTCCTTACAAGAAATTTTGAAATGTGTTTTTCTAAAGTAACACTGCTGAAGCAAAGTATGTCAATCTTTATGAACCATTTCAAATTGTTTGAGACTAAATGGTGTAAACCTTCTGTATGAAATATAGTTTGATCTTATCACATTCCTGAGTAACTACTCTACTCTAAAAACATTTCCTGAAAAATTAGAATTTAGGTTTTTTGGATTTGGTTTAGTTTGGTTTGGGTTTGGTTTGGTTTATTTTCAAGAAACATATATTTTTTTAGTGTCCCATCACCAGCATTAGTACATTTGTTAATTTGTTAATACCAATACATTGGTATTCACATGCATGTCACCTACATTTCTCTATTTATTCCCTTGAAATTTAATCTGTGAAGATGCTTAAAGAGCCCTCATCTTTTAAATGACTTCTGATAAAACCTAATTATTATAAAATTGTAAAAAATGTGAAATGATTATCAGTCTGGGTTACCTCCTTTATTTTTCCCTTGGAGACACATTAAAATATGTTGATGAATGCATTTAACTAAGTAAGGATGATAAATGACTAATCTCACCCTTTTTACTGCCGTGTTGGTGATGCACAGATATGTTTCTATTTTGCTTTAAAAGATTTGTTTCTGCTAGGAATGCCCCTTGAAGATGCACAAGGCACATTGTAGGGTTCCTTGAACACAAACCTAGCTGATAAGCATCATTTAAAGCTCCACAGAAATCAATTGTGCAGCTACATTCTTGCATATTAATTACTGCTTGGAAGGTACAGGCATTTAGAAAAGAACTAGAATAGATAAAAATTCTAGACAGATGTTTATAGTGCCAGATACACTTTGTGTGTATGTCAATGGGATTAAAAGTATTATCATTTTTTCAGGTGAGGGAAATTTATCAGCAAGGACAAAAATTATGCAGAAACCAAGAGAAATGTAATTTTTCTGTGAACATTTAATATTTTGCTGGGACAACTAATTGCTGTATTTCCAAAAAGCTGATTATGGCACAGGACTGCCTCAGGTAAGATATGTGTGGACATGGCATATCTGTGGAACAGGTTCCTTAATCTGTTTGAGTAATACCTTATTCTAAAAGTCATTCCACAAATAAGTGCTCAAGTACCTGTGAGCACACGGTCACCAAAGCCAATCATAGCATCTGGCAGTGCTTTGCATCTCTCACCTCACTGTTTGTAGATACCATAGCCCTTGACCTCAAAATGACACCAGGTATTTCAGATCTACTGATTTAACACAAAAAACCCAACCAACTGTGCAAAATATGTGGCCTATACACAGTATAATGTAATATTTGCCAGTGCTCTGAAGCTGGCACAGGAAATGGAATGTGTGTCTGAGGTCAGCCTTGCCCAGCTCTTGCTAGCTCATCGTGAGCACGGTTTCACATGAATGGTTACATTTTGCACAGAAGTAGAAAGAAAACGTTTTGTTTGTTCTGCTTCTTCTGTCTCTATATCTGGTATTGAAAAAGTGGAAAGATTCTGTATCCCCGAATACAGAGATGTTTAAAAGGACAACACCACCCAACATAATTTATCCTATTTATTAAATAATATAGGCATGACTTCAGTCTGGCTGTTCTAAAGGTTAAAAGGGAATATTAATCTAAACATAAATATATAGGTTCTACATGTCTAGCTCATTTCATTAAGTCATATTATACATTATGCATGTGTTAGCATTTCAGAACTAAGAACCAAAGAGGAATCTGTTGATTTTGATAACTCTTTTTATGCACTAGGATAAAGAAGTATGACCTGGTCAAAACCATTTTTTTTTTTTAATTTGAATTGAGTGTTTCAGAAAGTATTTTGTTTCAATTTTTTGTTTTTGGTTTCAGTTATCATTGCCATGTTAAAACAGTCAGAATGTTTTAATTAATTTAGTTTTGGGATCTTTATCTGTATTCTAAACAGGAGCAAAGTTTGAAGCAATGGGAAAATATTTGAAGCAAAGATTCTGAGTTTCCACCAGGTTAACTGCACCTTTAGTCTAAATATAATTGAAGAAGACTGTATTCCTTCATGCTCTGAGTGAGGATTTATTGTACAAAATTAAAATCTAAAATGATGGTTTGAGGGGTAATTTTGTCTTTTTCTGTGGTTTGGCATCATCATTTTGGTTTTGTTATAAGCATAATCCTTACAATTCCTTGCTTATTTTAATAAGCCATCCATTACACTGCATCAACCATTCCTTCTGCTAGGAAATTTACTTTTAAAACTTTAGTAATTAAAAAGTATACCATCTGAGAAGAACAGAAAGAACAATAACACAGGCATTAATGAAAAGCACTTCCTCTAACTGACATTCTGGTTATTGCTATGTCTTAAATGCCAAAACCAGATAGTACACTTTTGTAATTCCTTATATAATGAAATGCTTAAGAAAAATTCTACAGTCATTGGACCAGCATTAACAACTATGAAATTAGGTGTCCCATGGGTTTTTTTCTAATTTAAAGAGGGTTAAATTGCTAATTTACATGTTAATTAGCATTCATTTTAAAGAACACCAAATGTAATTTCATAGCATCTAGCATTTAACAATTTAGCTTATCAAGACATTAAATTTAACAGAAGCATTATTTGCAAGAATTTTTTGGAGGGCTAATGATGAAAGGAATCTCATTATTCTAAGCAACATGCAATTTAAAAAGGATGGATACTGCCAATGTATTTACTTTATCACTGAGTAATAAGAAAGCAGCAGAGCATTTGCAGGGCAGCAGGTTTAACAGTTCTTTAAAGCTCACTGACTGGTAAGATTAAAATAAAAAATTGTTTCTGGTGACATTTCTTTGGAATATGTTGCCTCAAGTCACTCCTAATCACCAGAGTGTGCTCAGTGGTATTTGACAATGCTGCTTCTGCTGCTCTGGAGCTACTCTGGTACATGCACTTGCTCTGGTGTGCAGTTGAAGTATCTCTGTGTAGCAGACCTATAAATACAAGCCTCCCCTCATACCATTTAAAAATATATTGCATGGTATCATGAAGAAAACATTAATTTTAAGAAAATTTCAAACTGGGAAAATAAATGTTCTTAGTTCAGTGAAATCACAGAATCATCATACTGTTTGTATCCTGCTTTTGTGCCTATGTTGGACACTATTCCTTTACTTAAATGCTGATGTCATCCTGTTTTGCTTTATGTTACCCTTATTTGCATTAGTTTCTGTTATGTGCCACAACCTGATTGTCTGTTCCCCTGAACTGCTACTTCAGCATTTCTAAATTGCTGGGCTGCAGGTGCTCAGAAGCACAGCAGCTGTGATGCAAGCATGGTTTTTGAAAGGCAGGAATTCTCTGTGCCTAAACAACAGAAAAAAGCATTCAGGACAAGGAAACTTTGGTCTTATATTATCTAGCAGTAGTAAAAGATGAAAATGTTTATGAAAACAGCATTATACATTCCATTCTTTGCTTTTTTCCAGACCCCAGGATTTTCTATGTTGTGCAAGTCCTTTGTATTACTTTCAATGCAGCACTGTGTGCCAATACAATATCTATGGTACTCTCTTTAACAGAATTAGAGTCGTGAAATGTGACCTATTCCCTCAATTCTTCATCTCTAAATACAATGATTTAGACATTGGTGGTGGTAAGTGGCTGACAATGAGAGTTTCCTGCTGTGCTTTATCCTGATATTTCTCCTCATTTACTGATTATTTCTCCTTTTCCCTCTTATCTTGTAACTCTCTCCTCTCCCTTGTCTTCTAATTTCTGAGTGATACTTGCATGCCTTGCTGTTCTAGCAGTTTCTGTCCACACCTATTTCCATAATTGCTTCCCAAAACCACTTGTTCTTCTGTTTCTCTCTCATTTCACAGTCAGTTCTTTTGCAGGCAGCAGTTGCATCCCTTACACAAAAGGGATTAAATTCTAAAGTACAGTCCATCTTCAGTACTGAGTCAGGGATGTTTCCTCACTGAAGACAAGATGCAACCTCAGATTAAAGATTTCATTAAAGGACAGATCCATAAAAGTATCACTTTAGGGTGTCCCAACAGTGTTGATTCTGAAGTCTTCTCACTTCGTTATTCTTGACCTTGCAAATACTATGTATTTTTACTGTTAATTTGCTAAGCTTTGTCATCCATAAACAAGATTTCAGCCCAATAACCGAGAGCAATGGAAAGCTTGTTCTTAAAACACCAAGTGTTTGTAAACCTTTATTATAAGCATCACAATCACTTCTGTATCTAACAATCCACTATCATTGGGGTAATGTAGTTTGTAATCAAAACTAGTTTAGATACAAGAATGATGGATGGAAGGAGATAATTCACATGAAAAAATTCTGAAAGAGTGAGAAAATCTTTTAAATTTAATTATGGAAAAGGCAGTGTGAGAAAAGCATAACTGTTCAGCAAGAAACTATCAAAAACTTGCTCTTCAGGAAGAGTTACAGTCAGAGTGGAAGTAATTTCTGGAAGCATGAACAGGAATATACACTGAAAAATCAGTGTATGATGAACAACTAAGAAAGTGTGAAGCTATAACAGAAATTAGAGATGTAATAAATGGCATGGGAATAAGTAGCAACAAGAAAATCTCTAGTTTCACAATGAGCAGGAAAAAAAGTGTTTCTTTTAGGCAAAAAGACACTCAAATGATAGGATAGACTACAGAAATCAATTTTTTTGCTTTTAACTTTGGTCTTCATATAAAAAGAAACTAGACTAGACTAGAAATGTTAAGAGTATGCTGTTTCCAAGGGAAAAGAAAGATGTGCTTAAAAGGATAGAGCAGAGAAAATTGTTATTTCCATTGCAGATTAATGAATCAATGAAAGAAGTTGAGAATTCCACAGCATCCATACCCCCAAATTCAAGAGAAAAAAAAAATGTTGCAAAGAAGCAGAAGTGTCTGACAAATGTTATACTGGAAGAGGTGATCATTCTAAATAATTGTATAGCAGAGATAGTTAAAATATAAACTGGTTTGTCTAAAGTTAGAAATAAGCAGGCATTTCACTGAAATTAAAGAATACTTTGTGGAAAAAATCTGTGAAACTCTTGACTGCACTGAATCATAACGTCAGCATTTTGATGTAATTTTATCTCTAATACCCCTCTCTTGTAAAACATACGAGCTTCCTTCATTTTATGCATTTAAATAATTGATTTTTTGAGGGGGTTGCTTATAGGGCTACCTCTTAGAAAGTTCAGAGTTTTCAGGACAGGGCCTAATTTTAAGCCCTCTAAATTGCACTCAAATACCAGTTTGTGTATGTGATAGTTGCTTTGGAGCATAGAAATTCATTCATACAAAATTCTTGCATCACTTCAAGTCCATTTATAAAACAGCTGTTTGAGGGAATCCAACATCATATTTCTGTTTCTTGTTTGATTTCTTTTCATTCATCTTACTAGGGATGTGAGGAACGTGAAAGTTTTGTTACAAATATGCATGTATTTCTTGACAAGCATCAAACCAAGGTCATTTTTTGTGAGTTGCAGGAGCAGAATCCTGGTGACAGCACCACTTGCTAGCTGAAAGCAAGAAATTATGAGGTCTTCTAGCACTCAGGTTGTTTCCTGAGGAGGCCACAGAGTACAGACCCCATGTGCAAAACTTGGCCCCACAAAGTCAGGGCCAATGTCCTGCTTTTAAAGGGTCAGCTCTTTAAAGGCCAATGTCCTGATGCAGAGGTACAGGAGCAGGGACTACAGGGAAGGACCTCAGCCCAGTCCTCATGGGAGCACCAGAGGAACAGTGGGTCCAACTATTTGCCAAGGGGAAAAAAGCAGAGACTACACAAGCACATGTAGTAGGGGACCTTCATGCTAGTGTGCAGTCCTGTCTGGGATTAGTGTGCTCCTACAGCTGCATATGTGTTCCTTTTCCACAAGAAGGTTTCTTAACATGTTTGCCTAATTTCCCACATCCAGATCCTAAGGTGAAATTCCTCAGATATTGCCAAACCTATTATTTTTCCTCCAAATGAAAATTGTTTGGGTAATACAGGTTTACCCTGGCACCAAAAAACATGACTTACTTTTCCTCCAATAAACATAGAGATGCTGGAAAAAACACCCTCAAGATGAACTAACAAGATCTCAGCATTTACACTCATTCCTGGAGCTTTCTCTGAGTTAACTTATCAGTGCATTTTCTGGGTGGTAGCAGCAATGCTAGCTAAAATGTAAGCATGTTTGCTAGCTTTGAAGTTTAACAGGAGCTAAATCTCTGCCTGAATTAGAGTTTAAATCCACAAGCAGCATAAAAGCTTAACAGTAAGTGCCAACAGCTGTACACACTAAATCAGTCTCTCATGCCAAAAATATAACCAAATGCTACTATGCATGGATGTAAATACTGAAATACAGGTATGTGCATGTAAACCAGAGTAGACTGAAACTTCTGTTCCCTTACTTAGTACTGTCTGATTCAAGGATACTAGAATTTATGTTGTGGGGTGCTTTTTATAGATTTTTGTTAGTTTGTGTATTTTTTTATCACAGGAGAGAGTGCGATGCATTTAACTGTATGGTTAAATTTTGACAATAAAACTAAAGGCTTGCTTTGTCATCAGAAACCCCAAGATGGCAATACAGTCTTGTTTTTCTTTGCTGCTTGTATCTATTATTATTATTATTATCATCATTATTATTATATTGCAGTACATGGAACGGATTTGTGATTTTCTCATTTGCCGACATCTAAAAGCCTTGCTCATTGCTAAGGATTATTTATACAAAAAATTGAAAGCTCCAACTACTTTGATGTTAACTGAATGAATGAATACTGTGCGTGACCTGGAGTTATTAAAAGATTCCATTTAATAATGCAAACCAAAGATACATCTCTGCTCAAGTTTGGCTTCATTTTAAAGACACACACAACATGGTTAAAAAGAACTACATTTATACATTATTTTCAGCTTAACCTACTCCCACATTTATTACCTTTTCAGGTAATCTATGGCCTATCTTGGTTCTCTATATCCTGATCACTTTTAAATGAATTCTCACCAGGACTATTTTGCTTTTCAGTGTTCAGATAGCTTTGGCAAAGCCCAGGTACCCTGTTCTGATGCAGATAACTTTTGCTGCAGAGAATACAGCGAGCAAGCGAGAGCAAGCATCCTTCACCTTGATGCTTGAGGAGAGAAACTGCAGATTTATCAAACAGGCTGCTCCCCCTGACTGCTGCCCCTGACTTCGTAATGTCATAGGAAAAAACACAAAGGGAAAAAGCTGTGATTTCAAGTGGGTTAGCTGGTATGTGGTGGGCCCATGAGAGAGGTATGCACAGGGCTGTACAGCAATGAAATATTAGGTTCTCCCAGGAAAGTCACTCCTCCTGCCCCAGCCTTGTTAAGTATCAGGTTTAACAGCACAGGGCTCAGGTAAAGCTGGGTGGGAGTGCAAACTTCAAATCAGACATATTTTCTGAGTTCCCTTTATCCATCAGTGCACTGGAAGAAATGAATATCCAATAGCAGGTAAGATCAACGGAAAATTCTTGTAGTGTGTCAGGAAAGATGTTGAGACTAATGCTGACAAGACAACCAAAGGAATAAGAACTGCTTAATAGTGGGAAAATGTTACTCAAAAATAGATAAATAATACTAGAACTCTCCAGGGTCATTATAGCATTACAAGATAATGAAGATATAGGCATTGATTTTTGATGGTCTGTCAAAATTTTATGCATATATATGTACACCTACATCATATTTTTATGCCTATAAATTTGAAGGTATGTAGCAAGCAGAGAGAGAGAGAGACAAAGTATGTCTGAGTATACTGCTTTAGAATAATCTAACACAGAAAGACAGCAGAAAGACCATTTATGCAAGCAAGGCCAGACTGCCATCATAACATTTTGCAGCCTCTGAGGACAGGGAGGACAATGGCTGGTATGCCAGCTGCTAGGTCCAGGACTCAGCACTTCCTGCTATAACAACTGGTTGAAATCCTCTATAAGAAAATGGATCGCAAAATTAATTTGATGAAACCATAATATTTGGAGAGTAAAGCCACAATTCTCTGAATAAAATCTGTTTCCTCTGGAAGACAAACAAAAGACTTATGATTAAGCACTCAGTGCAATATCCTTTTTTTCGCCTTTTTATCTTCTCTAAACCTCATTTCCACTTTAATACAAATTGTGTAGTGGTAGCATTTCAATGGGAACTCACATGGGAAGAGTATACTGTATTGTTACTGAGATGCAAAGAGTGTCTCATTTTAATTTGCTCTCCATTAGAAGAATGATGTTTAGAACATATCCGTGCAGATTACTAAAGCTACCCTCAAATTATTGCTGGGAAACAGAAAACATACCTTCAGAGGAAGAAGCTCTTGTGTTGGCTAATGTCCCTCCCAGAATAAACATTTTAAAATGAAGCTAACTAAACCCACAGGAAACCATAAATTAACTTTTTTTTTTTTTTAAGATTATGCTGATAAAAGCATGAAGAGAGACTTTTTTTGTGGCTGACTATAAAAGTCAGAGTAAACAACTACACTATTCCTAGAGGCAAACCAATTCTTTTCCCAAACTTGGCTGACCAGGTAAGAAGTGAGAGGGGAGAAGAAACTGAATTACCCTGTCACATCAGGAGGGTAGCTAGCTAATCCTGCACTAACAGAGCCTCTGAACTACATCTGAAAGGGCAGGATGAGGTGAGCTTGCACTGCCAGTTGATATTCTGTATGTGTAGTACATTTCTGTGCAGACTCTTAGTTTCCAGCACTAGATGTCTGGCAGCTTTTAAAACAGTAAATTTATCTGAAAATTAAGAAGAGTTTTATTGCTTAAACAAGGCCTTTTATAACAGAGACTTGCCAAAACCTCCCCTGCCCAACAACCCAATCATAGCTGGTGCATGAAGCAGGCTGTTTGATTTAGCATAAACTGCTTTTTGCAGGGGGAGTGTGTGAAGAGGAAAGAGCACAAATGGCTCCATTTGAGTTCAGATGCATTTCTGATGATTTAAAAAAACAGCTGAAGGGTGAAAAACTCGTGTGCAGCAAATGGGGATTTATAGGGATTAGAGTCACAGGTTTAGGATGTGGAAAAGCATTTGTTTTGTATTATTCTAAAATTGTATTGATTAATTAATGGAATTGTGATGAGGGGAATTGGGAATGGTGATGAGGGGAATTGGGAATGGTGATGAGGGGAATTGCTTTTGATTTAATCCATAAATGCATAACTGGTTTGGGAGTGATGGGACAAAAGAGTCCCATTATTACCCATGGATATCTGCCTGGGGTGCTTGAATTCAGCAGGATGGTTCAGCATTTGATGTGTGGGGAGACCTTAGGCAGTTTTTTAATGAAGTGCTGTGATAGATGCACACAGAAAATTCCAGGGTGATTTACATCCTCTGTGATACTGCAGAAGACAATAAGATTGCTTTCAGGCAGACCGAGGAGTTTTGCCTTTAGCATTGCTCATTTTATTCAACATTATTATTTCTAATACTCTGTTCAGAAATACCTGCAACTTCTAATGGTTTCACATATTTTTGAGGTAGCTCCTGACCCTCATGAACCCACAAGTGTGATCACACAGAGGACACTAATTCCCTGGCAACTTGGATGCACGCAATACATGAGCACTTAAATGCAAGCACTAGCAGAAACACAGGAGAACTAGATCCATCTACGGAATCTAGTAACATGTCCTTAGCATGCCAGGTCAGCAGATGTGATCTCTCGCTTCAGAGGTTCAGAAATGTTCACTCCTGGACTTCACAAACAATTTTCTTTAAATTCTGAAGTGTTTATATGAATTAATTGCATTTTCCTTTCATACTGCCAACTGAAATATGGACTTTGCTAAAATTGGAGGAAAACTGGTACGCAGGAAATAAAGTTAATAGGCACATATGGGTAAAATATACCTACCACATACAAACGTGATAAAATTGATACAAAAAAGTGATAAAAATTAGTATTTATTATCTTTTTCCAGGAACCCAACATCTCATAAGGGATTATTTTATATCATTCTGTATGCAAGGCAAAATGTATTTCACCTGAGAAACATTATGAGACATAAATTTTAACTCCAGAAACAGATGCTTTAAAAAAAAAAAATTGACAAAATTATTATCTGCCCTTGAAACAGCACAACCAGCTTGAAGCATCATGGTCATATGCCTTCTGGTAAAAGCATGAAGAATAGAAGCTTTTCTGTGACTGGGAGAGTCGAAAGAGAGACCCAGTCATTTGAGGAAGTAGTCTTTCCCCCACCTGTGGTTTTTAAGTAATTCCAGATTTAAATTTATCAAATTAAGTCCAGCCATCAGTATTAAGCATCTATCTAAAGCTATAGCTGAAGGTCTTTCAGTCAGAGTAGCTGAAAAGAAATTGTGATATAAGTGAATATTTTCCATTTTATTTTAACGGAAAGTAGCATGCTAAAGTTGAAAACATCAAATGATGAATTGTCTTCTACTTGGGTGAATTTAGAAACCTCCCACTATCAATGAGGAGGGAAGAGAGACTGTTGTAACATGCAAGACATTTATCAGGTTTACCTGCTTGTGAGCATGGTCATAAGAATTGATGTGGTTGTCAAATTCCTGGTGTTTGTGGTACTGCTTGTCGCACAGTTCACAGTAGAAGTTAGCCTTCACATCCTCCAGGGCCTTAGCTGCAGCTTTCTCCTTCTCAGCGTAGTCCTGCAAAGGCAGAAGCAAAGGGAGGTTCTTCACCTGAGACCATGAACTCCTGCTTCAGCAGCTCTTTTCATCAGGCTCATTGCAAGCACTGGACAGCTGGAACACCAGACTCCATCCCAAACATGCTAAGCAGGTTTTGGTCTTAAATGGGATTCAATAAAAGAGTTGTGTTTCTTGGGGAATCGTTCTTACTACTCAGTGTAGGTTCTGCTGTAAGGAGAGAGGAATGAGGTGAAGAGAAATACCATCAGGATACTGCCTAGCCCCTGGCCCGGAAAGCTGAGCAGTGAAGAACAAGTAAGCCCCCAGTGTCAGCCTGTTAACTCAGCCCCAGATTGTCCCAATATCTCCTCTTTCAGCTACTATTGCTTGCAAGAAATAAACTGGTTTAATCGGATATTATGGCAGATTTTCTTTCATGTTCCGCTTTCTTACTTCTATGAAATATTCACTGAGCCAGGCAGCAGATTGCTATGGCTGGCTGAGATTTCCAAGGAGCAGATCCACCTCTGTAAGAGCCTTTTCTGTTCCTCCCTGTCCTTCCCAACTTCTGCGTGAAGGGACACACCATCCAGCCTGACCAAAGTGAAAGGAGCTCTCGCCTGACACAGACCACACCACTGAGGAGAGCACTAGCTCATGTCCAGGCTCATGCAAACGCAGCTGAAAGCAGGGAAAACACAATTACTTCCTACATAGTTGCCTTCCATATCTCCCCAGTGACACAAGTGAGTGTTATGGAGAGTCAAATACTTCAATTCAACACATAATATTAGGTAAAAAGAGAAAATTTCAAACATAGGAGCCAAAAGTTACTGAGCTCAAATTAATGCACTTAAATATAGGGCCTGATATGCAAAATTGGCAGTAGCCTTTGTCAATTTATTTCTTTTAAAAGTCCTTCATTATACTGTTGTTGTTATTTTTATGACACTTCCTCCAACATTTTGCATTAAAGTGTAAACTTCTGATATAGAAAAAAAGAACAAAAAAAGTTGGTAGAAGCTATTCATTTTGTATTCATATTGACAAGCTGATATTTCTTGAGTGTATGTAATATATTGCCAGGGATTGCAGTAATTCATCATTTGCTGTACCGTTTTACTCTCCTAAAGAAATGAGCACTTTCTGCTGCCAGGCTTTCCATGCTCTGCAGTCAGTGTTGTCTGCTGTCCACATGCTTTCACCACTCTTTGCATGACAAACTCAGAGTGCAGGAAAACCAGGACATGCTGCTCATCTGGGACAGCCTGCTCTTAGCACATCACACTGCCCAGCACAGCTCCAGGGAGCAGAGAGGGCTGGAGGCTGGTGTTTGGGCATGGCAGATTAATATGAAGGTATATTTAGAGCCCTTCAGAGGGGGAGGGACTTTCTTAAAGAGTGACACGATTTAAATCTGAGACTTGGCCAAGCAACTGATGCTGGTTGTTTGACTCACTAAACTTTGCACAGCTTTGTGCTGTGAGCCCTTCTGTTTTGCCTCTTTTTCTCTTTACACCCTCAGATTGGTGTGAGAAGGTCTGTTTTACACCATAGTTTTAGAGGCTACCTTTGCTGGTGAGATTAACTTCATCTAAACTTGGCTGTTTAGAAGTTAGGTGTATGGGTAAGACAGAATCCTAAGCTTCTTCTGTGAGAAAGAGAAAAATGCTAGACACTGCCAAATGGTTATTAATCCCATCTATTTCAAAAACCCATTTTAGGATGAGATTAAATTCTCCAGAGGTTGTATCTCTCTCCGACCACTGCAAGGCTCTAAATTACTAACCTGGCCTACATCCTTAATTCTTAGATTGCTGAACTCAAACATAATAAATTATATATTGTATTTCTTTAGATTCAATTCTAAATCTCCCCATGAAACTTGCATGGACTGACCTACTTGAAGACAGTAGGTCAAAGGGGAAAGCTATGCCCAGAACTTTGATTTTACATCTTTTTGATGATACCAATGGCATACCAGTTCCTCCCAGAGGGGAAACATGCAAATAAATCTCTTTCCTGCAGGCATGTAGCTCAGGTGGGTCTGTATACTATAGTACACTAAGAAAAAAAAGCTAACCTGAGCTAACAGTTCTCCACTTGAGAGGCTGCTCAATTATGGTAGTTAATCCTTGATTGTATCAGGGAGAAATATACTCACAATCAAATAGTTAAATAGCTTTCATTAGTTATTTAAATTTACAGAGCCCATTAAAAAGTGATACTTTTCAGCTTATGCTTCAGACCCATTGTTTTGCTAGCATTAATTATTCACCAGGCCTTTGATATAATTAAAATGCATAAATTAGAATGTGGATGCAATAGTATTAATTATGCAGAGATGTCTTCCCTGAAAATCAAGTGTTGGAGGCAACATATTTTTATTCTAAACTGGTAAAAATGTAAGTTTTGCACTCACTGGAAGCCAGCCAAAGCATAATTGTTTTGCGGGAGGGGTTGTGGGTTGGTTTTTTTGTGGTTTTTTTGGTTGCTGTTGTTGTTCTTTTAGACTTTTTGGGTTTGTTTTTTTTTTCTTGGTCTGAACTGTCAATTAAATGTTTACAGCCTGCTCCATCTTTCCTTCTGCTGAAGAAGAAGCCTAACTGGGGTGAACGCACCACATTACTGTCTGTAAAGCACAGCTGAAACTGCTGCTCATGAGCATTCCAAACTGCCAACTTTATCTTTCTCAGCAGAAATTAATACAGTTCCCTTCACATAAAGATGTTTTAAAATAGCAACAAGGCAGCTCCCAGGTGCATCCTAAGATAATCACAACTACTTCCATTGCCTTATTGCTTAATTATGCTTGTCTACCATAGCAAAAGATACAACTTCCTTCTTGCTTATCGATCAGATGCAGGGAAATTGAATGCCACATCACATACTTTAGAAAGATCATGGATTTTTTCTTTCTCTGCAAAGACATAAGAACTTCTAGCACTACTTTAAATTGTGCATAGTCAAATGAATTTTCATTTTCACACCCAGACTTCTAATATCATCTCACTAGGATTGCACAGACCGATGGTCAATTCTGGCATGGTAAATGTGATCACATGAAAGGAAATCTATGGAACTGCACCTGTAGAAAGCATACGTGATCGTGAAGGCCTGATCACACAAATGCAGACACAAGCGGGCAGCAAAGATGCACCAACACATTTTGAAGTTTGAATCTTCAATGGTAGGGAGTATGTGTGTCACAGTCTCATAAGCTTTATTCTGGATCATACCTTCCTTAGTAATGGCACATAGCCTGGGTAGACATGTGTGTACTTATAAGACAATATAAGTTAGCAGTTCTGTCTTCAAGTCACGGACAGCAGTGGTGCAAGCTCATGTAAGGGGTAATGTCATCCTTGTAGGTGAGACCTCCTAGAAACCATGGATTAAGCAACTTCTGTGGTGCTGGATGCAGACAGTGAAGTGGATAAGGACAAACAAGTGCATAATATCTCTCTAAATGCATTTTTTTTCTGGAAGCCTGCAAAATGGTTCCATATTATAGATTTTAATTGCATTCATGTCAATTTGACCCACAGAGGCACATAACTGTAATAATTGTTTATATATTGGATTAATTAAAAAAATACTTCTCTTGCATGTTAGGCTAGAAGTGCTTTCACTTAACAGCTACTTTTGCAGTATGCTTAGTATTGTGAAAACTCAATTAATGGTAGCTGACATTTCATTTTCTAATATGGCGAAAATCAATGAAAAATCCCATGTAACCGAGTTTTCTTGAATGTTGCCACTGACATCTAGTCAATTAGAAATCATTTATTAAATCTAGAGTCTGTAATAGATATTTAATAGACTGCGTGGCCATTAAAGGATGCTGATCTAGACAAAACAATACCACATTTCTTGTCTCAGTAACTGATAGTAAATATATCTGCTATGTTCAAATGGACTAAGGTGAAAAGTAGGTCACTTGATAACAATAAAACTTGCCGAGGCAATTTTCTACAAACCCATGGATTTCTATAAATATAGTGGAGTAAATGCATGGTGCATGTAATAGAATATGAGAAAAATACAGCATCATTAGCCCACTTTTGATTACCTATTTCTAAATTGGAGTGCAAAATTAGTGACAGAGCAGCTAACTCACATTAATGCAGAGCTCAGTAAGTGACAGACTGCTTCCTCTTCAGGGACATAAGCAATCAGTTTGGTAACTTAAATATAATTTTGTGAACCAGATTAGATATGAATGCAAGTTTTAAATACTTATGCAGCTACAGAGGTGCGTCTTGCGGGTTCTCAGGCTAGAGGTTAAAGGAGAAATAGGATGAATATAAGCACATGAATCAGCTACAGATTATAGTCTACATCTAAGACTTTTAAACATATTTTTATGAGTGATTTAGATGACAAAATGAATTGTGATTATCTATGAAACCTATGAATGAAACTAATTTACAGCATAGGGCATACAAATGCTTTAGGGACCAGGATCAAGATTCAAAATTACTGTAATAATCTTCAGTGATCTTCAACGATTTTAAATCAGCAAGATAAAATTCAGTAAGATGTTTGTCAAGTGCTGCACTTTGGAGAGGGAAATCACTTTCATCAATACTAGATTAGGAATAGCTGCATAAAAAAAGGCAAATGCAAGGAAGAAGATCCAAGAGTTAGAGTGGAAAAGAAACCAAATGAAAGTCAACAATGAAAGTCATGGCAAATCACATTCTGACATGTTAATAGTGATGTTATAAGTAAGATGCTGGGGGTAATTATTCCACTTGACTCAGTATTGGTGAAATGTCAACTGTAAAATACTATTTGGTACATCTACACCAGCATATAACTTGGCTTCTAGAATCTGACCCTCTGTCATTCCCACTATGTGTGTGATAGCTCATTCCTGGGCTTTTTCATTTCACAGTTCCCTTTGAGATAAAAATGATTGCAGTTCCAGAATAACATCTGGTGCAGGGACCACACTCTACAGATAGCAAGGATGAGACACCACAAACCTCTCCATGCCCTATATAGCCTTACGAAAACCCAAAAGATTTTGTCAAAGAAAGCAACATTTGCATGCCATAAGAAAACATGCAGCATCATGTCACAAAATAACTACCCCAGTAGTGGTTTAACGTAGCCTTTACACTTCATCAGACTTTCATACAGACTGAAATAAAAAACAAATATAATAATCACACCTAACAGTACCAGATAGAGGAGACTTCAGGCAAAATGGACATATGGTCAGTTTGTCCTGGGGTGCATGTACTTTTTGGGGAAAACCAAAATGTAGATGTAGCCTTTGAGACAGTTTGCTTCCCACAATTCGAGAAAGACATAGATGTACGCAAGAGATCTTCGAGCAGAAGTGTAGAGATTAGAGCTTTAAAAGTAAGTTACATGCCTAAATTAGGCAAACTAGATCCAATCTGTAATTCATATTTTCATTGGATCATTAGTGTGAACACTTTCAAGGGACATTTTTGGGGGAAATATATAGAACTGCCTAGGCTGGTACAAAACATCTCTGGGTGGTCAGGACCTGTGCATAGATGTGTAGAAATAGCAGTTGTAGAAGCTTCATTTTGAGCGCTCATTCACCACATCTTCCAAATTCACCAGTTTTAGGGATACCTGAACATAATTTTAATGTCCTTATATATTTTCTTCTGCAGCTAGAGTGAGATAGATTTTAAACGATCTTTAAAACTCAGCAGGCAGGTGATAGAATGCAGGAAGTAATCAAAGTACTTGTGTGCAGTGGGAAACTTGAGTACCACAAAAATGTCCTGATATTAAGATATGTAACTGAACATCAGGTTGTTTGAAATTAATGAACTTTTCCCTGAAAGCTCTTTTTTTTTTTTTTTGTCCCTAGAGAAGACTGTTCACTTACCTAAAGACTTTCCTAGGGAAGTTTAGCTGTGGAGATAGAATAAAAAGCAAGTGATTTGTTCAGCTGCAATGGCTGGCAGTACAGAACATTTTCATTTATCTCACATATGTTCTGCCATTCTCCATCTTGAAAACTCAATGCATAGTTTCTGCCACTGTGGGATATACAGTGAGGATTTACAGAGCTATCTGTTGCAAAGGCTTTTTTCTTCAAAGGCAGTAGATGCTGCCATTCTCAGCTGACTCATGGAGGGCAACACCTAACTTCTGCAAATAAATGCATCTTCATATTTTTCACGCTCAGCCAATTACTGCAACATTTTCAATTATATGCACATCCATTTGCTACCAGAATGCTGAGAAGTGCAATGCTTTTAGCAGGTCCTACAGACCTCTCAAAATACAACCCTGCTGGGACTATTAGGACACGTAAACCAATTCCTAACCTTTTTACTATCAAAACTTATCAGTGCTGATTGGAACAAACCTTATAGGACATAAGAATTCAAAGAACATGAGCAGATCTATTAAGAACTTCAGAAAATCTTTTATTTTCTAAGACAAATGGTTGCTTCTGGTAACTTTATAAAGGAATTGAACTTTGAGATTTTCTATACTCATTTTCAACATTATAAAAGGAGATTACAGCCACTAAAAACCTTTGTTGTGGATATAGAGGACATTTTTGAAACATCCCAATATTTTTCTCCTCATTTTCAGAAACTGGTGGAATTGAGATCACAATCTGAAAATGTGATCAAGAGTTGATCTGCAAAAGTAATTAGGTACCTAACTACAAGTTGACCTACAAGTTGCATACAAAATTGTATATATTTAGTTTAATTTTTATAAACATTTACAATTAATCAAATTTGAGCATTTGCATAATTTTATATTGCAAAGGGATACATCTAAAAGGAAGTATGTACTGGTTTTGGCTGGGATAGAGTTAACTTTCTTCATAGCAGATTAGTTTTCAACTGGGGTTAAAACATGACAGAATAATTATCAAAATACAATTTATTTAACTGAGAAAAAATGCCTGGAATTGCATGCAGTGCAGAAACATGAGTTCTAAAATAAAACCAGCTTAAAGAGGATATTAAAAATAGAGTCAAAATAACATAAATGGAAAGAAAGTTCAATTTGAGAAAATCAAGGGGTAAAATGGAGATCAGTGATGAGTAGTGTCCCCACAGGGCCATAGTGGGACCAGTGCTGTTCAGTAATATCATAGATGACATACTGGGATCAAGTGCACCTACAGAAAGTTTGCAGATAACAAGAAGATGAGAGGTGGGGTTGACATGCCTGAGGGATGGGACACCATCCAGGGAGAACTGGACAAGCTCTGAACCAGTGGATTGATGTGAACCTCATGAGGTCCAACAATGCCAAATGTGAGGTCCTCCCCCTGAGTGAGGACAACCCCCAGTTGTAAAAGAAGGTGATAAAGGATCTGCTCCCATGTATTAAGCAACTACTGAGATGCAGATTAAAGAAATTAATAAAAAGAAATTGAATACAGAAAATAAACAATTTCCGTACAGACTGGGAAATACGCTCAGGCATAAAGACCAAATTATAGATATAAATGTATATATAGTTTATATACAATAGAAATAGAAATTATTCACTTATATTGCAATATGTTCATAAATTTAGGCTGGAATCCATAAGGTTTCTCATCATCAGTGGAAAGGATATAAGGACAACTTTCACATGGAGGTTGAAGGTGTCATTTTAAGATCAAGCATGATATATTTATGAGGAGGAATATATGATGTGATTTGGTTGAGTAAATTTGATTTGACGATTTGGGAAAATCTTAAGTTACACTAAATCTGCTTAATGATTAATGTCTTGCTGCTTGATTTTTATCTCTGGGCCTCATTGTTAATCTATCCCCTATATTAATGCTAGCATTAGCATTTGACTTATTGCTTTGAAAGGGTTTTCAAGCATAAAGTCATTAAAGAACAAAAAATATTTCAAAATACAAACACTGCCATTAAAGAACAACAAAAAATGTTGCAATTCAGAAACAAGAGCAACAGCCCTAAGAAAATGAAGAAATATGACTCAAGGACAGCCTGAGAACACAAAGGGTATCAGAACTCTCAAAATTAGTGGTGGTAGAGGCTGAAACAATTTCTGGGGTAACTGGAAACAGATGTGGGTTCTTACAGTAAGGATTTTATTCTAGGCATTTAAAAGAAAATTCTAACAGCTTTTTGGGTAAGATTAAAAAGATAAAAAATTATAGAGAATCTCAGTTTATTTCCAGCTGCTCTGCAGATATGGTTCACTGACCTTACTTGTCAATGTGACTGTGGAAAACTGTAGATAGAATAGAAATTTTTTTTTTAAAGTTGGACAGAAGAACTGTTCTTATGATGAAGAAGAAGCAAAAAACCCATCATTCACTTTTTCCTTATAGTCCTGCTTTTCTGCACAGATGTGAGTCTCAGTGAATCTGATTGTGACATTTTTGTCTGCCTTCCATTCAAAGTCAATTCCTTCAATTTGTTCGCTGATTCATACTGCTTTCTCTCTCCTCCTCTCAGGTGATCATTTCTTTTACTCCTTTTCAGATGAGTGAGGTATTATCAATTAATCTGAAGAGTTAGTCCTCCATTTATGTCTTACTATTCTCACTATTCCACTTGCGATTTCTAGAGTACAATGCATGTTCTAGCACTGCATTTAGCGGATTGATGTGATGTATTACTCTGTCTGTCACTTCTTTTCTGATTAAATGTACTTGAAATTTTTTAGGACCTTTATACTTTTTGACCTAAAGGCTTCTTCTATAAAACACACACACACACACACACACACACATATATATATATAAGTTATATGTAGTGTCATTCATATCTGAGCTAGCTAAAAGCACTTTGCAACAAGGATTTTGATCATTGTTTAGGAAATTGTGTAGAAAATTTTGTAGGAATGCAGCATTTGATATGAGCATAATAATAGTTATCACACAACTCATACATAGCTGCTAGAACCATTTTTATTAAGTGCCTTTTTCACAAAATACAGGCTAATCATATCAGATAGCATTTTATAGTCTTTAATAACAATAGAATTAAACATTTAAATGTCTCTCTTTTAACATTGTTGGACTCTTTCTTTGCAGATACTGCAATATTAAAACCAATTCCTGTAGACTTATTCAATATCATAAATGATGCAATATGTCTAATATCAGTGGATTTCTTTGCTCATAGCAACAGAGAATAATTTTTAATTTTATGATAAAATATTAATAAACTATTAGTAAATCCAGATTGGTCAATTTATCTCTTATATTATGTGTATTTGCAATCTACTTCAGAAAATGTCTGACAGGGTAAGCATTAATCATACACTTGAATTATATTTATACCACTCACCTTCACTTAAAACTCATCTATTGCACTCTACTGCATCATTTTTGCATTGTGTAGCATTTGATGGCAAGTTTTTAACCAGAAATCAGGGCATTTCTGCACATTACCTTCTCATGGTTTTTTGGTTTTTTGGTTTTTTTAACAGAAGCCCAGAACACTGATTTATGTAAGCTTTGTTTTTCTCAGAACCTGAGGTTATCCAAGGGAAAAGAAAGAATTCCAGATTGCTTTATGAAGTCCAAATTGAAAAACAAAGTTTATTTGCACACATGCATATATATTCTTCTGCTGCTCCCCAAATGCATTCATGTGAGTTATAAAATTCTATATACTTTCTTTTGTTAACTCTGCAGTTTTACACAAGCTACAATTCCATGACCTGACCTAAAGCAAAAAAGTAATCTTTTCATTTATATGAAAGTATAATATTTGCATTCTGATTGAAAAAAATGCATGGGAGGGACAGAAAGAGTGAGATACAAAAGACATGAGTGTGACAGGAACAGAGGGTGGAAGGAAGGAAGGAAGGAAGGAAGGAAGGAAGGAAGGAAGGAAGGAAGGAAGGAAGGAAGGAAGGAAGGAAGGAAGGAAGGAAGGAAGGAAGGAAGGAAGGAAGGAAGGAAGGAAGGAAGGAAGGAAGGAAGGAAGGAAGGAAGGAAGGAAGGAAGGAAGGAAGGAAGGAATACTTTTTCTACCTCTATTTTATCCAAGTGCTTATGGCTTGAAACTCACCCTGCAGCACACATGGCAATTAAAATTACTTGATTTTTAAACACAACTGGACACTCAGCTTGTAGATTAATGGCACCCTTATGGCAATTTCCAAAGTTAAACTCTCTGTCATCCCATATTCTTCAGCCTTGATGCAGGAAATAACTGCCTGGAAGGAGTCCCTGTGTAGAAGTGCCAAGTGGTTTTCTTGAGTTTTCAAGCTCAGTGTACAACCACTCCAGGGGTACACAACAAAATCTTTACATCCCATGGTATCCTGTTCAATTTACAAGTGATGCTGCTTGGTATCACATTTTTGTTCTCTTGCCATCTATTTTTTCTGGTCCTTCCTTTCCTTCACATTACTACCCAAGAAAGAGATAGAATCCTGGTCCTTCCTGCCAGTTTCTGTGTTTACCAGGCTGTATAATTGCTAGTGATCTCCATTAATCAGCTGTAAGTCTGCAATAGTTTTGGTTACTTATTCATAAAAAAAAAAAATGTTGCCAGAATATATCTTCAGAGCACATTCCAGGCCTCTGTGAGGATGCGGAGAAACCCCCATGCTCATGATCAGTTGTGACACCTTGCACCAGTTACCAACTTCTCTTTCTATGATATCACCATGTTAAGGACAGGTAGCAAAAGGGCATGAAGGGCCATCAGAAAATGCTGGCCTGAAGTGCTCCATCCTATCCGCATGTCTTGGTGAAGTCCGTTCCCAGAAGCTGGAACAAAGACTGCTGTAGCTGCCTCCATCTCCAGCCCAGGCTCTAGCATGGCCCAGCAAGGCTGGACTCAATGAAGCTTTGAAACTGATTCTAATGAGACTGTAACATCCAGCTATAACAAGCATAATAAATGGAACAAAAACAAAACAAAAAGGCAGATATAATTTAGATCCAGGGGGATTTAGTGAGATTATTAAAATTAATAGAAGATAGGGTGAGCACATTCTTGCAGAGACAGATTTGGGAAAAAACCCAAAACAAATCAAGATGTGGAAGAGGAAAATGGCTGTTTAAAAGACTACTTTTTTTTTTTTTTTTTTTTTTTTTTTTTTTTTTTTTTTTTTTGCCTGCTGTGGTATTTTGTGAGTAAAATACTAATATGGTACAAAATTGATAGCAAACATCTATTGTGTTCTTGAATTCATCATGTCAGTATTAGGAACAGAGCTGTATAAGGCAACATGCAATTTAAAATAAAATGTCAGTGTCTGGGACACAAAAGGTCTTAAACAGATACTTTGTTAAACAAATAAAAGATGATCCATCCTCATATTCCCTCAAATGAATAAACTATATAACATAGAGCTAATTCTGTCACAAGTACTTGGTTGGGAATGTGTTACCCACACATAATGAGCACTTCTAGTGCTGCTGTGGAGACCTGAGGCTTCCTGAGACAACAACTCAAGCAGCTGATTGCTGTTTGATGCTGTAAAATGAGGCCTCCTGGGGTGTCCATTAATCCCATGAATTTACTGAACACAGGGCAATGTAGAGGTGCTTGATTGCAGAAAACTGAGCCAGACTGACATCCCTCAACTTGAAAGAATATTTCTGGCTTCACCATCACCTATTATAAGTACAAATGGGGAGTTCTCAGCTCCAAGATTACCATCATTAAATTTTTTGCCTTACTGTGTTTCACAATTCCAGAGAATCAGTCTTAAAGAAATTATTGCATTTATATCCATTACAGACTCTCTGGGTTCTTCTCTATTTTTTAACTGTGATTCTCTGTTGAATATTTAATGATTTTAATGCAACATAAGTGAATAGTAGTTCCTAACTTTGATTTTTATAACCTGTTAGTCCAACCATTTGTGTCATGAAACAATGTACAATCTTATTAGGTAATGGTGCCTTTCCTTAATGAATATGAATACAAGTGTGTGAGCTCTCTAACTCTTGATCTAATTAAAATAGATGACTCAATGAATTAATGATGAGACATTTCCTTCCAGTATTTGAAACCTACATAGTAAACTATCTGTTATCAACTAAAATGCAACAAAAAAAAAACCCCATTAATATAATCTCAGGAACCAACAACTTGGAATAGCAATTTTATTAATAAACCTGGGGGAATTAATTTATATGGTATTTTTCTTGTAATTGCTTGCCTTCCGCACAAACTTTCAATTGCCACAGTTTCTAAACCTTGTTATTTTGTATCCAGCCTATTGACACTTCATTGCTTACATTTTGGTTCAAAGCAACCTATTCTAGTGTGTTTCCATTGGTGGTGCTTTGGGTCTAATGCACTTGACTTTCATCACTGAAGAGCTTTTTGCTGCCCTGTCAATTTACTGTCTGGAACAGAAAATCAGCCATTATGAGATTTGATGCATTGCTGTGTAGCTGGATTGTTCTGAGCTGGCTCACACAAATATCAACAGCTATCTGATGGGACATCCTCTCACTAGTGCAAGAATTCACAATTGTGTCCCACATGTATGGGGAATAACAGAAGTGCATTGTAGAAATGTATAGGAAATAACGTTTTTGTCAGGTCTCATTGCCTGTATTTAGAGATAATTTCCACCCTTTTTAATACAAGTACTATGCCACAGGAAATTTCTAAAAGCAGAAGTTCTGACTCGATTCGTCAGGGATTTGACTAGTTTATTTGGGAAGTTAAGTCTGTAGTAATTCAAAAGCAATCAGGACTTCATTTGCATTATGACAGGCGTGATCAAGTGAGATTCAAACTTCATAATAGCAGTTACTGCTAGCCTGAAAATTTTCTTTTTCCCCATTTGAGAGGAACACAGCTCTTAAATGCTGGACACTTAGCCATATTCAGTGACCTCTATTCTAGTGACCTCTGACTTATGAATTCAGTACAAGATATTTTCATATATTCAAAATACTTATCCTGTTCTAGAAGAATAACTCTGACAAGTTTTGCCTTAATTGCTGTATGTGTTAAACAGAGAGGAAAAAAACACAACCATATCCATATGTGATGTATACGGTCACCTGTCTTCATCTTTAAGACAATTTGTCTTATGGTTGCATAAACTTATATTTTTTATCCAAAACATCATTCTGAAGCTTGGCTGCTTTCCACAATGAGCACAGTGCAGGACTTTGGCCTCATCATGCTCAGCTCTACAGTACTGGACTTGTCTGCACCTTCCTGGAACCTATAGGCCGCATTGGCCCTCACAGCTGCCTCTTGTGAGCCCAGTGTCAATACAGCACGTTGAATGAGATATCATTTGGAAATAACAAGAGAAGAAATGAGTCTTTATGTGTCCTTCTTCAGGGATTGGGATGCCCTCCTAAAGTTAAATAGCTAAGCAGTTCCTTACAAACTGGGTCTCCCTTTTATGTCTTCCCCACTAAAAGGTGAGTTTTCTGTTCAATTTGGGAATGTGGTACTACATTTATTCATGTCCCTTTTTTAATCACCAGGAGGACAAAGGAGTTCAGTACAACACATGGTGCTTCCAGCACCGTGGAGAAAGTGAAAGCAAGCACTGAATGACAGGAATAAGATTTGCCTGTAGGTTTGTGGCTGTGCCAGAAATAGCACCCCATGCTCCAGCCTTAGCCCAGTGAACTGCATGGCTACATCTTCAATAATTATAGTGGGTGAAGATATCTAGACAGCATGGAAAAATGTGACAAAGAAGATGATTGGAAAATAAAAGAACAAATGACAAAGCACCCAAGGAAATGTACAAGTGAAAACAGCCATGGAAGAGGATGGAAAGAAAATCTTCATGATAATTACCTAATTGAAAAGAAACCCCAACATGTGGATATACATTCTTCAACATTTTTCTCTTAAGTATCTGCAGTATAGCATGTATAACATAACTACAAAACTATTTTATAATTCCATCTAATACATATATTACGTACAACATATTATTATACTATTACAACAGTAGTAAAATAGGAATGCAAATGTGCTCTCTATACATCTAATCAACGTTAATATTACATTGCTAGATTTTTAATATCTTATTAATATTTTAAATTTATATATGATATTATAGTATATAAGTGATAAGAACTTGGCATCACTAAATCCAAATAATGCTTCAACATTATACTCTGCTATAAGGAGAAATTGTGTTACTACTCTCCCTGCTACCAATTTGGCTCTCCTAAAAACCTGTATTTTCACAGATCACTTCAAGTAAACATACGGTGCCATTGCTTCTTGTATAGTTTCAATATCTTGAAATTTACAGCAGCATGAAAAGCCAGTGGGAATGAGTATTTGAGATTATTCCAAATATTAAAAAAATCTTTTTTTCATATTTTTTGATTTTATGGTTAATGTTTAAAAATATCTTTTTTCAGTTTGTTTCATTTTTACTGAAGATGTCATAAAAGAGAGGATACTTACAATAATGAGAGTTTATGGCAAGTTAATATTTTAATAATACATTGGTCCCTAATTTCTTTGTTTCAGATTTTAACTCATAATAAATTAACTAATAATAATTAACTCATAACAAATTAACTACTGATAAATATAACAATTTTGGCTGGTACTCCAGATAAAACATGCAGAGGTCTATGAACTAAAGTATTTTCTTCAGTAGAAAATTTCTATTCATAAAAGTCATGGTTAAATCCTGGCAATCCTTATCACAGTTATTCAAGATGTACTGTTCTAAAGCAAGCACTTGCTTGGTTATGCATGCATAATAAACCCTCTTACTGAATTTGCTTCTCCTTACCACTTCTTCATTTGCAAATGTAATACATGCTTGCATGCAGAATAGGATAATGAAATTAATGTCATGCTTATATTTTCAATAAACAAAAAAGTAGTCAGCATACAATAAAATAATGGAAAATTAAAGTGACAAAGCAAACAAGACAGTCATACAACAGGCACAAACCCAGCCCATTTCAGGCATTACTTAATTCAGAAATTATACTCCTACCCAGAAAATTTGTCACATATCAAACAAAAAAAAAAATCTGTTTTTTTTTAAACACTAATTGACCACCAAGACATTTTCTGAAGCGACTTAATTTCTGCTCAGATCCTGTATTTGGTAATTAGTTGTAGTGCCCTGAAATGTAATGATGTGACAGTGGTATCTAATTTTGGAATAAATTCAACCCTGCAGAGAAAACCTACTTACTATTCTCTGCCCCGCCTTGAGCAAAATTTAGGAGCTTGACTAGTGTTATGCACTGGGTTAAATTCCATTTGCAATGAGTATCAGTGTGCAGATTTAAAAAAAAAAAATCAAAGTTACTGGAGGAAAGGCAAAGGCTGGACCTTGTCTGAATTAACGACAGCTTTATGTGGAGTTTAAGCTTATTTTCCCCTTTGTTTGTAAACTCATGCTAAACAAACAGAAGGAAATTCTGAAATTCTCATGCACAACAGGGCCTTCCATATTTGCATTCACCTTGTTTTCATTGAAATAAGGCTTCTTTCTTCTAGTCCCTTGAGTTGTTGAGGACTTTGGGGTTGGTTGGACTCTTAAGATCACAAAAGCCGCTCACATGCTCTTAACAGATTCTGGAACCTTGTGTTTAAGTACATGTAATCATTGCTCTGGTATAACACCATCTGCAGTTCAGCCAGGGCACCTCATACAAGCAATTTGAAGCAATTTGAGATTCTGAAGGCAAAAGGAAATTAATTGCAGTACAGGCTTGGGAAACTAAAAATATCTATATTTGAGACTATGTTTTATTTACTTCTTAAATCTATTTATGCTAAAAAAAAAAAAAAAAGATATCAGACAGGGATTCTCCAGGGAATGTGGCCACCTTTGCCTTAGTATTTTGGATCAGAGCAGTAGCAAGCTTCTGAGGCAAACTCAAAAGACGTCTCCTTTTCCTGTAGGTTGGCTTGGTTCATGAATCAGCTTTGCAGCTGGCTTTCTTTCAAGGGGAACTGCAGAATAAGAACTGCCCAGGGTACATGCTAAATGTGCCTTAACAACAATGGAAACGTAAAAATGCAGACTAACTTACCCTGCAAACATCTTTGAGCCACGTGTGTAGTGGGAACCACTGCTCTTAGCGAGCAGCCTAAATTTTATTCCAAAGCAAAATGTCTGAACAAGGTTGATGTAGGTGTCTCAAAACTAACCCTTTCAATTCACAGATCCACTCCTACTAAATGGAATTACTGTCCATGTAGAAAAGGCCTGGCTCCATGGTAGTCAGAACAGCTTATGATCCCCTTTTCTAACTTCCCCTACCTGACTCTCTACCACATTCGGCCCTGATTCACTGAAATCAGTAAAGCACAAAGGTTTAGCTACATACCAATGGGGCATTTGCAAACATATTGTATTGTGCAGTTCTTCCTTGGGTGACAGCTGGGTTGTTAGACTCCCCTCTACCTTTCCAGATTTGAAGGCTTTATGTTAAAAATAAGAACAATAGTTTGCTGAGTTATGTTAAAAAAAACCTCACTCCATAGTCCACCCTGCATTCAGCCTATCATCAAGAAAATGGGATCAAACACAAGGGCTGCTCTGTGTAGAAGTAAAGGACAGCATATAGTTCTAAAATAGCAGTGGAAAGAACGTGAGCCCCCAAAGTGAATTTTTCCCCTATTGCACTCAAGAAAAGAGGCATTTCTAACTTACACAATAAGGTCACTCTGTTTAGGGACTGATTTTTCTTTTCCATCAAGGAGACACAAATATAGCTTAGGTTCTATAAACTGAACATTTTGATAACACTGCAGTCAGGTCAATTGAAGTGGAACTGGTACAGAAACATTATCAAGCATCATTTCAATAGCATGTGGCTGTCTTCCAGGGGTGCAAATATCATTACACCATAGCAAAGCAGTCTATGAACCGGATTAGCTGAACAGCCATTATCAGCAGTCAGGAAAATAATATCAGTGACTGACTTCACCTGCTTGAGTGGTTTAAATGTCCTGCCTTTCCATACTGATAACATTTGGCACCACTTGCAGCCTGAAGAAAGCATAATTTTGTTTGATGTAATTATAGAACCATAGCAATTTTTGATAGAGAAGAAAAGACATATAGTCTAGGTCATCTTGTCCATCTCCGTGTAACTACATGAAAGTTGCCTGGCCCTGTGCCTGAAGTGTATTAGAATAACACCCACTTTTTTTCTCCTCTGTGGTTTTCTTTATTGGATTTATTGGTTGGATTTTCAGATTCAGAGCAGCAGAGTTCCCGATAGCAATGCTATTGGAGTCTTTCCATAGGGAAAATACTAGTAATTTGTTTTGGCAGAGAAGAATAAGAAGCGAGATGTTATTTTTAGAAATGTTCAAAAGATTTTCCTTGGGGTTTAATCTCTCCAGCACAGGATGTCTGTATGCAGGAGAACACTTTGGCTTGGTTTAGGCAAGTGCTTTCCTGTAGCCCAAAGCTGGCAACCTGGCTTGGAGGCAGTCAGGAAATTTGTACTACCAGGTGTATTTTGAAGTGATTCAGGTGGATTTTTAATACAGTGTGATTCACATTTAGAGGCAGAATACTCATTAACCAAATTATGTTTCCTGTCCTTAGTTTGTTTCCCAGTATACAAAGTTAGCATATGCTAGATATGCTATATGATAGACTCATATCACAGAATGTTTTGGGTTGGAAGTGACCTTAGAGATCATAATGTTCCAACTCCTTGCTATGGGCAGGAACACCTTCCACTAGACCAGACCCACTAGACCAAAATCCATTACCCAACCTTGATACTTTCGGGGATAAGGCATCCACAACTTCCCAAGATGACCTGTTCCAGTGTATCAACTCCCTCACTGTAAAGAATTTCTGCCCACTATCTAAATCTGATTCAAACCTATTCTATCTCAGTTTAAAGACCTTTCCTAACATAACATGTATTCTTGTAGCCCCCTTTAAGTACTGTAAGGTTGATATAAGGAGTCCTTGGAGCCTTCTCCAAGCTGAACAATCCCAACTCCTTCAATGTCTTCACAGAAATGCCCAGTGCTCTGGACATCCCTGTGTCCCTCCCCTGGACTCTAACAGCCCATGTCCTTCTCATACACCCTATATACAACATCAACCTATAGTCTATGAGAAAAAATTTTAAGTTTCCCATTCATCCTTGTAATGTTTTCTCACTTGGAGCAGTACTGTAGTAGACATTTGATTGGTAGTATGAGACTAGTTTTACTCTAGTTATAGGAATGAATTTTCACTAGCTGTAGTTTTGCCTGGGGTGAATTTTGATGTAAATAATGATACCATGAGTAGGTGATACAGCACAGATTTGGTTTAGAACACCAACCTATTTATAAAAAATCTACCAATAAAGTGCCATTATCGGCTTTGAATTGTATCCTTAGATTTTTCTGAGGCCACAGAGAAGCATGCTACAGTACATTATCAGTCTGTAGTCGCCTGCTATTTGCACAGCAGTAAGCTTGCATGGTTCCATTAGCTTGCTCAGTTTAGGCACAAAAAGATCCAACTACAGATTCAATACCAGGGCAAGAAAAGCTAGAAAACAGATGCTGACCTCTGGCACCCATGGAACATTTCCACACTCAGTTTTCCATTATCCTGGAGGGTGTTCTCATTACCAGCTCCAAGAAAAGTTTTCCAAAGAGCAGTGACGCAGAGAGCACTGTAAGAATGATTACTCCCATGGACTGCCAAAGCATTACTTGTAGCTGAGTAACAGAAGATGACTTTAACAAGATAGTCCTACTGAGCACAAAACTTGTGTAGTCATAAGTGCAGGCCCTTAGAAAGGTATTAACTTCATGGCTATGACACCTAAGGAGAGGTATTGAAATGTGCACTGCCCAGACTCTCCTATTACAGAGAGTTGAGTGCTGGAGTTTGGTTCTGCTGCCCACAAGCATTTACTGTTACCTGATGTGTGCTTAGTCTTGCTGAGTCAGAGCATCAGTCTGCTTAAGATCCTCTCTCCCACCTTTGTAGTAGCTTTTACCTTAGATGCTCTCAAGGGTGAGTGCATCTAACATCTTGTCAGCAGAGCATGGACTGTGAGAAGTCCTGCACTCAGGATCCACTTCAGAGCAGCAGGAGCTGTTCTCTAGACTACATGGCCTGTGATGTCCAAAGACTTAGTGGGACACTTTGAGTTCCTTTTGAGGTTCCTGTGGTATCAGTGCATCCATACAGGATTGTTGGATGCACTGGAATCCACTCCAGACACACCTTTCTTGAAGAGCTATCTGGGAAGCAGATGGAATATCCTTGGGCACTGGAAATTGTTACCAGATGAGGAAGCCCAGTCAACTGAATCCTGTCAATAGCCCATTTCTAGGCAACAGATATTTCTAGATGTTTCAGTCTGGAGATGAATATAATTTCAGAAAGTAGATCCAGTGCTTACAACAGAGGGAAAAACTGAAACCTTTTCATACCTTTTCTGCTGGCACTTGTAGTTGACAAGGGAAAGAGGTCAGGCCCATCAGATTAGGGCATGAATTTGGAGATCTTTTCATTTTTTAACTCCCAAACTTTAATAACTTCAAACCCTCTTCTATGTTAGGTTGCAGGTGCCTGTATTCCTAGTAAAGCATGTTAGTAAAAAACTTGTACTATCTTTTTAACTTCCCCGACTATCCAGTGAATGGAGGGAAAAAAAAAACCACAACAAAACAATTTCTTTATTTTTTCAATCCTTATTTTTAGGTCATTTATTACTTTGAATTTTCTAACATCAGTAGAGACCAATCACCTCTTCCTAGGTGGGATGTCCCTTGACAGTCCTTTACCCTAGGGACAATGGAACTGTCAAGCAAACAATGGGTGAGGAATGACACTTATTCTGCAGCTGGTTCACCACATGTAATTCTCTTTTATATTAGATTAAAAAGAAAATGACCAGTGTGACCCCATCAGTGTTCAAATAATGTGGAAACCTGGTTCTGCAAGTTATTTTTTCACCAGGAAGTCCAGAACTCCTCCTGTTTATACAGGGGGTAGGTGCTTCTAATGTGCTATCACTATTACAGTAAAGTAAATGATAATAAAAAGGAACTCTCAAAATTTTTTTCTCTGTAAGGATAAATTTGTATGTGTGGCTATATTCTAGCCACAGGGTATTTTAGTTAAAAGAAGATAATGGACTTTCAACAAATTACAGGTTTTGCTGATATGTCATGAGGGTCTGTTGGACTGTTTGAGGGATGCCAGAGTTCAATGTGTGCTATATTATCACACAGCATCCCTGCAATTTTTCCCTATGAATACTTGCAAGCAGTGCAGAAATGAAAAGAGTGATTACGCTTTGGGCAGGTAATTTTGAGTTACTACATACAATAATATAGATAAAATAAATTTCATATGCATTACTCTGTAAGAAGTTCACATGGACCACTAAAGTCTTAGCCACTTTGACTGCTCAAAACTACATTGTCAAATTTCCTTTCATAATAACAAGAAAGAAGCACCACAGTTCGATTTTTTAAAATTCTTTTCTCACTCGGTGTGTAATATTCTGATCAAATACGTTCTAAAAAGGTTCCTCTTTTTTCATGAAGACTGACATACAACACAAAAAGACGAGTCTACTTTTGAAAATGTAAAGTGTTAAGAAAATAGATAGATAGATAGATATAGAATACTGTAGAGATTAATATTAGACATGCTATCTCCAGTGTTCTTTAACTTCATGTAACTGTGTTCTGAATGAAAAATAATCTCTCCTTCCTAGAATCTCTGCCCAAAACCAAATATTCTGTTATGTGGAGTTGAAAACAGTCTGAGAAGCTGAAGATTTCTTCATCCCATGCATCAATAGAGGCATATATTCAGAATTCAGGCTTTCAAGCTATTGAAGTAACACTGGATTCAGCATTTCCAAGACTGGTTCTCCAAAAGGCTTTAAACACTGACAGATCTTTTGTCAGAGCATTTTGGTGGTCTATGGCAAATAGAGTTCTACCTAACTTCTAATAATTCATTAGTGGTGTTAATTTGCTGGGCCCTACTCATTTCTCCTATCTTCAGAAATACTACATACACACATTTGTAGAACATTAAAAAGATCATGTAAAACACCACAAATTAATACCAAGAGGCAAGAACAAAATTTAAATGCAAAAAGTTCTATTGGGAACAAAAAAAGGGTAAATGACACATCCTGGGAAAAAAATACAGTTAGCAAACAGAGGGTAATTCAATGATAAAATAGCTAGATATTTGCTAAATCTGGAGAGAAAACAAACAATCTAATTTTAACAAGGGAGTGACTGAAATGTACTGAAAGTACCAAAGAAATGGCCTGTTACTGACTCAGTCATTTTATTGAACTTCTGAATATCATCATGCTTTTTAATTTAATCTTTTGTGATTGCAGTTTTTTTTCCAAGCATTTTTTCTACCTTTCTCATGAGGTTTCATTTTTCCTTCCAGATGATTTCAAGACAGGCATATTCTGCCTCTACATCACAACTAGGACAGTTCTTCTTCAGATGCTTCTTATGAGCATTTTCTTACTATTAGGTTCCAATTTCTATACTTTCTCAGCTCTCTTTAGTGCAACTGGGCAAACAACTTGATGTAAGTATATTTCCAACAGCAGACTGCAAAACTGGCTTGCAGCTAGGGAGAGCCATTTAAAGAACCCATTCCTCTTTCTGGTTCATAAATGCAGCAAAAGTAGATTTAACTATTAAAACATGTGAGGAGAATTTATTTAGACTGCTCACAGCGGCTATCCTATCTCACTATCTCCCTTACATCACTGGATTGAACATTACAGTGGTGGGAGTTAGAGGGAGAGAAAAAACTCACTGGTAAAAGACTCTTTTACTTGCAGAATGTACTTGGTGAAATGAAGATCATTTTAATACAAAGATTGCGATCAAAAATCTGCATTTCAGAACATAAAAAGGTTACAACAACAACCCCCAAAAAAACCCTAAAAAACAAAAACCCACTGGCAATATATCTTCTTTTGCATGGCATTTGGTCTCAGAGTTACTATGAATGTTTCTGACACTGTCATTATCTGCTTCATTCCTTATGATGCAGAGAAAGAGGGACCAATGAGAAAGGATAAGGGAGAGACAGGATCAATAAACTGAAAGCTTCCTTGTTGATGTATTTTTCAAAATAAGACTTCCCATTCTGCACACCAGCTAATTTCTGATGGTTTTAGTATAAAAAACATAACATGCAGTGATTGCTGTTGTTCCTTTCTCTAGTACCTTAGAAAATACTGAAAGTGCTTGAATCAGCACATAGTAGTACTCCTCTCCTCATAGAGATCAGACAGGGTTTGAGGTGATAAAGTTTACAAAACTCACAGCATTTCATAACTCCATCTTCTTTTTTTCTCTGCAGCAATATTTGCCTTCTAAAAAGTACATTGCCAAAGCACATTTTTTCCTGTCTGTTTCACAGTGCTCACCAAACTTATAAGGGACATCTGAACTTTGATGAATGACCAAGCATGAGAGCTCTAAGAATAAAGTAATTTCTGAAGCCAAAATGTGACCTACAACAGTGCTCCACGCAGCATTTACCAGTTTACCAGAGGAACCAGCTCTTCATACCCCTGTAGAAGAGCAAGGAGTGAGTGCACACACCCATTCAGAGTGGTCCTATCATGCTTTGTTCCCCTGTATTTTTGCAGCATTCACTGCTGCAAAAAGTGAGCCCTATTTTAACATTTTTCTCTAGCATCAGGAAAATATCAAGCCTACCATAATGCTCCACTGCTAATACGCACATAAGCAATGCCATTATGGTTTTTCAGAAACTTTTGGGGGTTTATGGAACCTCAGGTGAGTAAATACTAGGAAAATGCTCATTAATAAACATCACTTCATTAGCCCTTCTAATCTGCTCTAGGTGCACATCAGACACATCAATACAATCAAAATGGCACAGCGGAAGTTCCTACATGTGAAAACATTGAACAGTGCTGTGTGATGCTGCTGCTGTGTAAGTGCAAAGTCAAACCGTCAGCGGTCCAAGTCTCTTTCCAGCCAATTAAAAGATATAAGGCACAAGGTTGTGTTCAGAAATGGATGAAGCCAAGTGATGATATGGCCATGTAGGCTCTTTGATCCTTTTTGTTTTCACCAGTTCAATACTCACCCACTCTGGTGTCACTGCTGTACCCAGTACAGAAAATTATATAGATCTTGTAATTCATATACCTGCTGTTACTTCAGAGCCAAACCTTGTTCAAGTATCTACCAGCAAAAAAATGATGCCATAGAAACCATCTTTTTTGCTGCCTTAGCAATCCACCACCCATCAATTTTCCATACTATATAACAAAGAATATGCAGAAGTGTATACTTTTGCCACAGTGTGTGTTTATTTATAATTAGATGAATGTTAAGAACTGCCTATGAAGACAATGACGTCAAATCAATAAGTGATACTAAATGGTAAGACATTGATCTATATGACTCTATAATCAAATTGATTATGCCACCATTTGTTTTCTGTGTAATTCAATACTCTTAATGAAGTAAAATATGAGATTTTAGTCTAGTATAGTCTTCTGTTATTTGGCTTACATTTCATGGCTTCTTTTTACTTCTGGACATTTAACATCAAACTTATAAATACAAGGTAAAAGAACAAGTAAATTTTAAATAATGATAATTGATTTTCCATGCCACTCTTCATGCCAACTCCTTGTCTCCCCAATACCAGAGCCATTGTCACTTCACAGTGTATATCCAGGGCCCACAGCACCACGACAGCCAGAGGATGGCAGGGCACCAAGGAGGGCTCCCTGTGCAGCTCTCCTGGACTCCACAGTCTCTACAAAGAGCTAGGCAGGGACAATCTGATCATGCTACTAACTACAGCGTCCTCTTGAAATACATCCAGTCCTGCATGTGACCTTTATGTGCAGCAATTCCCTCCTGCCAGTTAGTAATTTTTGCTCTTCTAGCAGATGCAAACCACAGTCACACTCTTGGGATGGGCTGGAGCATGTCCGGTGCTCCATCTGTGTTGGCAGGCAGAAGATCCTCCACTTGACTAACACAGCTGCTTGCTATTGAGAGCATGTAGTGAACTACACCAGGTCTTCAAAAGGTACATTTTATTCTGCTCTATGATGAACAGCAAATCCACAGACCTCACCTGCTTTTCCTTAGAATCTCAGATACAGCAAACTAAGGTAAAGTTAGATATTCTGTTCATGCCAGAACCAAGCATGTCTTCATAACCTTTGTTGAATTCCTTATTTCACCTCCCTTCTTCACTCAGATGTGAAAAATAACTACACTGCACAAGATAATATTAATTTAATTTGCTCTTCATTTTAAAATGAGGACAAATATTATCTAAAACAAGTTCTAGTGCTTTCACTATTTGAACTACTGTTGATAATGCCAGTGAAAGGTAAGTCACTTATTAATCTTAAATAACTTTACATTTCAGTTTTATTAATCAAAGTCATGTCAATTAAATCATATTTCATCATGCTTTACATATTTCAGCAGCACATAGTACCTTTAAAAGACCCATGGAAGTTCAGACTGAGAGAATGGCAATCTGCAAAATGGACAGTGCTATTTCAGCCACTGCTGCTTAATTTACATGTTTGTTCATTTGTACATTGTTTGTACAATTTTATCAGAGAAGAATTTTTACTAAGAATTAAAAGAATATGCACTCTGTTTTAACGTTTTACAGACATCTAATCTTATACCTCTATTTTTCCTTTGTCATTTATAAAAGCTAAAGAATTCAGAGAAAAGTAAAAGGAAGAAAGGCAACAGAATGCTTTCTGTTTATGATTTTATTAGAGTATAATGGTCTGTCTCTGTTGCACCAGAGCCATTGGTAGTAAAGCAGGTAATTCCTTATGTTCAATTTGATATCAGACATTCCATGCTAATCTACTGCTTTACTTACAGAGACAAAATCAGAAGCTCACCCTGCAGGAGCAATGCCTATAATTTTCTGAAGAGCCTGTATTGTATTCCCTTTTTTCAGATGTGCATGGCTTTGTGCATAAAAATTGTCCAACACATAGGAGAGGCGTGTTTTAAAAATTCAGCCCCAAGCTTTTACTGCCCCGGATCCCTTTATCTAACAGCTTTGAATTACCTTGTGTCATTTATGTTGCAGGATGTTCTTGAGGGTATAACTGATTAAATGGCCAAAAATCTAGCAGTTTTGGAGCAGCTTCCAATTCAAGGCAATTAAATGGATTCTCATGCTGTCAGACTTTCCATAAAGAAACTCTGAAGACCAGAACAGACATTCAGTAAGTTTTAAAAACCTTTAATGTTTCCACTGTTGGTCTATAATGAAGCTATTGGAGTTGGCCCAGTTAATCATCCTTCAATTGTGTAAGTATTTCTTTATTTCCCCAAAACAAATTTCAGAGCATAGTAACTAACTAGTGATTATTCAAGTCATGAACAAGCTGAAATGCTTTCAAGGTATTGGTTTGGTAGATTTCCTCTTTCAGTAACTGAAAGACAAGAAATAATTATAACTATGTGGCAATAAACACATTTGCTTGAATGTGTTTGAATATAGTATCTGTCCAGTTGAATGAACCTCATGAAATACCCGTTATTACTGTCAAAGCTCAGCACAGCTTATGCTCGTGTTAGGTATTATCTCAGGAGATCTCATTCTTCCTTGCTTTAAGCCACAATCTGAACTTATCAAAGTGTATCTATTAGTTACTTGGATTTCAAAATACCTTCACGCTCACTTTCAGGATCTCCTGTATATTGGGAGATGGTTACCTATGAGCATCCAGAATCCTTGCCTCAGGAAGCTTCTCCTTTGCTGTAATGCAAAACCAGATATTTTGGCTACCGATGCCAGAATACCTCACTGTCCTCTCCCTGCCCCCCTTTTTTTTAAACTGTTTTCCTTTTTCTGTCTGTCTGTCTCTCTCTTCATATATATATATGCTGTCCTTTTTATTTTAATTTAAATTATAACACATGCAGGGCAGACATCCTCTGGCTGTTTGCATGTTACTTGCCACAGATGGCTCCAGCTCCAAGCCTAGTAGTCCCAGATGGTACTGTAATAAAAAACAATAAAGATAATCTCATCATTCCCCAGGGCATCAGCCACAAATTCTACATGCAGGATGTACTCTCTTCCTCAGCATTGATCAGACTTTTCTGTCAAGACAAATGCTCTTAGGAGACCAGGAATTTTCAACATTTTTATGCCTTTTCCTGAATCTGCAACTGTGCATGATAAGTGACAGACAAACGTGGCTATCCACAAATGTACGTATCCAGACACACACAGAGATACACATACACACATTTCCTGAGCCTTGGGTGTGATGGGAATTTACTGGTCCAGATGACGTGTTCAGCTTCTGCACCACTTCAGACATTTCCCTATGTGAATCCCTACAAATGTCTACCTGCTACCTGCATATCTGATAGGAAACTGCTGAGTCCTGAAACTACCCCTCAAGGGTACACCTACAAATCCATGGTGAAAATCAATTCAATGTATTGCTCTACTATAAGTGAATTGTAATTAATGGATAGATTTACTCACCCTGATTCAACCATCCAAAAATACATTTGGCCGTAGACTGGACTACTCACTCTAGATTGCCTTCACAGTCAATGGAGAAATAATTCTCCCCTGAACAAAGGTCCTTTTGAAACAGGGGTCCTAAAATAGCTGAGATAAACTATTCCTAATGCTTGGGGCCTGGGTTGAAAAAATTAGACTCCTGATTTTTAGAAAACTAAAGTTAAATGAGATCCCCCATTTCTGGGATTGTTGTTTGTCTGGATTGGTCTCTTCCCTGAAGAAGTGTAAGACTTTGTGCCACTATTTCAGTATTGTTCCTGAATGTCAAGTTGTTAGGGTGGCCTGTGGGGAGACTATGACTTTTTGTTTACCATGCTCTATAGGGAAATTGTGACTTTTTGTTTACCACTGTGTGGCCAGGATTTATAGATGGTTATCAAACCTGCCTTCCTCAGTCAGTTTATTTTATTTTTTATCCTGGCAGAGTCTTTTAATTATATTTTATCCCTAGAGCTCAGTAAACCTTCAAATTCATAACACTCTTACAACCAGTTTTGCAATCTAAAAAGTATTTAATTTTGATCCTCTGGAAGGAATTATATCTGCTTCTTCCTATGTGAGAAGAAATTTAATTTTTATTCTCAAATTTTCTACCTCATTTTCAGGATGGTTTTGTTGTCAAGCATAGGTCATCTCAACATTTCTGTCCACACCTTGAGGTCCATAAATATTGAATATCAGGGCTGGAAAAATTTTAATAATGGATAAAAATTTAAGACTTCATGGATAACAAGCTGAAATACATAATTTGGAAACTTAATAGCCTTTGTAGGTTGAGACTGAGACAAAGCACACTGAACATCCCCATTTATTCTGGTACATTGCCAGTACCTTCACAGATGTGTTCACAGGAAGGAGGACCAAATAATTCAAGAGACTGTGGCTTTAGACTGGATATCAAGCAGGGTGTATAAGAACCATCCTGAATGAGAGAATTCAGCTTTCTGTGAATTAATTTTTTAAAAATTAATCAGTGGAAGATAGGTATATGAGTTCTAGTTCTTTGATTAAATAGTAAACAAAGCATTGATAGATGTGGTTAAACAGTGGTCGTATAATAAAGATATTCCTTTAAATTGCCTATATAATTTGAAGATTATTAATCATGAAAGAAATATAGGGGTTTTTTTGTTATTGTTGAAGTTGTTCAAAATAGGCTGTTTGATCATCCTTTACCATTTTTGGAGCAAACAGAAGATTGTTGCAATGACAAACTTATTTGTGACCTCTAACATTCCAGGAATATTTATTTCCACCAATAAACAGCTTGTCATATGGATAATCAGCAGCACTTACGTGTAAGTGCGCTTTTTCTATTGAAAATTCTAATCAATATTTGCATATTTAAGAAAAAGGTGCATGAAAGCTTAGAAATTATAATTTTGAGCAAGCTGGAAAAAAAAATAACTCCGATAGGTCAGCAAAGCATTAAGTTCTCTAGCAAAATGAATACCTTCTCTGAAATCCACTAAAACCCACTGTAGCAATTTTTAATAGCTCAGTTTACCCAGTGGTTTTAGGAAAATTTAAAAAGAGACTAATTCCAGTACACAGTCTTAAATAAATATTTAATTCATGACAATAACTGCAGATATTTTTTCTCAGTAGAAATTCTCAAAGGAGAAAAATGCTACATTGATTCTCTTATTTATTACATAGTGTAGTTTGTCAATTGCCATAGCCTAAAGTTTCAATTTCATGTTTTTGGATTTAGAAGTCTTTTGTGTTTCTGATGTTATTAATTTATTAGGTTTTTGAAACTTCTCATGAAAAGTGTTTACCAAACTGGCAATACTCTAACTTTCTATTTCCTGACATAATCTGTACTTTCTGCAACTGCCAAATCAAATTAGATGTGCAAATATTTTGGTTCTAAGCCCTACACGACACATTGAAGTGCAAATCAAATAGTAAATAAAAATAGCCATTTTTCGCCAGTTTGTGGTGCCAGACTTACATGACACCATAAACCTGTTGCTCGTCCTGCATGTAGCTGCCATATCAGAATAAAATGCAACTTTAAAAGAAATAAGTATTTTGGGAGTTGTTTTTTTTTTTCCCAAGAAACGGCAGAAAAAAAAAGTGAAAAAATCACAAACTCTTTTGCCAAAAGAATGATATTGATGATACTTTTCCTTTTACAGTTTTTTCCAGAATGCATGATTGCTAGTCAGATTGACAGTAAATCAATTATCAATGTTCTCTTTCCTGTACATTCAAAGCTCTACTATTAGCATAATTAAAATTATAAGTTATTTAATTATTTATATTGCAGCAGTACTCAAGAGCCTTTATTAAAATCTGGTGTAAACGCAGATGAGTAGAGTGTTCTTGCCTAAGAAAACTTAGGTAAATTTTGTGAAGAAAGAATAATGACTATGGAAAGTTGTTCCTTGAATTAGAGAAACTCGACTTTCTGGATTTTTGTCTAGACTTAAACTTGTATCCAAGTGCACTCAGCTAAAGTTCAGTCCAGCTTATCATTCTTCTTTATTTGTCTTGCAAAGACTACCTCTGGCATGTCTAGAACTAAAATGATAACAGCAAAGATCAAAGTTAAACTGAAAGACCTTTAAAAATTTAAATCATGTGGCAGATGAAAAAATTCTGTCTTCTGTTCACTCAGGCAAACAATATTTTCCAGGATAACAAAGAGAAGATAAATTTGGCCTATGCAAAGAGTAAATTCCAGAAATTTAACATAACAGAAATATTATATGATAATTATTACTATCTTCACTGAATAATTCTAGAAGACATTGACCACTGAAGTGCATTCTTTTGTGAGAAGAATAAGATGATATTTACTCATCTATCAAACTAAGAAATTGATTTTACTCTTAGACTAGAAGCTATGATCTTAATTGATTATCATTTTATTATAAGGTACAGCTCAATCTTAAAATATTTAGCAAAGTTTTGTTTTTCATTGAAATTAAACTTTTTGAGTGTATCCAATACTAAGTTTCTAACTGGTTAAATAAGTCATTCACCTATGAAAATGGATTAGTATACAGAATACAGTAAGCAACCCAATATTATTTATACATTACCCTCGTCACAAAAATCTTCATAATTCATAACACCTCTAGTGATTTCTTTAGTCCAAAACATGAAACAAAGATCTCCTAATTTCTTTCCCACTTACTGCTGAAAACAGTTCTAATCTTCTCTCTCTCAGATTTTCAAGGTGAAAAATAAGATCACAAATGCCAGTGGAGATGGACTAGAAGTGAAAGGAAGAACTGCTAATATTCTCAAAATGTCCTTCTCTAATAAAGCTAAGATACCTTAGCAAGGATGAGAGTTACTCTCCCAGGGCAATTCCAAAGATTTGCACTACCTAATTACAAGGCATTTCCCTCCTGGGTGAGGGCATCCAGGATGGTCAAGATGGACCTCTTTCCCTGTAAGGAGAGCTGAAGGAACTTGGCTTAGTCACCCTGGAGGTACCTAACAGCAGTCCTTCACAAAGCCCTTAGCAAGAAGATGGATTTGGCTGCTTACAGAAGCGTGTGGTGGGAGCCTGAAAGGCAGTGGGCACAAGCTGAAAGAAGGGATGCTCAAGCTGAAGGTAATGAAAAACTTTCTCCTAAAGAAAAGAATGAAATGGTGGCACAGGCTGCCCAGAAAGGTTGAATGTTCTATATCTTTGATATTTTCAATACCAGAATGGACAAGCCCTGAACAACCTGGTCTGAACTCATAGCTGACCCTGCCTGAGCAGGAGATTGGACCAGAAACCTCCTGTGTTCTCTTCCAGACTGAATTATCTTGTGGTTCTATGATTCTGTGATGTCAGCCTTCACATGCAGTTATTAGAAACAAGAAGAAATTTATCAAATACCTTAAAACTGAGATAAGTACTTCAATCCTACATATCATGTGCAGATTTACTTAACAGCCACTTCAGGGCACCTTGGGTTAGTTTCTCTGCCTCACATGGCTGTGGCACTGAGCAGATATATTATGTTAATATTAGCTATTATCTGACATTTTTATACATTCAAGGAGACATTATTATAAATACAAAAGGCAATTAAACTTCAAGGAAAATTATTTACAAAAGAGGAACAAGTACAGTTAACTAGATATATGGATTAGTAAAAGAAAGTCTATATCACTTAGAAGCACAGACTGTATATAATAAGCACAGACTGTATATAAAATAAATGTTTGTATTCTTTATGGCCTACATAAAGTTGAGTTTGTTTGGGTATCTCTGAAAAGTATTTGCATATACTGACATTATAGATTTTGAAAGTGCTGGTTTTACATAATAATTTTTAAAATGTTTTTTAAACTACATCTCTACCCCATTGTTTCTTTTAGATTTAAAATATGGATTTTAGCTGTTCCATTTAAATTATTCTAAGAGCTAAGGAAGACATTATTGCAGTATTGCTTTAAGCACTTGCTTTCTAACAGAAGGCTGTAAGAGGCCAACATGCATTTGGTACAATTGTGAAATTCTTATAGAATGCATCTGTCCCAGCTATTAACCATATGAGTTTGGTTCAGCAGAGATTGCTGAAAAGGAGTGTATTGATTGCTTAGTTCTGCTGTCAAAGGAGTACAAGGCACAGTATTATAGATGCAGATTACAGTGATTGTTGTTGAACAAGAAACTTTTGAGAGGTTCTATTTATTTAAAATGCTCTTACAAAAGCAATTTGAATGAGCCAAAACACAGGTATTTTCCCTAAATTACTTTCAGTGTTCCTGTTTTAATAGATTTTATTTCAGAAAGTTCTGACAAGTAGGGTGGTAATGACTTCTGTACCAAATGGCAGCTATGTTTTTGTGTAATAAAGCCACAATGTATTCAACTTAATTGACAATAGAATTCATTATTCTTTCAATAACTCCTCCTTCACCGACCCACAATTCAACAAGATTATTTTGATAGCATCTTTAAATATATGAATTTATTTAAGATAGCACTAAACCACATATTTTTGAAATGTAATTAAACTTTAATTCTTAATCTAAAACTAGTTTTAACATGCCTAACTTTTTATCAAGCAGTGGCAAAGGGACAGTTCTAAATATATCTAACATTTGGCTTTGTACTTTGAACACTCCTAAATTAACAGAATATAATATGAAACATGACTTTATGTATCTCAACCTCACTGCTCTGGGGATTCAGAACTGGAAACTATCTTCACATGAATTTCCAAGCCTAAGTAGTAAAAAAAAAGAAGGTATTTTATTAGAATGAGAATGAGGAAACTATCAAGACAAAATAATATTTTTTCCTTTGTGTGTTTTCTATGTCCACACATGTCCTTAGCTAAGAAGTGTTTGGTTGACTTTGATATGCTTCCCTTAAAATCTTGATTAAAAAATAATTAACCAAGCTACTATGTTAAATTCGTTGTCTTCTCTAATCAGAGCTATAGAAACAAAGGAGAAACATCCTATGGATAGGAGAACCAAGAAAAAAATATATTCCACCACTCCTTCTTCCTATGCACTGGCAACCACAAAGAAGGAATGCTAATCTGTAGCGATAGCATAAGCCGGACAAAGTGATGTTTGCTCTTGGAAAGAAACCAAAGAAAAATAGAAGAAAAGCTGAGGAAATGAAATTCTTTGCACACTGGATTTTACATTAATTTGCTAAGTGAAGTTGGCTTACATTTTTTTTGGCACAACCTATCAGCCTTGTTGAATTATACACAGTATCAGTACTCCTTCAGCTTTCTGGAATATCCATCATCACCTAATATTTACTTAAATATTTTACAGGTTCAGCAAGACTCAAGACTTTTAGAAATTAGTGGGCTAGGGGTAGTTTAAAAATACACTTTTTATTTTTGTTGGAAATTACATCTTAGTGTTTATATTAATGATTGCTAAAAAACAGATAGACTTATCTCTCTTTCTCTAGCTTCATAATCAACTCATTAGTTTTACTCAAGTACACCTTGATTATATTTGGGTTTTTTGTATCATTTTTAATATATAAATTTAAATTGTACTCAAAATGTGATTTCTGTATAATTATATGGTATAAAACATTGACAAAAGGTGTTTACTTATAATGTATTTTTTGAAGCTCATAGGCCTTAGGTCAACAGACTGCTTTTTCTTCTGCTTCTTTGATCTTCCTTTAAATATTCTGTAACTTATACCCTCATTTTTATCTGTTAATTTTTATGTTCTCACTTTCCTATTTTCTCCCTATTGCTTTTTATTGATAATTGCTGTCCTTTTTACTGCCACTGGGCTGCAAAAGACTTTTAGAAAAAGATAGCTCAGTAAGGAAATGCAGTTTTCTCTCTATTAGACAAATCCTTTTTCATATCACTCGCACTCAAAACTTTCCACATACTATTTTGTTGGTATTCACAATTTTTTCTTTATTTTCTTTGGGTGTTGAAAGCTTTTCTGAAGTACCAAATATACCTTTACCTGGCTGGAATTATCTTTATTTTCCTCTTCTTACAATAATCATGTCATTATCATCAATGTCTAGGCTTCCACTAAGTTCCATGCAAGGGATTAGTTAATTTTTGCCTATTAGAATACTGAAATGAACTTTAAAATTTTAACAGCAAAGTGCACTAATATAGCATACTTTGTGAGGCTAGAAATAAAAATATTTTTTCTTGCTTGTCTCCTCTAAAAAAGAAACAAATCAATTTCATCATACCCATTATGATAAAATGCGGGCCAAGGACCAGCTCTGAGTCTGCACAGAATACTGTGTATATTGCACTTATTTTTAGTTGAATATTATTCATTGAATACATTATTTAGAAAATGTTGCTGGTTTTCAATGAATAATTTATTCAGTTTTGTTGCTATCTTAGACCAGCTTTAATTATAACCCATAGTGCAGTGCTGAAGCAGAGAGAGATGAAAAAATATAAGCCAATCTATTGCTAGGATGTCTAGAGACTTAGGGCATTAAATACCATCCATCTAAGCTGAAATCAAAATCCTGATATTTTAAGCTTGCATGTATTCTCTATTGTCACTTTTAAGTATTTTTGATTTAGTCTCTTTCTCCTTTTTTCCCCTTACTCCCTACTTTCTGTCAATTTTTGCCTCCAATTTTCCCTAAACATCTATTCTGTGTTTCCTGTCTCTTTTGTATTTCACTGCTCACCTACTCCTGTCAACAAGCTCTCATTTTAGATATAGATTAAGGGTAGTCCAGCAGACCTCTTGAGGGTAAGAGGATCCTTCATAAAGCACTTCTAAATTTATTAATTTTTCTCTGCTTATTCAGCTTAGTGGAGTAAATCTACAGGAAAACATTGTTGGGAGACATTTTATTTCCCTGTATGCTTCTGGTAAATGAAAACAGTTCTATGACCAGTGTATTTTAATAGTTCCCTTATGAAATCATCATCTGCTCTTGTCCATCATTTAACTCAGACTAGAAAAATAGGACATTTACTGAGTTAATCTGGCAACATCCATGAATACAAATTCATAGCAGAGAGAAAGAAATGCAAATACATACAGATCTATGTGCCAATCTTTAGGCAAATTATAAAGACAACTCTTCTGAAGCAAGTAGAAACAGAAAACAGGACAGGCTGATTCCATCCAAGTCAAGCAGTAATCTATGTAACTGATGACATATTGGCATTGGAAAATGGCTTAGGTAGTTGGTGCAATGTTAGAAATCATTAAAAATTAGAAGAGAATAGGAATGCCTGTGAACCAGAAGAATGTCTTGATTCATCAGAGTGCTCTTAAATGAATTTCTGTGCAATATCCTAATGCTGATGTAAGCCACTCTGCTGCAATTATCCAATAAGGGAAAACTGAAGAAAAGACCCAGGGTGCCAAGCATAGTGCTTTGAAAATATTCATATTTGAAAAGTTTTCAAATGTGGACAGCTGGCTACTACAAAAAAACCTCTGCATATCTTGCTCTTGCACTCAATGGAACATGTAAAGTGTGCTGGAAACATTTCATACTGGATTGTTCTTATGCAGGAATAATATAGGAGAACTCGAATGCAGCGCCTACCTAGCTCAGGTTTCTGGGCACTATAAGAATGTAAATCATAATAATAATACTAGAAATTAGATGAAAACTAGACAGCCACAAGGGTGTTCTCTGGTGGTTCCAAGAGAAAAACACAGATTCTTCTGGAGACTCTGTCACTGGTTAGAACAGTTAAATATAGTTGCATCTGAAACTTGCAAAGTACCAGCAGCAGCACACGATTTGCCAAGCTCGTAACATCTGCATGGAAATGCATTGGAAAGCAAAAGAACAAAAGTCACAGTCCCATACCTGTTACATGTTTAAAATCTGCAAATAAGGTAGCATGTGAAAGTGTGCCTAAAAGAAAAACTTAATTGATTAAAGTGTAATAAATGGTTAATTCCCCCTCTCTGATTAAACAGTGAATTTCAAGAGCAGTGAGAACAAAAAATATATATCAATATGTAGATATGAATATATGCATATTGAGACACAGCACTTATACAACACTTAGAAATAGATTTGAGAAACTCAAGATATGTAAGAATCCCTCTCTAAGAAAGTGCTGTTTAACACTACAAATTCTGACTACCTCAAATATAATACACATTTTTTTTTCTTTCTAGAAAGCAGTTTTTAAAAAGTACTCTGCATTTCTATTTCTTGTCCTGAAAACCTGACTTACTGATAGAGCATATTGCTAGCATATGTCTGATTCTTCATCAACCTTTTTTTGACAATAAATATAACTACTAATGTTCTTGGAAAACCTCACCCCATTTTAGAAAGTCTCTACAGAGATGGGAAAATTGAAATGGTTACACAGAAATTGACATAAAAGTATATGAGTTTAGGCAGCTATTTTCCACATATCTTCCTTATTTCCTAACTTGTTGGCAGGGTTGTCAAATAAGCCATGCTCTAGTAACTTTACAAAGATAAATCATAAAGTGATGCCTGTTTTAATTATGACATTGTTCTGCAGCACAGTATTATATGGGTCAACAACAACAGTATGGCTTAGTGTCACAGCTGGATTTGTATCACAAATATAATCATCAATAATTTATTAATGGATTCTCTACAATAATTTGCTGATATTTCTCCTCCCAACCTAAAAACAAGAAAGATACTCTTGTCCATCCAAATACCATTCTATATGCAACCAACACATTTTTTATAGTTTATAATTTTAAAAAGTAACCATGAGCTCCCCAATCCATGTCCTACAATTATTAAATGGTATTATCTTTAAAATTATTAGCAGTTTATCAGACTCCTCAATCTCATAGAAAAAACACAGTACCTTGAACACTATTTTTTTCTAAGACAAGTAAATGAAGAATAAAGGCCTAAATATCACACATTCTACAGCTGTATCATTGCAGTTGAGAATACAAGACAGTAGTAAATCTACTTTAATAGATGTAGTATGAGAACGCAGGTAATTTTTGAATAGTATTTGAGTACCTGTATCATCTGGTAGGAAAACTGCAGTGCAGGCATGCAGCTTTGAAACAGAAAGCCAAAATTGCAGCTGAAGAGCAGGACAGAAAATGATAACAGTCCTTTTCTCGCTCCCTCACCAACTGGTTGTTGAATTTTATAGGAAGATTAAGTCATGGGAGATTAAGACCGAAGCTTTGCTCAGAGTACCTACCAGGCAAGAGAAAGCAAAATACAGCACTCCATTTACAAAAATGTACTATGTAAAACCAGAAAAGCAGATTGGCAAAGCAATCATGTTTAAAACGTCCCTGAAGACTATAAATAAAGCACTATTATATTTTATACTGGAGCTCTGTGGTATGACGACAACCCATTTACTCAATCAGAATAACGACAGGAGGGCCATCAGAATGATAAAGCCATTCTAATGAAATGCAGACTAAGATTAAAAAGAATTAAAAGTGACAAGTAAAATTCATTAAAGGATAGCCTTTAGCTACTGTAATCAAAGGATTATTACTTTTCTTGTCAATTAACAGCCGTGTGTCTATTTTTCAGGCAACACTAAAGACTATGCCGAATGTCAAAAAATCATTATTAATACGAGGCCTTTATTTTTATTTATTTGGCTTGTGCAAGTGCATTGTAACATCTCCAAATGAATCATGTACGCAATTTTAGAAGCCATAACAAAAAAATAACTACAGCATTCTGATTCTGTGTTATTATTGCTCTTAAAAATGACTCTTACTGAAGAAAGAAAGAAATTGCAGATGGAATCAACTGCAAATGTATTAATCAATGTCTTTAATTTATATAAAATATTAGAAGCATACACATGCAGAAATGCTCTGTTTTTCATTCCTTGACATTATTTTATCTACACTTTGCCACAATATTTCGCATAGCAGGACATTCCACCAATGCTGGATTCTGCAAATTGCATAGGCAAATTAATTTCCTGTTCATTAACCTTGAAAATAATTAACAGTAAAAAAATTAAACCTAAAAAAGTGTAAGATGAAATTAAATTCTTGAACACAAAAGACCAGTTTGCACCTTTGTTTGGAAAAGGAAGGTGCCATCCACAAGTCAGCACAAATTTTTATGTTTATAAACATAAAAAGTTTCATTACAAAGTCTTTTACAATTAATGTTAGACAAATAACACAATTAATAACACTAATAATTTTAGCAGATGAGGCCAAAGAGGAGGTCACAGTAAAAATGCTTTTCTTCTTTGTGTATTTGTAATATGTGGCCATCATTTGTGTTATTTCCATCATCTTTAGCAAATTGCATTTATTTTATGCTGCTTTCAAATTGCTCTAAGTACTTTCAGAATGGGAAAAATTATGTTGTAGTTCCATGTTTAAACACATATGTCCTTTCCTCAGACAAATTATGGCAGTATTTTGTCATTCAACCATCTTTTTCCAGCACTACTACTTTAAATAGATGAATGAATGCCCAAACTGATTAATTTTCTACTAATTCTGCATTTCAGAAACAAGCAAAATAGTTTGCAATATCCTGTAGCGACTAAGAGAGAAAATTGAGACACTACAATATTTCAATTACATCCACTTCAATCTACCCTGATGAAACAAGAGCAATCATAAACAAAACATCACCCCAGTCCCCATCTGCACTCTCTAAATAAATGTCAGGATACTTTGTTCTCCCAGTAGTTATCAAAGAACACAAGTTTCTTGAGGGCTGATAGACTGCATTCAGAATTATGCATAATCACATCAATTGCAAGATTGATAGTTGCTCCTGTGAGAGGGATCTGAAAAAGCAAATATTTTCATTTGATGCAAATTGGCTTACTACAGGGAAGATAGCAATGGCATTTATACCACTCAGGGAAATTTTTTTGGTCAAAAAAATTTCAGCTTTACCTAAGGAATACTACGTTTTCTGCATTAAAAACTGTGTTTCTGAAACCCAGTACAAGAACTCTAATCTTTTCTTGCAAAATTCCATCAATATGTTGTAGATTATCAGTGAGTCACAAGATTTTATTTTAGTTTAATCAATTGTTCATATGCTTTATTTGTCTCGTATAATGTCAATTTTAAGAACTATTGAAAGGAACTGTGTATTGCATTGAAACAGGCGGTGGAATCCTGCTTCTTTACGTAGTATTTAAATCCAGGATGGGAATTTGTCAGTTGAGAATTATAGGAAAATATATCTACATGATACTAAAAATAATAAATTTATTTTTGCTGAAACTCTTAATAAAATATTTGCTATTACATCATATGAAAAAAAAGAAAGCTTTTTTAACCCTTATCATCTCCCTGCAAGCAAAAAGAAAAAAACCCTGTCATTTCTATGAATTATTATTTTCTCCCACTTCACCTAAGAAGCAAAGGGAATGAAGGAATGATATAAAATCAAGTAAGATTCCTGAGGGATTTCTGTCTTTTATTCTGACTTTAATCACATCATCTGTGTCTAATACTGTCATGAGGCAATGTTATATTTTTTCTTGTTTTCCTATACATTATCTTCCAAATTCCCCTGTGTTGTTTAAAGTGTTCTGCTTGCTCTGTTCTTGGATAGGAGTTGTTTTCTGTGTCTCATTGATTTCACCATATAATGCTATGACCTTTGGAAAGCTTTTTTCCCTCTTTGAGTCTATTCTCACAGCTGCTTTAGAGAGGTCTGTTCATAGTCTTTTCAGACTGCCTAGAGGAGCTTGATGAACAGCATTCAAATCTCTGGAGACAAACACAGTCAGCACAGGTAAGGAGCACATCTCTTAGCTGTGTGACATGGTTCACAGACAAATACTGCACAGTTTTCCATATGCTACACAGAGGTAATAGATAGGACAGGGTCAAAGCTATGTGCTCCAGTAGCTTCCAGAGATTCTTTTGTAGAATTAAACACTATGTAGCTTCTCTTTCTTCTATCTAGGTATGTCAACTTTCCCTAGTGTGTCGCACTTCTTTTCGAAACAATGGCAAGGATAAGTGGTCTCTGACGATTATAAAATAATGTGTAATTGTACTAAAGTGTGGGATGTAGTGTGAGAATATGAGTAACATTGATATGAGTAAAGTCTAGCTATGCCTAGTTGCTGCAAAATATTGACATTATTTTCCATTTTGTAGGACCAGCCTTGCTACCGATGCCAAAGTTATTAATATTAGAATATTCTGCACTACTCCATCTGCAATGTCTCATTCTTAATCCTATAAGAAATGGTTTGAATAGTATCTGGACAAGAGGAATATCTAAGAACTGAGGGCAAAGAGGATTTACAGTTCCAGTCTTTCAGTGATGGAAGTTACTTGTTCTTTTGCCACAATTGTAGTGGCAGTAAGATCAGATCATAGTTATAATTTATTTTCTATGAATCCTGAAGAATTGGAAATGATTTCAAATGATGCTAGTAAGGGTTCAGTCTCACAAGGAGCACAATTTTATTTGAACTTGTTTTAAAAAGTCCTGGCTGTTTATATTTCATTTTTTCCATTATCTCATTCATAAAATTTTTCCCTTCTTTTTTTTTTCCCCTCTGGAATTCTCTGAATAACTACCACCTAATATGGATGGATGGATTTTTTTGACCTTTAATCACACCAGTTTTCATGCAACAAAACATAATCTCTTTTTTTAATATAGAGTTGCATGACTTTTTTCCCCTACCAGAAATCTCACAGAAGGTGAGAAATTAAACCTTTACCTGTCTTTCACAAATTTTAAGAGCACCCAACTTTGCTTGAGAAGATTTTTTCATGGTGTTTAATAGTAACTCAAAGTGAAATAAGTGTCCAAGGTCCACATACAGTTGACACAGAAGCAAATCTAAAGGCTTCAGATCCATTCAATATCTAGCTAGGCGACTGAAGTATGCCCATAATGTTTGTAAATGGTTTCATCTTCACATTGAACAGGAAAAAGTGTGAGTGAGGATAGTCCCAACTCCTCTTGAAGAAATTGAAGTGTGATTGGCTCTTCCTTCCTTTTCTATTCTTTAATTTTTATATTCCTACTGGGCTTATGACTTCCCATGACTCGCCAAGAACACACTGCCAGGCAATGTTGAAATGCAGCTGCCATATCCCAAATACAAGACCGAAACTAACACAGATACAGGCAAGAAGAGCTATTTTATCTTGTCCTGACAGTCAGAAATATTGTCTGTCTAAAAGTCTCAATGAAGAACATATGTTTAATTTAATCACACAAATTCACAGAAAAAAATAATTCAAGTTCCTTGCTGAAAACATAGTGCAGCAGCCTGTTGAGGCTGAGATGACTGAGGTCCCAAACACAGTAACAAGTTCATCGTATATGGTCCATAACATTCTGTAATAGATGAACCTTTTCACGTTTGGGGTTGTGATTTGTCTCCCTTAAAATGCAATTTTTGGGAAAAATGAGTCATTCTCAAGCAAATGAATTGCTTTGCACACCATTTCATTTCTGTCATGCATTATTAAAGGCCGGTATATCTTTATCCATACATTTTGTGCAATTCAGCCATTCCTTATGTTTCTTTCCATAAAACACACTTGTGCTGTTTTCACCATCATAGTCCCATAAACTGTGATACTGATGAAAGGGTCAGCACAGAAAAGGCAATGAGGATAAGCTTCATGTTCAGCAATGATGATTTTTCTGACCTAATATTACTCCACGAAAGTATAAATACCCAGGCTATTATTTATGAGTGCTCCCTTTACAGTTAACAAAAACCATTCACTTGAGTGCAGACTGATTTTGAATATGATTAGTAAGAAGACTCCCTTGAATGCTCTCTCGCCATTATAGTCATGGCAGGAGAGATGCCTAAAGAAAACTTTTAGATGGCTAAATCCAGATTACATAAATCCTCCCCTGCATGCATACATGGGCATTGCAAGACATGTACTTTGCACTGGAAGGACTTTCACATCACATTTGAAAGTTATCAACAAAATTATGTTGCCTAACACTTTCTGATGGCCCGTGAATTATTTTAGGCATACTGATCAGTTAACTTATTAGAAAGATTTGAGTCTTAAGCTGGCAGAAACCATGTTCATATTATTCCAACTCCAATTTGCTGGCCTTCCATAGGCAATTTTTCTACTTAGTTTGACCATACTTACTGAACTGTGTTCTCTGAACTTTCTGATAATAATTTTAACAACTTTTGAAACACTAAATATTTTCTGGCTGGAACAGCACTATAGCAAACACTCCAACACTGACTTTTACATCTCCTCTTGTATTTTTTAAGTTGTGCCCGTAGATTTGCTGCCCATTTCCCAAAATGCACAAACCCCAAATATTCTTGCTGGATATCTGATATCAAGCCTTATTTCACAATAAGGAGGTTAGCTTTCTCAGCTCCCATCAGAGTCAGTGATATAATACAGAAGAGAAGAGTGACAAGAAATAACAAAAGGTTCAGCAATGGCCTGTCAAATGCCAATCATTTCAGCAATTTTGGGCCATGCTTCAAAAGAGACTCAGAAGCTAAATGCATCAAGAGCATATTTTTGACTAACATAATGTTGCTTTTTTGTTTTGTTGACAGGAAAAGTTATTGGCAGCTCTTTGGCATAAAAAGCTTTACTCCTTATGTCTCTCTGAAGGTTCACTTGCAGCAGCTCCTCCTCCTCTGTGGTTCAGAGCCAGACAAGGTAAAAGTGGTGACTAGGATTTATTCTCAGAGAGGAAGGCAGCACACTATTTTATACCAAGGTAAACTTCAAATTTAACTGCATTATAAAGCTCGTAGTTTTGTAGATGGTTATAGAATTTTTTGGCCAAAATCGCCATGAGGGGGAAGGAAGCTGGTCAAAATGGTTGTACTGAAAGGATTCACATGGCTGGAGAGAGGGTGTTAGGGAAATGTCAGGGTGCTCATGGTCTGGGAGTGATGGGGATCAGCAGCCATGAGGGTTTTTCTGAAAGGGCAAAGCAGAACCCCACATCTTGGGACCACCCCCAAAGAGGAGCCAGGCAGTGGGGGCAGCCCCAGCCCCAGGCGCTGGGCACTGAGCCGGGACTGGGCTGAGCTGGGATGTGGCCTCACTGGTAGAGCTGTGAGCAACAGGAGCCCAGAGCTGCTGCAGGGTGGCTCTGGCAGGGACTAATGTTTCCGGGAGTGAAATGAGCCCCAGCAGGAGCTGGGCAGGAACATCAGGCCTATTGATGCCCTCCAGACTGGGACAGGACGGACCAGTTGAAAACCTGACCTTGTTAGATATTTTCAGTGAAAATTTTAGCACAACAGGTGCTAAGTGATAAGAAAATTTGGAAGTTTATCATTCATATATTACAGGTAAAAACCACATGTGCATATAAAATGAAATAAATATACAAATGGTACAGTTGGACTATCCTGAGGATATGAAAGCTGGAAACAGGATGAAAAACAAAAGCTGCTATGCTACACAAAGCAGTTTAGCAGAAGAAAAAGGCCAGAGTTTAATAATAGTCATAAATTACATTTGTCATCAGGTAGGATATGATAACATAAAATGGAACAGGAAAAAAATTTCAAGTTTTCAGCTGACCTAGTCAAGTATTATATGACTGTACAATGGCTAGCCCACCTGGACCCAAAGCCAGGCTCGAGTTGCCTCAAGGCACCTCACCGGAATGATAGAATTAAAGTTTACCATTTCAATTGCCACAAAGAAGAAAGTGAGAGTCATTATGACTTCTTTGTGGTTCATATCCTTAAGGGAAGGTAAGAACTGTTTGAACTGAAGGGCTGTGCTAGAAGACTTCCAAATGTGCAGACTAATAAAGGCCTAATGCCTAATAAAATTGTTGTGGGGAAAAAGGAAGTTAGATATTGATGTTAAAATACATACTTTAGAATAAAAAATTGATGGCAAAATTAACTAGCAGCAGTGGCAGAACAAAATTCAACTCTTTTTTCAAGTTATAAACTCCATCCCAAACACAATGATGTCCAGTAACTAAAATTAAAAGTGAGGAAATTCAAAACACACCTGTCTTTAAGAAGCACTTGAAAATATGAAGTTTGAGCCGAAGTACATTCAATTGCCAATTGTAAGACAAAATAAAACATTTATGTGCATTTTTCAGAAAGAAATATATTGCCTTTAAAAAAAGATTAACCGACTGATAAATCAGTCATTCAGCTCTAGCGCCAATGAAACTGTAAGTCATAAGATGATATATGGCATCTAAGGACTGAATAATAACAAAATAACATTTTCATATCTTGAAGTTTTTGTCTATATTTTTTAAAAGAAACATTAGAAGCTTTTCAGAATGTTATAAATTTTCTACTCTTTGACTACAGGTTTTGGGTGGCCTAATTTAAAATTGATGTTATAGAAAGCAATACCAGAACACAGGTTTTCTACATGTCGGCTTTCTGAGAAGTTTGAGTTGTTCTCAAATTGCTTTGGCATCAGTGTTAGCAGAAATATACTTTCAGACACTATCTGAAAAAAAAAATTAGTAACATTGTTGAAGACATTGTGCCTGACATGAGAAGGGTCATTAGTATACTTAAATTACAGTGTAACTTTGTAATATACTAGATGTCTTATAAAGAAGGAATAAGACATGTACCAGAACAGAAAAGAATAATTTATCTTGTCCACATCTGTTTTTCAAAGACAAGGGCAGCTATGCCAGAAATGTTTTTTTCTATTACAATTACAAAACCAGCCAATATCTCTTTCAGCAAGCTTATTCCAAAGGGTTACTCATTTTAGAATGCTTTTCCCTCCCTTTTTTTTTTTTTTTTGGTAATTTAAGCTTATCTACTTGGATACAAACATGAACAAATAAGTTTGTCACTTTCCTCTCCACTGCAGCCTCTTAAAGATTGTCACAGTATTCAAAATATTTAAAGAAATATATTTGTCTTCTAATTTAAAAAAATGAATAAAACCAAAGTTTTGACCCCATGTATACTCCCATAAGTCTTACTCTTACACGTGTCCTGCCATATTGTTGCAAATGCTCCAACAACTTACCATAGACTGTTGACACATCTTAGTACAACACTCTGAGCCCTGTCATATCACCAGCAGTAGTGTGGCCAGCAGGACCAGGGCAGCAATTGTCCCCCTGAACCTGCACCTTGAGTCATGTTCAGTTTTTCCTTGCTACAAGAAAGACATTGAGAGGCTGAAGCATGTCCAGAGAAGAGTCTGGTGAGGAGCTGCTGATGGAGCTGGGGTTGTTCAGCCTGGAGGAGTCTCAGGACAGACTTTATTCCCCTCTACAGCTACCTGAGAGGAGCCTGTAGCCAGGTGGGGATCAGTCTCTTCTCCAGCTAACAAGTGACAAGAAGACAGGAAATGGCCTCAAGCTGCACCACAAAAGGCTTAAAATCTGATATAAGTAAAAATCTCTTCATTGGAGAGGTTGTCAAGCACTGGTGCAGTCTTCCCAGGGAAGTGGTTGAGCCACCATCCATGGAGGTGTTTAAAAGTTGTGTAGATGCAGCATTGAGGGAGAAGATTTAGTGGTGGATGAAGAAGTGTAAGGTTAATGGTTGGACTAGATGATCTTTAAGGACTTTTCCAACCCTAATGATACTGTGATTCTCTGATTCAACATTTGAATACTACCGATGAGATTTCCTCTTTCAGGAAACATTTAAGCAATCTTAACCTGTTATTTGTTTCAGAGTTGCTATATTGACTTACTGAGGCAGATATTTTTACTTGGTATGGTCTATGGCCCTTTATAGCATCCTCTGCATGTACATTTATTACTGAACTTAAAATAAAAAGCTGAAATCATTTAACATTGCTTATTATTGTACTAAGAATTTAAAATTATTATGATTGTTTCAAAGTAAATAGTTCTCTATAAAAATAGAATCACTTTAGAATCTTGACATCAACTGGAAAACTAATTATTAATATTTCATTTTTTCATAGATACTTTTTTCCATAATTTTGAATTACATTCACTTTAGGAATACTATAAGTCTAGAGTACAGTAAAAGATTTTCATTATTATAAAGAGATATGATTTTTCATACTGGAATCCTAAAAAAGTGAAAGAACATCAAAAAGGCAGTCTTAAAACTCATGCCTTTATCTTCCTCTATTGTCTTGACATGAGCGGAGCACAGAAATGGATGGTATGATATGAGCAGGGTCAGGGCTTGATCTGACCAGGGCAGGCTGTATTTCTACTTTTCTTCCTTTCTGAAACTTGTCTAAGACTAAATTATCCTTTATTTTGTTAAAAATAGCCCCCTTCCTCTGATTTTAGATGTCTGACAATTTCTACCTCTTGTCCTGCTTTGTGCTATTGTGGTGTTGCTGGTCCCTCTTACCATTTGAATTTTATGAGCTTAACTAGATTGCTAAAAACAGTGTAACATACTTCAGTTTTGTATTTAACATAAGATTTAAACCTCAGATTTTCATTTATCTCAATCCTATTGATCAATATCCATCTATGTATGTATGTATGTATGTATCTATCTATCTATCTATCTATCTATCTATCTATCAATCAATCTATCTATGCTTCTGTGATTCTGCTGCCCACAGAACATCTTTAATAAACTAATATACTAGCTTCTATACCTGTTCTAGTAATTTGCATATTAAGGTTCACTTCTTTTGTTTTGTCTAAAAGAAACTCTTAAAAATAAGAAAAAAACCTGCCATTCTGAAGCTTTAGACTTTCATGCATAAATTAATTGTCTTTTGATCATTATCAGCTCTTTCTGCTTAATTTGTTTTTGTTATATTGGAGCAGAGAATAAACAATGCTCTCACCAGAAAACCTGAGATAAATATAAGCAGAGTAATAGCAAGATTATGAGTTTTGAAGTCTCAGGAGTATTCCTGACCATATAAATATATGTAACAATTTATATTAAACCAATTGTAAGTTCCGAAGTCAAAATTTTCTGGGAATTAGACATTTCTTTTGTTATTTCCAATTTGGAATGGATTTTCTTCTTTTTTACTTTCACCAGGCTTATTTTAACCCAAGCAGTTTTGAAATACTGATAAAATATGCAATTGCAGCTTCCTTCTCCTTAAGCTGATGACTTTTAGCAGGCAATTTGGGATAACGTTTCTTTCTTGTTTTTCATTAATAATGACTCATCAATTGGTCAAACATTACTATTTTAATTCATTAAAATTCACCGGAATTTCACACTTGATTAAGTAAATCTTCATAAGTGCAACAGCAGAATGAAAATACCTCAAAGTCAAGAATTACTGTTTAAAGAAATATTTATAATTTGCTACAATGAAAAAAAGAATGAAAACATATTTTCCCCAAGAATGACTGAGCCACAACCACTTCACAGGACAATGCTGCCAAAAACCATTTTGGTGTGGTAAATTGCTGAATGAGGTGTGCTCCTTGTTCCTGGGCCATCTCCAGGAGATCACCTTGGCATCTTTAATGGTGACTTTGCAATGCACTCCCTTCATGAAGTGCTTGCAGAGCCCCACACTCCCCTGGGCTTGCAGAACTAAAGTCTTGTTTCAATTTCTCCCTTGGGCTCATAGTAAATTGCAGAGCAGTTTGAGAATGAACAGTACTAGACTTTTTGTGGTAATGTTAGGGGAAAGGAAGAGATTTTTATGCAGGAGAAGGATTTACCTTGTGCACATTCTTTCACAGACATGTTGCTCTTCATCTTCTTATCAACCTCGGGTTACACAGGCTGCATTTATTAGTGTGTAGGACTCCTCTATGCATATCTTTAAAATGACCCTCATTTTACTTCAAGACATTCAGTTGTTCCTTGTTTTTCCTATTAGTATGCCCCAGTGAACACTAGCATTCATCACTAGAAATGTCAGACATAACCAAGAATTTCTTCAAAAGCCATTTTTCATTACACACATACGAAGAGAAAAGAAAAAAAAAAAGAAATTGGTATTTCATATACCTTCAGTTTTCTTCAATATGTCCTTGATTTATGGTACAGTTGTCCTTGATTCCTTTGTTTGAGTTTTAAATTAATATCTGCTATGTAAAGAGTGCACAATATTATGTACATGTAGATAGATACAGATCCTCCCATGTGCTTCTTAAAAGAGACTTGTAAAACAATGACAAAAGGCACTGTCCTTTCACACTGAAAATCTCACTGTATAATCAAAACTGACTTACTTCATGTATGCAGTGTGCGTTTTGTTAATTAGCTTCCTTCTGGCACCTCTGAAGCAAAAATCAATTTTTCACAGAATCATTTTTCCCTCCTTGTAATAAGTAACACTTAATATTTGCTGGTACTGTGATAAAGTGTATTTCGAGGTATTTTTATGGAGTACTAAATTAAATGTTTCAATTAGAGCTTCAGCGAGCTGTTCAGCAACGATTTGAATGAACCTCTGTAGGCAAACCTTAAAAAAAAATCCCCAGGCCTATACTTTCATGCACTCTATAAAGATGTGTCGGGCTTGCAATTAAAATAATTCATTTTTCTAAATGAGCTGAGAGAGATCACATCTCTTTTGCTCAATTACTCCTATTTCTACCACTTTTTCTTCTATGTTATATTACCCATGTGACTCTGAAGCAAAAAAATAATGTGAGAGTTTGGAGAGAAAGATTGGAACTTAGGATCTGTGAGCTCCAACTTTGGAATATGAAACAGAAAAGATAATTTTGATTGTTTTGTTGAGTTTTCCCAATGGGCAAAACCCTTCAACATCCATCAGCTGAACATCTCTTTAGACTTTCTCTATTAGCATCCTCAGGGTCCTGCGATAGGATACTTAATCTAAGACTGTTGTTTCTTGCCCTGTCTCTTTTCTTTGGTCTTTAGGCTTGTCATCACCCCCTTGAAACTGTTTTTATCTGCTGTCATTAGGAATTTTCCATGTCTGTCAAATTAGAGCTTTGAACACTGCAGGTCTCATGAGACAGTGTTTCTTAATCTTTGTTTAGCAGTGTAGACTGGGAAAACTTCTGACATCTTTGTTAGTTCCTTTATTCTCTAGGTTTTTTTTATTCTTGGAATCTTAGGATTGTGATAAAACAGATGGTTCCTGTGAAAGTCCTAATCAATGTGATAGGAACACAGACATAACTTTTTTTTTATTACTCAAGGTATGCAACATAGTCATAATAAAACTGAAAGTAGTACAAAACATTTTCACTTCTCCCAATCATGCCTATCATGATTCAATCTCATAAGTTTTCAGAAACACAAAGCAGATTTTTTTTTCAAGCAACTTCCCCTTTATAAAATTTATTCCCAAACGAGAAACATTAACAATGCAAAAAGCAGAAAAAAATGGGCAGAATTTTTGTGTCAAATATTATGTAATTTTACTGATTTTATATTAGTACTTGGGCAAAACAGAGCCCTTAAGTGTAAGATTAATTTCTGAGATGATCCAGTGCCACAAGTTCAGATCTCTTATATAGCTATGAGCATCAAATTCATCATTCATTGGTAGTATGTGCATTTAAAGGAAGCAGAAATTTATCATTTATCAATAATTTTATGGGGTTTCTTTTGTAAGATCAGATTTGGGTGGGTTTTTAAAAAAAATAATGTTTTACATTAATTATTCTTTAGACAAGCACTCAGACACACACAGCTAATGGATTCCACACGACCCTGGCATATATTTATGCTTAAATATGACCTTTATTGCTGTTCTAAAAAGTCAGAATGGAAGAACAAAGCAAAGGAAACAAAAGGGAGAAAGAAAAAAATTACTGTACATTTCCTCTGCTCTTAAAAGGGCACTTTCTAAAGCTAGTATGAAAAAATCAAAAGTATACAGAACTTGGATAATCATGAGGTCAATAAAAATTCAGCAACTTTTAGAAGATACTCAAGAGACAAGAGAATAAGATTTTTAAGAATGAAATTATATTGAACCTAATCAGTACCTTTCATAATGATCTGAGAAAGATTCTCATCTGAACCGATTCTAAAGGAAAACAGTCATAAGGACAAAATCTCCTAATAAACACAAGCTAAAGACAAACAAAACACCCAGAATAAACACCAACGTAGTCTTTAGACAAATAACATTCTACCATGTAATATTTTCTGACACTGACTAATGTTTTCTTTTTGCATGGGTAGCTCATAGGCACTCTCTAAGAAATTATTCAGTTTAGAGAGACTCAAGCAGCAAATAAACTTCAGTTGAGTGCACTTAGCTCTCAAGAACTACGCTAGAAATAAAAACAAACATTATTTAAATATCTAATCAGATAGATATCTAGTATATGCGCGCTGCACTGTTAAATTGGCTACATCATACATATAATATATATCCTGTTTACCTTGTATGCAAATGTTAATGTGTTATTTTAGTGCACTCATTTAATCTACACAGTAGAAAATATGCAGAAGAAACAATTTTCCACTTTGATGAAATATTGGGTTCAATTCAATTTTTTTTTTGTGGTCTAGGCAATTAAACCAACCCTGAGAATGTCTTAGTCATTCTCTCTCTCAACCTTAGCATTTAATTTAGAAAAATAATTACATTTATATTATTTCCCTATCTATGCTGATAAAAGAGCTGTTGTACTTTCCAATAAAGCACTATTTTCATTGGATAGTTTCTAAATAAAATTCTGCTGGCAATATGGCTGATATCAAATTAATTACGAATGTAACTAAAAGGGTGTCACAAGGTTAGAATCACCAGTAAACGATGTGTCACAGCAAACATCACATTAAACATGTTTTCAGGATTTAGTTCTGAAGATTTATATGTCACTTGACTTATCTCCTCCATTTCAACGTCTGCATATATCTCCCAAGACATAAGCATTATAAAAACTGACTATTGCTGCTAAAAACAATAGAGGATTTTGTTTTGCTAATAGCACAATTGGTTTCCCAAACAGGAAATTAGAAACAGCACCCTTAGGAGTATTTTGAACTAAAGTGCAATGAAGTAAAACTCTCTTCATTGCTATTGGCAGAACCTAATAAAATGTTTCACACTAAATTGCCTTTGATGCATCTGTACATAAAATTAATTATGCAAATAGTACAGTATCTTATCTCTATGGATAATTACAACAGTAATCATACTTATGCTGGTTTTTTGGTTTTTTTTTCCTTTTCACAGGTGAGTCTATTCTGAAAGTGGTGTAAAACAAAACTCTGTGATTTTACCTACCTGGTGTATCACAGAAGGGCTGAAGCCAGGAGACCCCACTGAAGCACATCCAATTTAGTGCTCTGCTCTGGACAGGGTCAGCTGGAGCAGGACACTCAGGCCACTGTTCAGTCAGGTTTTTAGCATGTCCAGTGATGGACATCACTGTGCCAGTACTCTGTTACCCACACAAAAGAAAAAGAATTTTCTAATGCTCAGACAGAACCTCCTGTGTTTGAGTTTGCGCCCATTGCCTTTTCTGTCACTGAGCACAAGCTGAGAAGACCCTGGCTTCATCATCTTTGCGCCCTCTCTTCAGGTATTTAACACATTGATCAGATTGCCTCTGAGGCTCTTCCTCTCCAGGCTGAACAGTTCCAGCTCTCTCAGCCTTTCCTCTTGAGAAAGATGTTCCAGTCCCTTCAACATTTTTGTGTCCCTTTGTTGGACTCTCCAACATGTCCACATCTCTTTTGTACTGAGGAATCCAGAACTGGACACTTCCAGTGTGGTTTCACCAGCACTGAGGTAAAGGACACTGAGCACCTCAGCCTTTTGCATGACCTCTGGTCACAAGGACCCATGCCCACTCACGGAAAGCCTCTATTTTCCCTAGCCTTCCCTTTCCTGCCAGCATACCTGAGTCCTGTCTGTGACAACTCTTGCAGAGATTCAGCTCCAGGTGGACTTTGCCATTCCTAACTCCATTCCTGCATGCTCATCAGTGTCTCTATCTTCCTTGTGACTGCTCTGATCCTACTGCCACCTTTGTATGATTCCTTTTTTTTTGTTTCAGTTTAGTCAGGAGCTCCTTGTTGAAACCTTCAGACTCTCTGCACCTATGCTAGACTTTCTTCTTGACTGTTCTTGAGCTTAGATGGTCTCTTTCTGTCCCTCAGCACCAAAGCAATTCCCAAGCATATGACAGGAAGGTGTATCAAGTAATCCAGGGCAGAAATCGTCTGCCCTTTGTTACTGCAAAGACCATCTCATATCTCTTCTTTCAGAATTCTCCAACTCAAACACAAATGGTTTCCATATGTTGCCATTCCAGACACTGTTCACATATTTTCCTGTGTCTCATACACTCATTTTAGAGCAAAGAAGAAATAGGAACAAACAAGATATGTATCTTATGAAATGCATGTCTCACAATCGTGGAAGTTTTGCCTTCTGCATTCCCCCACCTGCTGTCTTTGCTTACTGCCACCCCTTACTATGTTATGTGCAATTTAGACTGCATGCTCCTTGAGGTTAAGATCTGTCAGATTTTATTTGTCTGTATACACCTATGGCACTATAGAAATAATTAATAATAACAATTTATGACAGAGTACTTTGTTACCAATCATCACATATTGTGTTCACTCTGGTAAGACACAAAATCTTTTCTAATGGAAGTGGAACAACATGCCCTATTTCTTGATAATTCACTTCTTAATATATTATCTGTATAAGCACTAAGATTCCTGAAAAAGAGCTCATTCTTCCTAAGCTGATCTGTATTTCCAATTTTTAGAATTCAAAAAAATGAGATTTTCTTCAAAATGTGCTTTTTGCTTTATGTCCAGACAGTGACAAACCAGTTCTGGTAATGCAAAGATTCAACTGTTATCATTGTGGCTTTTCCACATAACATGGCTTTTCCACAAAAAATTCTTTGCATAACAGGACAGGAAAAATGCAGTAATTATTTGATATATGCAGACATAAACCAAAACCCAGGAATATATTTTCTTCTCTAGGTTAAATTAATTTGCTACAAAAATTAACCAAGTATCTGGTGTACTTCAGCAAAAGCAAGAAGTAATCTCTGAGGAATTTATAGAGTTTACTATCTTTCTCCAATATGAACAGAAGATACTGACTTACTCTTCTAGGTAGGAAACCTCTATATCTACATCTTAAAATTTTGGTTTACCTGAAATCACTACTCTGGAAAACAACTATATATCACAATGTATCTGAATCTCCTTTTGCAGTCAATAATTATGTTTGCACACTAGTCTAGAAAAAGAACTGTGTTTAGAATTTGTAATAAAAAATATATTAAAGAAACTATTATGCAAAGGAAGATCTGGTTTACCAATTCTTAGAGAGGAGTTTGTGGAATGGAAATTTCCACAACACAACCAAAGCTGAGATGTTTCTTTAGAAACATTGTGCAATTATAGAAACAGAAAAAACTCTGAACTAAAGAGCTCCAAAATGTTCTAGATATGTAATAAGCTGTTTACAAGAAGACTGCATTGTCCCAGAGAACCTGATCAAAAAATCAAATTGCTAAGAATGGCCTGAAAGTAGATCTGGAGTTTATTTCCTGTGGACCTACATATTCTGTTTTCAGGCTGAAAAAAAAAAAAAAAAGAAGAAGGAGTAAGAAGGAGTAGTATTTTCAGAATCACTACACCCACTATTCTGTATGTATACATCTTACAATTATTTTTCATCCTTCCAGAATTAAAAATATAAAATGTAGCACAGGTTTGTAACAATGCAGAGGAAATTTTCTTTCAAAAAACAGGTGAAGTATAAACTGTAAACATTTTTATTATTATTTTATATAATTACATTATTATTTTATAGAATAAACATATTGATATTTACAAAAATTATGCATTATTTGTGGCTTTATAATTTGTTTTTACACGTTTCCTATGTGTGGAATTCTAAAGTTCAGTACTGACATTTTTTAAGCCTAAGATTCACTGTTCACTGATAGTTTACTCTTGATAGCATAGGGTGTTGTTTCCTTGGTTGGACCTCTCGGGACAATGTCTTCACATATTTCAACACTCTTTGTAACACAAATAAAAATGAATAATACTGACTTTTATGAAGTACTTTTACTTCTGCCAAGGCATGAAGGTTGCTCTCTACAAAAGTCCCATGTACTGCTTGCACACCACTAACAGAAATTTACTTTAGCTCCTTTACATGGACTGCATTTCACACCAAAATATTTTTTTGACTCATTATACTAATTTTATCTTGTTCAAATGATATTTAATGTCTGTCCATTCTGTGGCATAGGTTGTAACAACTTTAGTCACACAAACTGTGCTCTATTATGCTTTGTTTTTGGTTTGGGCATGAACATATTTGCATTTCAACTACCCAGGAATTCCCTGCTAACTGCTTAACAACATATGTTATATAATACATGTCAATCTTTGAGAAAACCCCCATCAAAAATATGAAAGGAAACAGTCTTATTTTTTCCTGCTTAAGTTGATCACTATGCATGTCCATAGCTTGAAGTGAGGAAGGGAAATGGCAGGAGACCTTTGTGCAAGCTGCAGTCTTGAGGGACAACCTTTGTAGGAACACAGTTTGTGGGAATTGGGAGTGGGGCTGCAGTGGAGCCTCATCCCCAAGGTAGTGGGACATGGAGTGCTGAGGTGCACTGACCAACCACCAAAGGGAACAGAGGGCACACAGGTGCACTGCACAAACATGAGGGATATAAAAGGATGGGCTAAAGAACAAGAAGGGCAGATGCTTGAAACCTTCTAATGAGGTGTGGTTTCTCTATATGGGTGAATGCTTGAAGTCTTCTGAAGTTGTGTGGTGATGTGCTGTGTATTGTGGCTGTCTCAACTGCACCACGTGCTGTGACAAACCTTAGGAGAAACAACTATCCTCTTATGCAGGGCAAAGAACTCCCTTTATTTCCCTCTTCTGTCTGCTTAAATGTCCGCTCCTGCTCCCTCTTTTTTCTCTATGTGGCCTTTCAGAAACCATAATTTCTTGTCACTGCCATTTTTCAAATTATGATTTACAGCTTTGATTATCAAAATTTGGTATGTTATTTTCAAACTGCTGTATTAAAAGTATTTTAAAAGGTGATTTGTCTTTCTAACTAAATGTAGCAATCTGTAGCATCTTTCAAATGGGGATTGTATTATTTATTTGGGACACAAGCTGGTGTTTTCTGCATATTTTACAAAGGAAAAACAGCTCAAAAGTGAGGGGTAATATACAGGTATCTTTAAGACCTGAGCACAAATTGCATGAATACTGAAGACAGACAAACATGCAAGCGCTGTAAAAATGTCTGCTTATAAATTAAAATTTATTTATGACTCAATTCAGAAAGAATAGGAAAACAGAGTGTCCTCAGAACAAAAATCTGAACCAAAATAACATATGCAATATGAATATCAGATTTGACCCATGCTAGCAAGATCTTTTTGCTGAAGGAGGTAGAAATTTAAAAACATCTATGACATTTACATCTCCTTCCTAACTGTAATCTTTGCTGCTATTTGGAGAGAGCCACCTCAGGGCAAAAACCAGAAAGGTGTTCAATCATACACACAAATACTCATAAACCAGAGAGCATGGAAACTGGATACTTTACTCAAATTAGAGTAAAGTAAGACAACTACACAAAGACTACCTGTGTTTATGACTTTCAGTGTGGTAGGAACATTCTCTGTCACTGAAACTGGCTAGGTTGAATCCACTCATATCAACAAATACTTTTTTTTTTTTTCCAAGACAGAAAAAATGTGGTCTCCTTCTTTCAGTAAATCTCCAAATGTGCTCAGGAACTGTACAGAAAAATGCAAGCTGGCCTGAGCCCAAGCGTGTTCCAGGAATAATTCTAAAATTTAATAGCAGAGATAATTGTGATCCAGTGCCTATGGCTGTTTCCTGACACTACCTTCTGTATGTGTACAAACACAGTTGAAATGTCTGGTTTATGTTTCTTAGGGCTTCTGTGCAAATCAGCATAAGGTTTCTTAGATTTGGCAGTGCACATGGATTAAGTGATTGGACACTGGCCTTCCAAAAAAAAAAAATTACATAAATTTCCAAGAATATTATAAGAAACCAACAGGCTGCCAAATAGATAACATAATTCTAGTAATAATAGGTCTGTTTCTTGTGTTCTCTACATAGTATTTAGAAATAGTCCTTAGACCTGGCAATCTGCATGTCAGAAGCTGAAAAGCACTGCTTCAAAATAATCTGACATAAAGAAAATTATGTGCTCCCTTTACAGTAGATGATTAACTGGAAAACTACTGTACATGCTTGGTCTTCAAGTTTGGTCACCTGAACTAGGATTTGATATCAAAACCATAATTTGGTGCTGCTTTGCACATGTGTCATACTTAGAAAATGGCTGGTGGTGACAACAAATGAGAGGAGACATGCAAAATGAATACAGATGCTTGGCAACAAGAGTTTCTCATTTAAAAACTTAGGAAGACATTATTTGGTTACTGTAACCATAGCTATTATCTTCTATCTTCTAAATAGAATATTTGCATGCAGTGGTAGAATTTATTTACTTTTTTTTAAACCAGGTTTCAGATCTTTAGCAGAAGGTAAGTTTAATCTTTTTCAAACTCTGCTATCAAAATCAACTGCTTCAGAGCTGTCTGCCTGAAAGGCAAGGAGAGCTTAATTCAAATTTTTTGTGAGGGCAGAAGGAGAAGATCCTCATCAAGCTAGAGGGCGAGGGGTGGTTATTGGCATTTGTGCAACTTGACCAAAATCAGTGTTAATTTCATGTTTTTCACTAGTATGAAGCCTGAACTTAATAGCTTTGTTCCCCGAGCCTGTTAGAGAGTCAAAGATTCACAAGGCACCTTATTTTCAAAATTCAGTGCTCTGATGCAGTGTAATTAATAGCCCTAAATTGAACACACTGCTCCCACTTTACACCCTCAGCAGAACATCCATGGAAATGGGAAACATTTACACAAACCAATGAGAGGTACACAGTAGAAATTCCAGCCTCAGATAGTATGCAAATATTTTCTTCATTTTTGAGTTTTGCCTTTGCAATGTAGAACAGGTAAGGCCTGTCCTGGAACAATGGAGGCCAAGGCAGCAGAGTGAGAGAGTGATCAAAGGGAAATGAGACATCTGGGGTCAAAGCCATTCTCAATCAGACCTAGCAAGGACCTGATCCAATGATTCCTCTTCAAGGAGAGGCACTTATCAAGTTATGTGGAATAAAAAATTTCTACTCTTTTAGGTTTCTTTTAAAAAGAAATTACTTTAGCACCTTACTCAAGTTAGAGGACAGAACAGCAATCTTAGGTGGAGAAGATTTTACCCCATGAATATCACTCAGGTACAATCTTGCCACCCTAAAGAGGCCAGTACACAAGTAACATCCCTCTAAAATGCATTTTTTGTTGGTGAGTTAAACTCCTAAGAATTTCCTCTTGAGTCATCCAACTCTTTCCAGGTACTGTGAGCAGCCTGGATTCTAATGGGAGATGACAAACTCTCCATGACAGGTGAGTATGAAAATTACTGAGTGAGTTTGGAACTTAGAGATGATGTGGCACTAAAACCCTTGTTATTCCTATTCTGTAGCCATGCCTCAAATTTCAGCAATGTTACCACACCTGGGTTGTTACCCCTCAGAGTTGATTACCTCTGTCACTTCAGTCACAGGGCTCTACTGAACTTTTCATAATGGAGATTTTGTGGAGAAAGTAGTGTTGAGGTCCAGGGTGTCTTTACTACATGTTTACTACTTTATGGCATTTTAGGGTGTTTGGCCTCAGCTGTTGCAACGTCACATGCCTGAGACAAGGGTCTCATAAAGACCAGTTGTAACTAAACCCTGTAAAAAGTACCTATGTGGCTGTTTGAGTTCACAGATCTGTAGTGTCACTACATTTGTTGCAGCTGCCACAGATGTCACATTTTGCACTGCAGCAGCAGGATTCTCTGACCAAGAAAATCCATGTAAAAGTCATTTCCTGAGTTTGATTTTTTCCTTTTAATATCTATAGCAAGATTCATCTTTTTTTATTTGGTATTACACAAAATCTCAGTTACCCAAGTATAGATATAGAGGGTGAAGTTGTGAGAGATACTGAAATATTAATATCTTTCTTTACAATCACATATACTCTCAGGGTATATCCAAATGTAATAATTTATACTGCATCTACATTCACCGACCAAGGAGCTACTAATATAGACATCCTTTCCTATTACATCTCCCATAAAACCAGTTGCAATAAAGAGGAATTTGAGTCATGAAAATGAATTCCTAGTTTGTATAAATACTTAAATTTTTGGATGATTTTCTATTTAATCTCTACTCTGAGAAATTAATATCATCTTAAGAAAGGAGGAAAACAGCCCAGGAACAATTTCAGGATCTGACCCTTCAGCCTAGTTCCAAGTAATGCTTTGACACCTGTATTCCACTGATTTAGGTTGGACTTATGCGTGAAAATATCTTTTAACATTTGCATCTTCCTATATTAAAAAAAAAAAAAAAAGTCATCATTCAGGTATTCCCAAAAGGTTTAATGTTTGATGACATTCTGAAGAACTGAAAGGAGCAGGCAGTTCTTTTATGGGACACATGTGGTATGGCTCTATTAATTTCAGTGAAATTTCAATAATTTAAATATTCCCTGGACTTTTCCCTTTAAAAAACAGGAAATATTAGAAAAAAAATGGATTCTATTAATAAGAGAACAGTGGAACTACTTGATTGAAAATAGTACAGGCTGTTGATTTCTAGGGAAAGAACTGTAGTATTTCACTCTTTTCTTTAGCTCTCAACTTGTATGAAAATCTCTCCAACTTAAATGACACAAGGTGATATTTAATACATGTAGTACTGTTCTGAAACTGAGGCCTTTTTAAGCAAACTGCAGTGCACCAAAAATAGTTGAATAGTTAATGAATTATGAAACAAAAAGATGGATGCCACTGAGAAATATCATGAGCTTAGTAGTCTACTGACAAATATTTCAGGAGCGGTTTGTACAGGTGGTGTCTCTCACACTGTGAGCCCAATGCTCCTGAGGCTGTTTTCTGCAGAACCCTTTTCCCCTTGAGCTTCCACCACCTCTCATGAGAGGAAAACCTGTCACAATGACCTTGCTCTGTAATTTCTTGTCCCTGCTGCCCTACCCTCACCTTGGCCGTGCTCTGGTGGGAATGGCAGACTAAGACTTGCGACCTGCCACCGTCACTAAAGCTGAGAATCTGACCCCTCCTCATAGTTTACCAAAGGAAATTTCTACCTCCTGAAAGGTTTCTATACATCTTTGAGGTAGAGTGGCAGCTTGACCTGGGTAAATACTGTCTCCCTTTGCAGCAGCTGGTAGTCTGTACAGAACCAACACTTAGCCTGACAGCTTAGGAAATCACTTGTATCTGGGAAGGGTGGCAGGGGAAAAGAATGAGAAGCAGATACACTCTTAAATCAATCATAAAGACAAATTTATTTATGCAGCTGGCAAGTGTCCGAATCCACCAGGGCTCTGAATGAGTTATGCTCTCCAAAGCTTTTGCACAGACCCATAGATTAGTCATGCTCTAAATGAATTGCCCATTCAGCACTACAAGCTCTACCTGGCTGCCTTCTAGTTAGAAAATGTGTGTGTGGTAGCATGAATGGAGAGTCAGACACTCAGTTGTTCAGTCCATGGCAAGGAAGCATTTGGCCCAATCTCAGGGCCAGCAGGGCTGCAAGGATTACCTGTGATGTGTTTCTGTCTCCTGTACCTGTTTCTGCACTGAACCAGCAAGCACAGAGCTCCATTCAAAAGGCTGCTGTACCTTGAAATGGTGATCACAGGTTCAGCAGGCCTGCCTTAACACTTTTCTGCCTTAGTGGCCCTGCATCTTCATAAATGGTAATTTATCATGCCATGAACTAACTTTGGCAGGTTTTCTCCCAACAATTCTTCCATATATCTGGGCAGAAACATTTTGCACTTGCACTCAAAGAAACTGAGCAATTTGGTGCTTACTCACATATGTGTTTACTTTCCTATCTGCTCAGAGTGGGCTCACAAGATATATCTGTCTCAAAAGTTATATTACAATCCACCCTCTGATATCACAACATTTACTATTCTTCCCTTGGATCATAAAGTCTAGTCAGCCTCAGATGGGAAAAAAAAAAACTTTGGGAGAAAAATATTAGACAGTTTCTGTAGTGGAAGAGAAAGATGAAAGAAAAGTTGATGGTGGAAAAAATATTGAGAAATTCCTGGGAAGGGGGGTATCCCAAGTGCCTGAAAAGTCAAAAATTTGTTCTGAGAAGGAGGGAGAGAAAGATATTTGAAAAAATATTGAATGCAAGAGCCAATTCTGGGATACTCACTAAGACATAAAAATGAAGTGATTGTGGCTGAAACTCATTTAGGGATGAATTTATGTGGAAAGTGGGATTAGAACAAAAAACCAGGCAAAATAGCATCTTGAGTGGCACACCATTCTGGGCTTGATATTGTGCAGAAAATAGAGGATTGTTCCAGAAGAGAGACACAGACCTACGGTTAAAAGTTTGCTTGTCTCTCTATCCACACCACTGCTAAAGAGCAGTTTATAGATGAGGTAAGGGCACAGTCTGCTCCTTCTCCTCCATGCCCACAGCTGCTTCACAGACTGCCTTCAACAGCCTCTGAGGTTGTGATGGGGTGGGGTCTGGGAATGTGTGGGCACATGGGATAGCAACCACACTGGGACATCGCCCATCAGGGCCAGGCAACTGGGCTGCTGCCTGAGGTGTCTGTACAGCTGGGGAATCAAATGTCAGAGCAGGTCTCAAGGGACAGCAGAAGCAAATTCACCACGGCTCCAGGTCAGGATGTTTGAATGTTAGCTTTAACTAACCAGCAGTTTCCTCGGCACCTCTTCTGCATTGATTAAAATACTAACGAGGGTAGCATGAACTCTGAGAAAACAGACTGTGTGAAAAGCAAATGTGACTTGAGAAGAGTGCATCAAAGCAAAAAGCTGCACTGATAACCAATCACTCAGACAGCAATACTGTCTCCATAAAGTGTGAGCAGAATAGAAAATTCAAAATGTAAAGTTAATTCTGGCTTCATGTCATATCACAAACATGCATGTTGTCAGTAGTCATAAGTAGTGGTAAGGAGAGCTTAGATGGTTCTAGCATTTTAATGTCTTACTCTTGTATTTACCCGAACACTGAAGTTGTATGCCAGTTACTAATCACTTCCTAGCCAGAAGCAGCAGACTCCTTATTCCCTAAAGTCTGTTCTCAGTTAATTGCACTCATGAGTATGGCAAATTTAGAATTAATATTCTTCAATAAGTCCTTCCAACTGCCTGGCCAGGAAGCTGGTATCACAGCCAGGCAATATAAGCTACATTATCACCTCATACTGGTGTAATATTTTAATGATTTTTTTAACTATCGGTAACTGACATCCATCCTGTCAACAGGTGGGATCAATACAACATACATATGTATAAATAAAGTAAAAAATAGTCCTCTATAAAAACAGAATGAAAATTGATGCTACAATCTATTTAGCACTTTAGTTTATAGGGTAGGCTTTATGAATCTACTCAGACAGCACATTCCAGGAGAAGCTGTGCCCAAGTAGGGCAGCTAATGGTAATAACTGATTAACTCCATTTCTTTGGAAGGAAATACATCAGCTCTACACTTTGGAACTGGCTATTCCAATTTCATGGATTGTTCTCAATAGCCTGCCTGAAAAAAATTAGTTATCGGTTTCAAAGTGTGCCGTTGGGGCCAGATTCACAGTTGGAAGAGCTCTGCTGATTTTTTGTAGGCTTATACTGCTTTGCTCTGATGTTTACATGAAGTCTCATTCTGATTTAAATGATCTGAAGGAAACAGTGGCAGTCATTAAACCAGAAGAATTTTCTTTAGTGCTTTCAGTATTTTTCTGTCAGAGGTTAGACAGCTTTGCTGCTTGACTGAGTTGTAAGAACTGGTTTTGCTTTTTTTTTTTTTTTTTTTTTTTTTTTTTGGCAAAGATAAGTGACAGTGTCTTTTACATCTAAGGCAGAAAAACAGGTTTTAAGAGACCAATTCTAACTCTTACCTAGGGTCTCCCAAGTGACATTCCTTCTGAATATACTGACAGACCTCACAGCACTGCTCTGTATCCCCATACTTCTGCATTACCACAGCTCAGATCCTCCTGCTTGCTGCTTAACAGTGGGAAAGACTCACTTTAGGGCTTGAACAGTAACACTGAAGTAGATGAAAAGATTTAACTGTTGTTGGCAGACTTTGGCTCAGGACCTGCTCCCATTGCACACTGTGATAAAAGGGGTGAAGGTGGCTTTGCAGGGCATTATCTCAAGGAAGGATGCTTTTCCTGAAGGGTGTCACGAACGGCAGCTCTTAGTGTCAGTAGGAGATGTGAGCTTGGAGACTTGCCTAGAAGTGATCAACTTTTAAAAGGTTCAGTCAAATTGTAAATAATTCAACTCTAACCCCTTTTCACAAAGTCAGGAAGACAGGAGATGGTGGAAAACTCTGTATCACAGAAGACTTCCATTTCAAAGGCTCCTTTTCAGAAATGAACAAAATGAAGCCAAATAATGTAATCTCAAAAGTATGACTGCAGTGATGTAAAAGAAAAAAATGGTCTAAAAAATGGAAGTAGCCATGGTTACACACACATACACACCCCATCACAACACAATGGTCCTGTCATCCACTGCACTGAAAAGCTGTTATATCCCCACATAATGCAAGTCTCGGAAGGAAAAACAAGAGGCAGAGCACAGAAGCCCAGTGCCACTTGAAAACTCAAGAGTTTCAACTCTCCGCAGGAGGAGATTTACTGTTCCGCAGGTACACCCTCAATTTTAGAAACACATCTTGGGAAACATAGCAAGTTAATTGCTCACTTAAGCAACAATTTTGCAAACTATCATAGGCAAGCAAACTGAGGAAGAAACCCCAGGACTGCCTTTTTTATATCAGGTAACTCCACTAATGAGCAGTGCTAAACATTTCTATTTGGACTGTAAATGCCTAAAAGCTTTGACACGTGTCTGATATTACTGGCTTTCTATAGTTTTATGTAATGAATCAGGGCATCTACAGAATATTTCAGAAATGCATGCTGCTACAGACTCAGTGTAAAGTTGCTGCATATTTTCTAAAATAATTTTCCCTAGACTTTTAATGAACACAGATACTGCTGCCTTCCAAAGCACAAGGTTTGGCTGAGCTGGTCCAGATCCTCCATACATTGCATGGGTGGTTGGGAAATCCCAGATGGGCATGCTGCTGACCCAAGGGCAGCCAGTGCAGGTCTTTTTCTGTTCATATTTCATCCCTGAGGGCCATGGCACAGCTGCAGTCTGGCCATCAGGAAACCAAGCTTTTACCAGACACATCCTCTTCTCAGCTGGGCCCTGCTGATGGCTCCCAGCCACAGTAATGCAGCTGTACAGATTTGGGACTGTGCCGGGTACAGGGCTGGGTTTGGAGCATCTGTATATCTGCTTTTGCTGTACAGGGAATCTTTAACCTTCTCTGTACTTCAGTTAACATTGGTGAAAACACAGCTAAAAGAAGTTTCCTGCTCTCCCCAGGTGTTCTCAGTCGAATTACAGGAAATATTGTATGTACTTTTCTCACGAAGCACAGACTGCTGATGGCATGGCTGAGTCAAGAAGAATATTTTACTGGCATCTTGAAGTAAGTGTTCAAAATCCTGTGACTTTTGGAGCTGTGAGGTTTTGCTCATATGAAAAAGGCAGAATGCATTGCTTTCCATGGACTGAGTTGCTGTCACCACCAGGAATCTTTTATTTAATTCAGCAGAGCTCAGATCACACAAGAGTCTTAACTGGGAAAGAAAATAATTGGCAAAACCCCCAAGTTTTGCTGTCCTAGTCTGACAATAGCACTGCATAACGTGGTCTGTATGCAGAACAGTAAAAATCACAAGTTTAGTTCTTGCTGTAATTCTCTGGAGTACAATGTGGCATCAGGGGTCCCAATTATACTCAGAGAGAGCAATTTTCTGAATGGAATTAGAGAGGAAGCCGTAGAACAAGGCTAAGGGTATTTAGATTCTGCAGTTCAAGAAAAATTACATCTATCATATATGACTCCTGGGAAAAGAGTAATTGATCAGAAAATGTGTTTTTCTAAAGCTTAGTCTCCCCATGACATTGTTTATTTTTAAAACATAATCCACTCTTAAAGAATATTCAGAATGAAGGAAAGCCAACATACTCACCAGCTAATCAGGATTCTTAATTCTGTGTTTGCTGCAGGTCTGGCAATTGCTTGGATTTAGGTAATTAGTTGATTTATGTGCCTAAAGACATCAGGACAAAATCAGAAATGGTACAAACACAGATTCAGGGGAACCAATGTTTTAGATTTCTTAAAATATAAATTCACAAGAAGAACGCAATAGAAGGAAGATAGAAAGGAAATAAACAAAAGAAATCCTTATGAGGAACTCTAAAATAGTATAAATTAAAATAATGCTCCCTTCCCACCATCTACTCAAATGTAAACAATCGCATAGATAGTTTTTTGACTGTAACTATTTAGAGTCACTTACTTGCAGTAGTAATAAATAAATTATCTCTGAATATGGGTCCATTTTGGGTGAGACTTCAGACAACTTAATGTTCTGTCAAAGTCTTAACTAGTTGCTGTAACACCTTTCCCAATCAATGCAGGGGAATTATCATATCTGGCTGATAATTCATCACAACAGTGTGAAAAACCTATTTTAGAAACATTTTCTGAAGGTGTCTGCTTCTTCTAAGTGAGGGCTACCTGCCTCCCCATAGTATCAGAGTCACAACAGGGTCCAATCCATAAATAGAGTTTCCTTTAGATGAAAAAAATTTACAGATTAAAATATGTTTTCTTTCTAAATCAGAAAGGTCAAAGTGTCATCAGTTTTCCCAGTGTGGGAGCACAAAAAATATAGAATCAGAAATATTGAGCTGTTTGTTTTGATCATTGTCTAATTGTCACACTTTGTTAATATTAAAATATCTCAGAAAGTGAAAAACATTTAAATAGCACTGGAAAAATAAAAATTAATATAGATTATAATAGAGATGAACAATGTGGTCTGTCAATGTGAAAGCATCTCTAAATATGTGGTATAACATTCCTAATATAGCAACTAGAACAAAACTATATTAAGTTGAAGAGTCATAGCATTTTTTTTCTCTAATACACACTCTGAAGTACAAAGATGATTAGTTTCAACATTTGTTTGATCAAAATAAGAAATAAAAAATACAAACAAAACTCTATTTTCAAATGCAAAGTTTCTTCATCTCCCTGTAAAAAGTTTTGGTTATAGCTCATAGAAGGCTCTTTGCTGTGTGGATGGCAGCTGCCTGCACTGGATGATGCCACCTCAGAAAAACTCCATTTTTGGTCCATTTTTCCTCATTTCAGCTCTAACTGCTTCCACAAGCTGTGGCAATATTTCTGCATCTGCCATCCCTTTAAGCAGGAAATCATACCCTGTTATGAAGTATCATAATTTTGAGAAGTGAATGGGACAAGACTTCCCGTGGTCTAAGTGTTTCCAACTCTAGAAACTGTTAAGTGTCGACCAACAGGTTCTTCCTTTACAGCTGCCCTGAGAGGGCTCTGTGCAAAATCTTGACCTTGTTAATGACACCACAATGCCAAGCAGAAATGCATTCTTTGCTTCCTTGGACATTGTATAAACATACATTACTTGGACTTTTGACCAATCCATGGAGATTTAATTCTAATTTTAATGCTTACCATTAATGACAAATATTTGTGTAACAAACACTATTGCAACGAGTAAATTGAGACCGCCAAAGCTAACTATTTTTCAAACTACATTTAAGCCTTGATGTGATTGTATTTTATGCTTTCTGTTATTATTAAAGGTCTACAGCATAGAATTTCCAGCCAAAGATTCCCTATATGACCTTATTTTTTAACCAAACTTTTGTACTAATTAACCAAGAACTGGTATTTTGGGTTTTGTCCTAATCTGTGTTTTATTCCCCTCACCCCATGATTTTTTGTATAGTATAATTGTTTCTGTCAATGACAGGCAAAAAAGGACAAGTCAGGAAGGAATTGTATAATTCAAATATAACTCAATTTCACCAGTTAAAAGTGAGGCTAAAGTATAAAAGAATCCTAGAGAAAATCTATTTCAAACATTACTGAATTCGCTCTGATTTTATGCATTGCCCAAAAATTTAAGGGCTACAGCTGTCAGTACTCAATTTTTTCAAGATAAAGGAGAGTAAAATGTTAAATTTTTTAGCAATAATGACAAGGTTGTTACCAGCATATTGGCAGTCTGGACAACAGTTCAGCTGTACTTGCAGAACTTGGGATGTTTTCCTGGCTGTTGGACATTGTTTAACTGGCATTCTCCATGCAATTCTGAAAAGCAGTAAGAATGTAGTCTCCAAACTTCAGCTAATGCCTCCAAAGCTATTCCCTCATGGAGACCATACATGGTTTCTGATTTCATAGGAGAACTTTTTTGATTTTCCAGTAAAAATTAATAATGGAGAAAAAAGGAGAGATGAAGGTACCAGCTGCCACTTTGCACTGACATCAGAATGACCAAGCTGGGAGACAGGGCAGTGAGCATCACCCACTGTCCTTGCAGACACACTGGTGGGCTCCATGTGTGCCCAGTCTGGATGCTTCAGACCTGCAGAGCCCTGCAGGTGTCCACCATGGAGGGGAGTACCCAGAAAGGCAGATCCCAGAGCACCCAGGCCAGAACAGAAAACAGTTTTCAAGCATCTCTGGTGAAAAACAGGTGATTCCTGCTGAAAGAAGCCACTTGGTGTGAGAAATTTCATGAAAGAGACAGTGTTCCACATAAAATAAAGGTGAGACAACCTGAAATAACTCACTGAAACACATTTGACAAACCTGACATATTGCCTTTGATGAGGACATCTTTCCCAAGCTACCAGGACACAAAGCTATGTGTGCTGACAGGGATAAAGTGTATTTAATAATTGTGCTAGAAAAAAATGTAATAGTTTACACCTTCCACCTGCATGCCCTGTTTTACCCATTTTTACACAGTGAATGGATATAACAATAATGGAGCTAGAGCCATCTAACTCAACTATCTAAATGACAAGTCCTAATCCCATGAATAAGTGATGGGCATTAAGTACTTAACCGAGTAGGGATAAAGTCCGCATTTCCAGGTGCCATAAGTGTCTCTTTAGCCTTACATCTTTTTCATTAAATGTATTATTTTGAAATTAAATTTCTACTGTAGATCTGGGTAATGTCTTAGATGACCCTGAGCTTGTCCTTTTCTTACAGCTACTTTGGATGGTCTTATAGGACATATTACCTTTCCCCACCAAGCCTTTCTTCCATTATTATTCTTAGAACACTACAACTGCAAAAGCACCAGCACTAGTTTCAATTATTTCAGACAGCATGAAACAGCTTTCATGGGACTGAGAAAGCCTTTACACAGAATAGCCTGTAGTGTGGCCATTATGATGTTCTTTTGGGACATGGGGGAGTGGGTTGAATCCTATTAAGTAGAGGAGACAATTGAATCTGCGTTTCCTGCAACCTGGGTGAGTACTTTAATCATGACTTATTGGATAAAAGGTTAGGGGAGGATCACCATTGCCTTCTCCAGCTACATTTCATGAGAAATTAATAATAGCTCCCTATGCAGTAGAGTTTTGTGAGTCCCACTGGCACTAAAGTTGTAAGCACTGGAGGACAGCTTAAGCCTACCTTTGTTCCTAGCAGTTCCTGCTGGCTAGCTTAAGTAGCTCAGCACAGTTTGCAAATCTCATTATTTGGCAGTTATGTCTCCTAAAGCACTGTACTCAAACCAGGCACCAAACTCAGCACAACAATCTAAAAATTTAGTCATTGAACAACTAGCTAGGAAGCCTGAGACAAAATTCTCCAAAAAATGTTAAATTATGCATCATTTTCTGATAAGCTGGTAATTTCAATATCCTACTTCAGTAGTATACCCGATGTTCTGAAATAAAATATGTAACACATGCTCTTTGGGATCTAATGCTACTCTGCATTCTGTACGTTTTTCTGAGTACTGCTAGTGGATGTGATTCAGACAATTGACAACATAGATTTTCCATTGCCATTACAACAAAAGACAACACTTTTGTTCTCAATTCTCTTTAGATATCAGTTTTCAAGTAAATCAAAATCATCTTTACACAGATTTTTACTTCAGAGGTTCTGTGATAGTAACTTAGAAAACAATTTAATTTAACCTGATCTTCATAACTTAAACAATTGGAGATTGATTTATGGGTCATGTGTACATAATTTATCATTATATATTGCATTTATCATTATATATTGCATACATAACTTGTAACCAAGTAAATAAGCACAAAAGTGCAGACCCAATAGTACTAGACATATACATGCATTTTTCTATCTAGCCATGTATTTTCCACCATGCTATAATCATACAAATAGGCAGAGATTGCATTGAATGTTGCACAATTAAACATACTGTATGCTCCAGTAATAGGATCAAATGCTTAAAATGGTCCAGTTATCAATAAATTATTTCAAATATTTTGCTCCCAGTTTTGCTCAGAATTGCAGAGAAAACTCTGCAGATGTCAGGGTGTAACCATGGAATTCAGCCTTCTGCTTCTTAAAAGGTAGCAAAGACACATTTACAAAGCTGCTCTTGCTTGATGTTTGAAATGCAATGGAATACATTGAGACATACTTTTTTAAAAAAAATCTCATGCTTTCATCCAGCCCTAAAATGTATTTGACATGCACTGAAACGTCAGTAGCATTATATGAGATGACTTGATATCACAAGCCATGGTGCCATAAAAGTAAACAACCTTGGGAATGGGAAGTGGAGCAGCATACATATCTGAAAATGCAGAATGTCCTTCAGCTGCTTACAGCTAGTTATTTTCTTTGCTGTCATAAAGATATGCAGCTTTTGAATTTACCAATTCTTTTATCTCTCCTACACTTCTCTATATCAAATTTCTTTATAAATTTAAGTCACATGCAGCTATATTTGTCTTTATAAATTTAAATCACATGCAGCTATATTTGTTCCACTGTGAGTAGAGACAAAGGAGGTTGTAGTTAGACCATTAGTGTGAAGGTAGACTTTAGTGCCTAGCACCACTCTGTCACAGAACTCTTTGATGAGTGTGGGAAACTCACTCAGGAGCTTTCTGTTCACAACTTATATGCAAGTGAGGCTACTGTGAGGTTTATGAGGTGTTTAGCTAGTACACTAAAAGGGCCTTCTAAATATCATAAATCAAATTTTATTTCAAAAGTGAATCAGGATTTAATTTAGTTAACAATTTCCTTGATGGATTATACAGTCCAGAGCCGTCTATATTGGAAGCTAAGAAAGCAAGTGTTTTGTAATACCCTCACCGAAGACAGTGCACTGCCACTTTACATCTGTTTCCAAATCTATTGGTCCATTACTTATTGTCACATTGTCACATTGAAACAGTTCAACTAACAATGCTAAATTAGTGTACATCTTGTCTCGTAATATCATAGCCACAATGTGAGACTGAAAAATAGCATTGCATTTAGATGTTTTTACGTATATGCAGTCTTTCAACGAAAAGCATCTGAATATATTCAGCAAGGTATCACTCTTGAAAATACTATTTTTCAACAATGAAAAAAACAGTTTTGTTTTTCTATCATAACTGCAGTAATACTCTGAATTTCATGCTCTATTTTCCCTGAAACTCTCTTAGAATGCTACCTCGTTCACATCTGTGGTTAGCAGACTTCAGATTCCAAAGCAAAATATTTGTTTTACACAGAATTCTATGAAAACTGTAACTGTCACTTGCAAGAAATTGAGATTTCCAAACGATATCCTTAAAAGAAAGGAAAATCAATTACCAAAATCTCTTGCAAAATTTGAATTAATCTCTCTGTATATATCTTCGTATGTGTTTATATATGCATACATATGCCCAACTGTAACAGTAATTATAAGTATAAACATATATATAACTTTAAATGTCAGTTTGGGAATAATTCTTCTGTCCCAGCTGCCATGTCTAAAATTTTTATATTGAAATCTAATTTAAGCTTTGTAAAAAAATGGAAGGAACCAGTCATTCCCAAAGGATGATCCCTTTCTGATGAAGAAAAGTACCCTAAAAAAGAACTGATTAAACCATTCTCTGATGTACCCATTTTCTGCAAAAACTCCAGACTGCTATACATAACTTAAAGTCAACTTTCTTTAGACAAGCAAAATAATCTAAAATCAATCCTATTCTTTGAATTTCTCTAATTTCACCTCAGGGTCAAAATTTCAGAGCCTCATGTGCTTAAAAGTGGGGTTCTAGGCAGCATCAAGGTGGTTGAGGTTGGGATAGGTGCCCAGTGGTGACCAAGCTGGGCTTCCCCCAGGTGTCACACTCCATAGGAACATTTTCTCCTGATAGATCAGGATCTTCGGAGGACAAAACATTCCAGAAGAAAATTTCTGATCAATTCTAGTCCTCAACAGCATTGATTCTTTTTTTTTTCATTAATTGCAACACATTCTAGATGCCAGAGATGTTTTGAATGAGCCTTATAGATGCCCTAAAGACCATAAAGCAGCTGACCACAATCCTGACATCTTCTCTTTCATCACAGTTAATTGGATTTCAGTATAAATTGAAAACCTGGTTCACCAACATTCGCAACCAAAGTGATTCTCCAGCTTAAGATGTCTGTGTGTAAACTGCTCATTGGCTTTCCTAGCTGTGTTCAGACAGCTCAGGAAAGATCTCACATCAGCAGGGGTGGGATTGAGTGATGATACCGAAAAAGGCAAAACTAAATGCAAAGCTAAATAGCAAATGTGGGAAGAGACAAGTGTTACAGTTAGATATTATATAAGCAAAGGAAGAAAGAAGGGATGATGAATATACACAGAAATTAATCTAGATAATCCATCCAAAAGAGATGTCAAGATGATTCTTTTAAGGCAAAGGGAAAATTGAGTCTCTAAAGAAAGACTGTAAGGGACAGAAATTTCCTCTGAATCAGCAATTGTTTGCGTGGTGATGACAGCTGCATGTATGGTTAATCATTATTTGTTCCAAGTTTCATATTTCTTAGTCTCCTTGACTGCCCTCTTTTTCCTTTTATAACTGTACAAAATACATAACTAGTGTTCCCAAATTAAAAAATAAAGTGAGCTGAAATATCGATTTTTCTGTTTCCTTTCCTTTGAGTAAAAGATAATGAGCAAAATTCATCACAGGAATAATTAGTAGAAATTATTCCTATTGTGTTGTGAAACCAAGTGACATTTCATTGTTTATTTGGAGGCTTAATGATGATTTCTGGTGATAATTACTAAGCTTTCAAAGTTATTATTAAAATGCTCCAGATTTCTCTGTTTATCCAAACTCAGAAAGTGTGCGACTACGTAAAAATATTTGTAATAGGTCTCAACTGTTGAGCGGTCCTGAATGGAAAAGCAGTTTAGGTTTTTTTGGGGTTTTTTTTGGGTTTTTTGGGGTTGTTTTTTTTTGGGGGGTTGGGTTTTTTTTGTTTTGTTTTTGTTTGTTTGTTTGGCTTTTTTTTTTTTTCCATTTTGTTTCCATCCCTCAAATCTTTCTCTTGAAATCTGGGTGTAAGAATTAAAGCTGAGAGTTTACAAATGGGCCTTGATGTTGTAAATCATGAATAACGGTAATGAACAACCACAAGAAAAGCAATAGTTAAAGAAAATAAAACCAAACAGGAAATATTTAAATTCTCTCCCACTTCTAAACTTTTTCTGATTTAGTCACACACATCTACAGTACCAAAACTGTAACAGGTAAATCTTATTTCATGAGTACGTGTAGTATAGATGGTGCAGAAATACTTGAGACAGGACTGATGAAGCCAACTGTAAAACTACTGCAGCATGTTCAGCTCAGATGCAATGCAACTTCCACCTGAGTCTGACTGCTTTCAGGGCAGTAATGCATGGTGTTTCAGGGCAGTAATGCATGGTGTTCTGCAGATGTACTGGGTTACAGACCACTACACATTTGAGGCACTTCTAAGATCAAATGGTGAGAACTTCAATTATCTAAATGTTGGAATTATGCTCCTAGAGGGACTGTTATGGAGGTAAAATAGAGACTGTTAAAAATTACATTGAAGAAAAATGTGTAAAACTGTACAGTGTAGTAATACTGTTTTATACATATTTTCTCAATTATTTCTTTAAACTACATTTTTTTGACCTATTGGAGATTTTAAGGTCAGATAAGTTCATCATACAATGTGATCTGCTGCTTAACTCATGCCAGAGAAACTTTCAAAGTATATTTCTTGAAGTGGTATCTTGATTCTATCCTTTTCCTGTGGGAAGTGAAATAAAACTTTACTGGTTTTGGAAAAATTTATCAACATCAGGAGGATTCCATTATGCTTGTCACAAGTTCCAAGTCAGCTTCTATCTTTGTCCAGTCTTATTGTCATTTTCATTTTGATTCTTCTACTTAATATGCTATTTCTGTCTGCACTTTCAAGATTGACAGGTATACTACTCTTACCTTTTTCTCATTTGTATCCCTCCAGCTTTTTTGAAGGTCTTAATTAATGGCTGAATAGTCTGGACTTAAATTTTAAGGCTACTCTGATTACAAATTTGGTTATCATAGTGAGAATAAAATGTTTTTCAAAATCTCAAAAAAAGATAAAAAAGTCTGTGGCTCATCACATCAGTTATGGAGCACTTCAAGTTAAAAAAAAGTGACATGTCCTTGTCCAGAAGTTCCATACTTTATATATGTCAAGTTAAAACATAGAATCATAGAACACTTTGGGTTAGGAGGGACCTTAAAAATTCTCAATTTCTAGCTGCCCTGCCATGACCAGGGACTTTCCACTAGACTAGGTTTCTTAGGGCTCCATCCAACCTGACATTGTAAACTGAAATTATGGGGCATCCATAATTTCTCTGGGCAACTTGTTCCAGTATCTTACCACCCTCACAGTAAAACATTTCTTCCTAATAGTCATCAATCTAATTCTACTCTCTTTCTGCTTAAAGACATCCCCCCTTATCCTATTCCTAAAGGCCCTGGTAAAAAGTCCTTCTCCATCATTCTTGTGGGGACTCTTTAAGTACTGAAAAATTGCAGTAGGGTCACTCCAGAGCTTTCTCTTCTAAGCATGCTGAACATCCCTAACTCTCTCATCCTCACACCTCATACCAGAGGTGTTTCAGCCTCCTGAACATCTTTATGACTCTCCCCTGGACTTGCTCCAATATGTCCTTATGTTGGGACCCCAGAGTCGGATGCAGCACTCCAGGTGGGGTCTCACCAGAGCAGAGCAGATTCCACTCTCTCACCTTGCTGGTCATGCTGCTTTGGATGCAGCCCAGGATACAGTTGGTTTTCCGGGTTGCGAGCTCACATTGCTGGGTCACGCCAAGCTTCTTGTCCAACACCCCGAAATCCTTCTCTGCAAGGCTGCTCTCAGTCCATTCAGCTATGGTTGCAGGAAAAACACTCAAGCAAGTACAAAGAAAATCCCTCACATAGAGATCCACCTGCTCTAAAAATTCCATTCTTGCTCTAAATAATCATATGAATTCCACTAAACTGTAATTAATAAAAAACAGTGCAATAAGGGCAGGTACTAGCTCTTACATTTTATTGACCTCTCAAGCCAGTCAAGCCTATTGAACTTGACTCAAATGCTTAGGAGTTTACTGTGAACTATATAATCTCTCTTACTTCTAATTTTCATTTGATGTGTCTTAAAATGAGACATAAAAACAAGAGCTGCTTTCAAGCCAGTAATTGTTTCTTGATGTCAAATTAGCCTCAAACGGAAAACTTTGATGAGATTTAGCCAACTATTAAGGCTATTAGTTGAAACATTAAATTGATTTATTTTTCCTATTACATTAACCTTCTCCTTTACATTCAGTGGTTTCTTACACAGGGCAAAGTAAAAGCAACTTGATATTTAAACATGGCAAAAAATTAATATAAGACATCTTGTTATAAGCCACATGTTACTGTAAAAACAAGCTGACAATGACTTCTTAAGGATGTTCAGTGCTAGCAACAAAATGGAATACTTGTAATAGCGTCATAGTGGAAAATGAATTTGATGGCACTGAGAGAGGGAATGTAATTAGTAATAAGCAGGATTTATTTGAAAAGTTTGTGAGATATATGACCTGCAATGCAAAGATATTTGAACAGAAATCTTCTTGCAACTGTAAGGCAGAGCAGAATTAAATTAATTTGTTCTTCCCATTTATCTAAGGCTTTTATAATTAGATTGATGTATTCATATCAATGAGAAAAGCTTCTATTTTGAATGTGGAAGAATTCCGGTAACTAGAGAAGGGAGCAGGTAACCCTGTCATTATTAACAGGGAATTATTTCATTAAAATAAAATGCTAATTTAAATACATACTGCTTTTGCACAAAAAAAACCCCAAACAAACAAGCAAACAATCAAAAACAAACCACCCAACAAAAAACTAAGGGCAGAATATGAACAATAATTTCATACATACTAAAGCTGTAGGTGTTTTGACAGGATAAAGCACCCACTCTTCACCAGTAGAAGCTGTATTTTGAATTTCAGCACAGGATCCATACAGCTGCTGTCCTCGTATTTCTATCAGAAAGATATCTTCCTACAAATATGTAAATTCATTAATCCAAAATATATTTACTGTTGATTTCTTATGTGTACAAAAGACATCCTTGAAATATCAGCTCCTCCACCTTCTATTTCTGTTTCCACAAACAACCTCTCAAAAACTCCACAGATCCAATAACATGGGTCAAAACATAAAACTGCAGGTTAATTTCATTTTTCTACGTACTTAGAAAGACCTTTTTTCCTCCTTAAGAAAAGTATCTGAGGGGAAATACTGCTTGTGAACAAATGTACTGTAACTTTGGCCTCTAGAGAGAGGAGACTCCAATTTTGGCTAGACTGACACAGGGGAGGTAGCTGCCCTAGTGATGCCAGCTGGACATGTGTGAACATGTGTGTCCCCTGAAAAGCTCCTCTGTGCCCTGCACCACTCGCATGAACATACACACAGGGCCACAAAGGCTGCAGCTCATGCTCTGAGCACCATCTGCAGGTGAGGGCACCAGCAGCAGGGGCAGCTGTTAAACCAGATGAAGTTCTGGTCTCCAGATACCCCGGTGAGAAGGGAGACTTGCAGAGCTCTGCACATCAGACAGAGGCCTGAAGCTGCCAGCTGGCGCATGTTGCTCCATGATATCAGCAACATAGGAGCTAAAATACATGCACAAAAGGCATCTTCTACTCCACCATCCGCCTATTCATGCAGAGGCTGAGTACCAAGAGTGAAAAACGCTCTATTTTACAGGAAAACAGTTTTTTCTTGTTTTCTCAAGCATCACTCAGAGACAGTGTTTCTAAGGTTTCTGAGTATGATGAAGGTTATTGGTACTCGCTGTACCATTTGCAATTACCAAATGTCACTACTCAGAATTTTTCCCATGTTCCCTTTTTCTTGCTGCAGTCTATGATTAACACATGGTGTTTTCAGAGAATACCCAGCCTACACTTACTGTTTTGCTTTCATATTTTTCTCCTTGTTTATTTTTTTGTATTCCTGAAATTGCTTTGCTATTTAGGGACTTAAAAAAAAATTTGGTTTTATGGAGGTATTTTAAAAACAGCTTAGCTGGGCTTCCTGGGCCTCTGATAGACAGAGTGAACTCAGACAAAATGTGTTTTCCAGTGACTCACTGCTGATATTTCAGTGGTTATCTTAAAATACCAATAAGGTTGTGGGATCATGTCCACTTCCAACTGGGAAGCTGACCTGCCAGCAGGCTTGTGCGGGGAACATGGGGCAGCAAGTTTGCCATCAGGGATGTCATGCCATTGCTTAAAATAAGCTCAGAGGGATTGAAACTAATGCTGTAGTGTTTTGGGTGCTCTTAGCACACACCTTACACCGTCGGTACTAAGAGGTGGAGTGACCCATTTGTAAACCCAGGCCAGCATTCACATATAAGAACCATACATTAAGGTGAGGAAAGAAGAAAAAGATCTTGCTGACAACAGCGCAACTTGGAATTTTGTCAGAGCTCTGAAACTAGGAAGAACAGCATGAATGTTCAGTCACATTTTCAAACAACCTGCTTTTGACCTTGTTTAACATTGCATGAACATTTGGAAAACCCATAACACCATATTTTACTATTATCAATATTCATGTAAAGCAAGTACTAAGTTTTTATGCTCAAATATTTATAGAAAGTGGATTTTATGTTTGTTTTCTATAAACATTGGTATCAGAGTCCTGGTTGTTAACATTAGTGCTTCACTATCAAGAATGAGAAACAGCGCTATGTGTCTTACACAGCCATCAGTTAAACAATACAGACAATACTCCAAAAGAGATCTATAGAGCAAATGAATCACAGGATAACAGAACAAATCTGCAGAAATAGTCAACTTATATAGGCTTTCTGTCAATTGAGAGAAAAGCAGAATGTATCAAATTCAATTTAAGTATTAATTATTCAACCAACTCTTTTTGCAGACTTGCCTTTCAGCATTTTTATTTTTCACGTTGGACTATACTAACTCACTTTGTACACATTTGGAAGCATCTGATCTATTATTTTTATAAATTATTTGAACACAGTGATAGTGCTGAGGGCTTCTGTTCTTGTGCTCCTAGAAATTAGTCAAGAAAAATACTTCTCCTGCTGAGGCAGTAAAGAAAACAAACTAAATATGAGATGACAGGAACATTACTGTCTCCCTTTTACTGAAGGTAAAAGAAAACCTTTTAAAAATCAACCATTACCATGTTTTTAGATAGCATGTTGGTAGAGCTAAAGATCTAACCAAGTCTCTAACTCCTAATTACTAATAACGTTCATGTAGACAAATTCCATTTTCTTATATACATTTTATGGTAATTTTTAATATCCATTTCATCTTTTCCACAGAAGCTTCTAGAAATCACAGGCATCGAATAAAATTCCTCAAAATTATGTTGCTTCCTCTAGAGGTCACATTTTTTAAAACAATTGCCTTGATTTTTTTTCCAGTATCTCTGGGGAATATTCGCCCTCACCTCTGCACCAGGCTGATTGCTGTACACCCTGACGGGTTTTCAGAGCTCCTTTCCAAAGCCAGGAGCGTGCACAGGCAGGATACTTTTTTGGCTTTTTGAGCCCTGCTCATTAGACTTGCACTGTCACAAGCACTCATGTAACCAGCTCCAGGTGACATAGCTCCAAGAGAAGCACCAGTGGACCTGCAGAGGCTTCAGAAGAATGATACAGAATAGCAAAACCAGTACTGAAAAGGGAGAAGGAAGCTGGAATTATAGTAGCCCAATCCGTATCCTCATTCAGATTTGTCCTTCAAAAGCCAGTTTTGGAGAAACTTCCATGTTGCATCATCAGCAGCTTCACTGAGATTCTGTTAAAAGTTTCCTTTTGCACAGTGTTGTCACAGGTTAAAAACCATCATCACATGATATGTTGGCACAGTCACTTTACCTCAGCTAGATGGTTATGATTTTGGACAGTATTTCCTACAAGATGTTTCTTGTTCCATTTTTGCACCATCCCCAAATCATGTTCAATTCCAACTTTTTTTAAAAAAGGTTATTTTTAAATATTAACTTCATAGTGATGGCAAAGCCTACATATTCAATGTACGATCTTAAAATCTGACTATACAGCCTTGTAGACCCTTTATTGCTAAGACCATTCTTGTTAAGATTCAGGAAGAGGCAGAGACTGGCCCCCTGGATCTATTTGACTTTTACAGTATGGGACAGCCTTTCTAACCAGAGAGGGGAGTTATTTTGGTAGCAGATCAGTATCCCAGTTTATAGGGACTGTACTGCACTCAAATGCTTTCTCACACTGGTGAATTCCATTGTGTTTGCATAGTGCTTATTTTTAGCTGCTGTCATTGAAGTTATTACTAGAGACAACATAGGTTCAAAATGTCCCTTGCACTTAAGCAAAAATAAAAGTTTCCTGGGATTCCCTGCACTAGAAGCTTTGCACTTCATTTTTTTTCCAGGTATTAATGCATTCTCAAGCAGTCATCCCCAATTAGTCCTGCTGGTATCATATGCTTGTAAAAGTCCCACTTTTCATATCAAACTTCTACAGTCTCTATATCTTTGTTAATTCTGACTTTTAAAGAAAGGGTATTTTTTTATGTATAACCCAGTTCTCATTTAGGAGTTCATTTTATTTTAATGGTCTTCACATTTCTCAAATAAGCTTCCTAATTTTCACTCGTAATTAGTGTATTATCCAAGTAACAGATCACTCTACTTAGAACTGTTATTATGCAGAAATGCAGAAAGATTGGTAGCCATTGCTGAAAGCTGTCTGACGAGAACAAAGATAGGGGGTAGTGAATAATATGGAGATTCAAATAGAAAGCATTAAACATTCACTGAGCAAATTGAACACCATTCAACCAATACCTTATTTATCTGCAATTAAATAAAGTGAGAATTAATCATTTTTCCATTGTGTCTGAAAACATATTTGGAGAGCCATAGCTGCTGCAGCACCAGCTGCTCAGCTAGCAGGGTGGGAAGGTGAAATGAAATTGCTGGGCATGGCTGGAGGCAGCACTGACCTATACACGGGGCTGTGCTCTCCCTCAGGTGTGCTGTACAGGGTTAGGTACATGCCATTTCCACCCAGGCTTATCAGGAAAGAATGAATTAAACCTCTCAGTATCCCTTCCTCTCCCTGGGCATGATACTGCTACCCCCATGTACATCCCTGAGGAGCAGTGGCTGCTGTGACCATCAGGGCACAGTGGCCCCTGGCCCCTGCACTGTGACCATCTTCACAGCTGCTGCCAGCCCTGCCAGCTCAGGGGAAAGTTTGCCCTCCAATTCCAACCCCTTCACTGTGTCTTTGCTTGTGGACACATGGTGCCCTTTTTCTCCTGTTTGTTTTTCCTCTGCAATCTTTTCAGGATTTCAGTGCTAAGCAGTGGCTGCTTTTAGTCACAAAATGCATTAGTGGCTCTGTACAGATCATAGGGGAAATAATTTTGTAGCAAATGACAGTCGTGAGGGAGGCATAAGGAATTATTTTTGGGAAATAACTCTTGTAAGGGAATCACTTGTGGTATCACTCAAGTGTTTTTAGTACTCAGGAGCAGGCTATGTGAGGTAAAAGCTTTTTTTGCATTGGATGCAATACTATATGGGACATAACAGCTACTGAATATATTAAGGCAGCTCATCTATCCTTTTCTCACAATGTACTAACTACTGTACATGTTTATTAATATAATCAGTTCACAGGAAGAGTGATGTCCTACACCACTAAAGTCTTTGAGAGGAACATATATAACATGTAAGGTTATCTGCTATCTACCCCAGATAGAAGACAAAGAAAGCTTTGGAGTGGGCAGAGGAAGGGGGTGGGTGGGTGGGTGAGGAATACCATGAGGAAGCACTTCCCACTGTCAAAGAGTGCTGCTGCTGAAATACTCCAAATGCAAGCTCAGTATCGAATATACCTCATACATTAGGATTTCCGACCCCTGCTATGTTCCTCAGACCTTAGAAGTACACACATCCGCTCCCCAGTGGTTTTAAAGGAAGGCTGAGCTAGGCTGAGGCGCTTGGATGGAGGAACTGGCTTCACAGGACACACAGAGTTTCAGAACTCCCTGTAAAGGCAGAGCCAAGAGCCACCCATGTTCTGAGTGAGGGGCACGGAGTGCTGGGGTCTGAGCTCACAGCTGGGCTGAGAGATGGCAAGGGGCATTTCCACCTTGCTGGCACAGGGCCAGCCCTCAGATAACCCTCTGCTGTGACACTCAAACCCAGCAGGGAGAACCTTTTATCGAAGGGTACAGGTGGTGCTTCAAAGATAAATGGCTTTGAGAAGCAGGACTCTCCGTTGCAGTCAGCAGACATTAAGTGCTACTCTATAAGATGCTACTTCTTTCCATGGGTTGCATTTTAAAGCAAAATGTAAAAAACAGTTTCCTCCTGAAATGGGTACCTGTTTGGTATTCCCTAAGCGACTGTGAAGTCCTTTTCACAGGAGATATTGCTCAGAAAAGATTTATGAAATGTGGCAGGGCAACATCAAGGCCTTAGAACCATTAATTTAAAATGCCTTTCCCCTTCATCCTCCCGTGTAAATTGCTGAGCAATCATGATTTCTTCTTACCTTCTGCTCTCAGTGATACAGCTCGTGTCATGCCAGGATCACAGTTCCATGACATTAATTATACACAGGCAAGATACACTTTTTATTTTGTGCCCCAAATGGAAAATAGTGCAAAGGAGCACAGAAGACACTGGCTGTCCTTAGGGAATTTCACCTGAGCTCTGTACCTTTAAAAAAAAAAAAAAAAAAGAAAAAAACCTACGGCTTGAGAAATCTTTCATTTTGAAAGTAGTAGGTCACTGCTACATTCAGAGCTGCTTACAGGGGAATGGCTTGAAATATAGAATAATAATATCAGCAGAAATTTTCTTGGGCCTGCTTACTTTTGTGTAAGTGAAGGTAGATGACACGGCTGAGATAACAATCTGACCCTAACCTACCCCCCTCAGTGCAGTAAAATAGAACCATGTCAGTCAGATGAACAGAGCCAGAACATCAGGTCAGTGAGTCTGCCTCTTCCTAAGGCAGGACCATGGCATCTGGTACATCCTGCAGAGTGAACAACTTACATCATTTTAACTACAAATTTATACTATCAGGTTTTACCTGTACAGCTGCAAAAATTATCACAAAACATTAGTCTAAATTAAATATGTTGTATAGAAAGAGACCTTTACAGGGCCAAATTCAGACACCCACCCAGAGCAGGATGGATGAGGCATGGAGAGCAGCTGACTATGAACACAGGCACAGAACGATGTGTGCACTTTCTCACTCCTGTAACGATCTCCCCAGCCCAAGGGCAGCACCTCCTGAGAAGTCTTCACTGGATCAGCATGGGAGAAGTTTTCAAGATCTACTGTAGTCCCTGAGACAGCTCTGCCTAGGATACAGCTTACAAGAAGGTATTGGTACTCATTCAAATGCCTTGAGGATGCTAGATGGGGGAAAGCCCCCAGCAAAACTGAGAAAAGCAACTTTAAGATCAGATATCACAAAGCATCTACACCTCATCTACAGCCCCACGGGCTCACAGAAAGGGCAGCACCAGCGAGGTTCCCCCACAAAGCTATCAGGAGCTGGCAAAAAGGAAACAGTAACCTGAGATGATCCCAGATACAGGCTACAAGCTCACAGCTTGGCAGATCCTCAGGCAGAGCCTTGTCTCTGGTGGTGATTTTTCAGTGCTGGGGAGCAACACAGAGCTGTGTATCACTGTAGCTTTGCAGGTGGTACAAATGGAGAATGAAATATTTTTACTTCAGCAGCCATGACAATCTAAATAACACCACACTACTTTCCTCCTGAACTCCTTTTTCAGTTCTGCCAACAACTATCCCAGGCTACTCTGACAAATGAAGAGTGCTGTTGCAGACAGAACAAGATGCTTTCTAGATGAGGCTTTAAAAAATAAAAATAAATTATGGACTTCTCAGGTTTCTAAAAATCTATTTGGAGTGTTTTGAACAAGCATTGGTGACTTTTAATCACTTTTCATACAAATATTTTCCAATTAGTTTTTCATTATTTCTGGATCTTCTTAAACTTTTGCCTTCCTTTAATGCTGTGAGCTTAATGAAACTCTTTTGTGACTGATCTACGAAAGCAGGTTTATCATGGTGTTTTATGAATCTGACATTTCCACACACATGAAATCCCAGGCACTGAAAATGAAGCGATTTATTGGCAATCTATATTGTATAAAAGAATAACAGGGAGGAATATAATGGCATAAGAAGAAATCACTCAGAGCCAAGACCTGATCCATTGAAATACCTACTGAAATTTCTTAAAACATGTAAGTAGCCCATTCTAATAGATCATTAGAACCAGTCACAGATTTCACTTTTTAGAGGGTTTTTCCTACCTTGCTATTACACGTGCCTTTACATTTTTCTACTAGAAGAAAAAAAGATTCTTTTTTTTTTTTGTTTTCTTTCCAGAAAAAAATTGAGCTAATTTTCCTTAGAAATACCGGCTTGAGACTCCTAGGTATGCCCAGAAGTCACACCCACAGACTTTTGTCAAAGAGACAAAATTTTAGACAATGAGGCTGCCACTGGCTCTGGCTGTGACCAGCATCTCCCTGACCCCAAAAGAGCCCAGACAGGAGCTGGGGGGAGGGACACAAGGGCCATCAGCACAAGAGGAGGAGGTGAAATCCTGCAGGCCTGGGCTTGGGACAAACCAAGCAATGTGACCTTACCCCATCCTCAGGAGAGGCTGCAAATGCCAGGCACAATTCAGGCCTGGAGGCAGCAATAGGGAAGGTCTATAATTTATGGTAGAGAAAAGGTTCAGCTGCAGAGTAATCAACCTTACCTTTTTAACCTGTGCCTGTGTACTTTATTTCTCAATGTGGAGATTCAAAATTCTTCAACTTTTCAAGAGCACTCAGTTATTCTCTGCAATAACACAAGAACAGCCAAATTTGATGCATAATGAAAGCAACAAATGCTATTGTGGTGTTATGCCAGTTTAGCTAAGTTAAGCTTTTACTGCATCCTTTTTGCTAGATTATATTGGGGGTTATTTATTGGTGATTCATATTCTTCTTGTTATGATGCACATGATAAAATTATCCACGTATGGGGAAAAAAAATTAGAAGTCTGCACACTATTTATCTCACATACAATATTAGACCCTGAGATGTGTAATGAACAGAAGGATGTCAAACCAGATAGTAAATTTCCCAGTTGCTCAACTAGCACTTGTTTTTTGTGATTTGTTATTATCTTCCAAGCTCAAAGTGGCCATGATCAGCTCCCTTGCCTTGCTGTGTGTGCTTGGGCACCCCTAATGTAACAAGTCACAGACATTCAGACTGTCACTGATCACACTAGAGAATGGCATTTAGACTGCTTTGAAGAAAAAGTACTAGCTGTTCTTCAATTTTGAGTAGACCTATTCCTATAGAATACAAAACAGGAGCATAAAGTCCTAAACCAAATAAAAGAACCACTGACTACTGAACAACAGCTGCCTTACAAAATCCCCAAGCTGACTCTGCTGGGGATAATGTCTAGTCTACTGCATCCTGAAAATTTCAGAAAGAAAGATCAACTAACAACTTTAGAGAGCTCTCTTTTGGAGAGCTCACAGGAAAGAATAATGGAGAGCAGAACCAGCAAGTACAAGGATTTTGTGGTATTTTGAGAACTCAGAATAAATTAATAGATTTGAGTGCAAAAGCAATAACCACAGCAATTTGTCATCTGCTCTCTTCACTTAACTGTAGGCATAACACTGTGATAATAGAGAACCTATGCAGTTCCTACCTTCAGTCCAGCACCTGGAATTACATTTCTTTGTATTTGGAGCATATTTTCAGTTAAAAATTTAGCACTTCTCTGAGGAACCAGTACTTATCTTGCTTCTTTAAAAGTGCTAAAAATACTTATTTAAAGTTTGAATTTCATAAGCCATGAAATTCTTCCAGGTACTGGCTTACTTTGTGCAGCTTGTGAGATTAAAAAGCCTACCATTTTCCACTGAAAAGGTTAATCTACCTGTGTTCTTATGCTTGTATGGCAGAAAAGGAGTTTTATCTCCAGACCAAGATAGTAGTGCTATTTAAAAAATATAGGTAGCATAGAAAAACAGAAAAGTATATTCAGAGCATTTGTCCAGGATTCCCTTCACAAATAGTTGGTGACAGCACAAATGTTTTTCATGGACTGATCATGATACTATCACAAAAACCTTTTTTTTTTTTTTTTTTTTGCATATATTCTCTAAGAGAGGTAAAAAACACACAGTTTTTCCCCTGAAAATGCAGAACAAAGAAAAGCACTCTGAAATGTGGTAGGACTTGTGGAAATGATCTCCATTCATCATCCTAAGATAAAACACAGGTTTATTGTAATTAAAAAGCATATTCTCATAAGTAAACCTATTGCAATGCTATTAACTCACAGATTTCTTTAATGCAAATATGCGAAATGTTGATTAATGCATAATGCTGACAATTTTTGCTTTTGTGTCAAGGTTCAGTAGCAAATACGAACTTCAAAAAAGAAGCATGCAAATCACAGTCATTAGTGCATTAATCTTTTGCAGGCAGGTTTTGCAAAAAAACAAATCTCATTAATGTGTTGAGGCAATAGGAAGCCATATTATACATGCTGTCTCCAAAACATAATAATTTCTGAAAAAAGTGAGAAAATAACCACAAGCGCATGATACCTCTTGCCATCTAAAAATGTTCTATAGAGACCCACTGATCCTTTTTTTTTGTACACCTGTTGAATTCTTTCTTGTAATATTTATCTCTTGCAAAATCTAACTTATTGTACTGGATTTTTAACCTCCCCAGTGATTAAATGCAAGGTTGTGATAGCTAATTGTCTTTGCCATGTCTAAGTAAAGCAAATGCCTGGATCTGCTGTCTTTTTCATGAAACATGTCACTGTTTTCAAAATCAGCCTTGGGGCCGTGGTGGCAGCTCACACCATAGGGGACAGCAGATGAAGGCTGTGCGTGTCCCCACAGCCAGTGTGGCTGAGGGCAGGTGGCATTGGGCTGCTTTGGTGGCTGGAGTCCCCGGGGCCAGCACAGCACTCAGAAAGGCATGACAGGATTCTTCTGCCACTGCCTGTGAGTGAGAAAAGAGCAATTTTCCCTGTGCCCTGGCTCCAAGAACACCTGCATGTTTTAGCAAGTTCTATCTTGTCAATATTGCAGTCAGATGCAGCTCCCCATTTCTGAGATTCCTTACATGTCTAGGATAGGAGTAACTTCAGCTGCAAGTCAGGGAAATCTACAAGGAAAACAACTTCAAGGCAACGTTTTTTTCTTTGATCTTGCACATCCTCTCCTCAAACGCCGGGTAAAACAATTGAATTTGCTTTTCATCCGGCAGTGAGTCTGGGAGCTCTCCCAGGTTCAGGCACAGAGGACGTTGCTCACTAGTACACACAGTAGGATCTGGCTCTGCACCATGTCACCAAAGGCCATCTGGCTAAGGGTTAGCAGCAGCACAGCACACTCTGGTGACAATAGGCTGCTGTCCCTGGAGCTACCTCCCTAACAGCTGCCAAGTGAGGGAGACAAACTGTCTGTGTCTGTCATTGCAGCCTCCTCCTGCAACATCAATTTGTATTCACTTCTGTGATGCACTTAGGTTGTAATTAAACCAGCATCTCTAAAGTGGTACATTTAACTATAGGCTCTGATGTTTTTGGAGTTAATAAGCTGAAACAATTTTGACAGCATATGCACTACACAGGTGACCACAGTCCTCAAAAGACAAGAAAAAAGAGCAAGCAAGCCCCTCTTCTAGGTATATCTGCTCCCTTTCTTTCTTCCATCTTAAAATAGAGGCCTTTCATGCCACATTTGACAGCATGAAGGGAGTGCTACTGGACAGGTCACAGAATACTGCCAACCTGCTCCATCATGAGAGAGACACATGAGCAAGACAGAGCAACTGTTAGTAGTTAAAAGAAAATAAAGTGCCTACCTGCTTACTCTGTACTGGGAGCTCATTAACCACTGGTTGTTGCACAGGCTGAGTTTGATCTCCTAATTTTAGCACGTAAAATTTAAATGGACATGATTACATAAGACATGGGAGGTACCCATGACTAACGCGCTACTTTAGACTTCTGATTGGAAGAGAGCAAGTTTTTAATGAGAGGATTTTCCAGCTAAGAAGAGTATCTTGATGCTCAAAAAAGAAACTAGAAGTTAAAAGCTTCTGGTATGGTTTTGGTTTTTTGTTTGGTTTTTTGTTTGTGTTTGTTTGTTTGCTTTTGAAATGAAGCTTAGCTGTGACAATACAACATAGCCTAAGCAAATTAATTCAATAAACTCACTTTTCTTTCTAGTAATCTAAATAACCTGTCCTTCCTGTGTATGTGAGACAAAGCCATATACTCAGAGCTTCTAGATTACACAGAAAATATCTTTGAGAGCACAGAGGACAATATCCAGATTTCTCATTTGCTGTTTTTTCAAATTGCCCACTATACAAAGTGGAATGTACCCAGCAGCAGGCACATTGCTGCAGAGACAGATCCCTCTCAGCTCCCTTTCTATGACAGTAGCTCTGATTTGGGAGAGCCCCTGCTGAAATGATCAGGAAGTGCTGAACCATGTAGGCACTTCTATTACAAACAGTATAAGTATTTTTCTGAGGGAATTTGCAGATGCTCAAGACCAGTTATTCTGCATCATTCTCAGGATACTGGATCAGCAGTGTTCTCTGTAGGGAAAAGCACTGGGAGAAGGCTATGAGTAAAGTTATTGCAGAGAGCTAGCCAGAAAGACTGGTGGCCTCCTGCTACAAAAATTGAATCTGGGGCAGCACATCCATTCTCCTCTTGACCCCAGCCATGTATTTTCAGGTGTGCTGTATCCCGAGAGACAGAAAAGAGGGACAAGTGGGAAAATACCCACCAATACCTTCCACCTGTGTGATTTCCACACTTGGCAGCTCCTGTTATTCCTTCACAACCACCTCTTCTCAATGCAGCTGCAAAGCCCTCTGAACCATAACCTGGAGGACAGCCAGGCTGTTGAAGGAAAGTCCCTCTGTGCAAGCAATGAATTATATCTCACATAAAATGTAGTTTTAACGTGGTTCCATTTGACTTTTTTGGGTTATTGTTCAGATAGGTATTAAGATCTAACAAATTGTCATCATTTGCATTAATTGGCATTTATATTACAGTTAAATGCAGATGGCAAGTGCCTGCAGGCTGGTTTCCTTATCTGCATTTGCCATTCCACCATGACTTTGTAAATCATGGCTTTCAAACAGTTGGAGAAACAAAGCATTGAGGAAATGTCTTCTGAAGATGGTGTACTTACTTTCCTAAAAGAGTTGATTTTTACAAGGATAAAAGAAGTACATTTTTTAAAGAATGCTGCACAATTTCACCCAAGAAGAGTCAGAGAGAGGATTCTGTACTCAGTAAAAGCAAAATCTGTAAAGTGAATAGGCTGAATGTACTGGTGCAGATTCTGTTGACAATTTTCCACACAGAACACACCCCACTACCCCAGCTGGCACAAAACTGGGAGCAGCAGCATTCCCCAAGTGAGCAGCATAAGGGAAACTGGGTTACCCCGGATGAGCCTGAAGTCTGAATCTGGAGCAATGCTCCAGACCCCATGGGAAATTGTGGGCTTGCTGAAAGAACAAAATGTTATATTCAGAAGCCTGGAGTGGGCAGAAAGGCAGAGGAGATGATCAAAATAACAACACTTCTTCATCTTGTCTCAGAGGGAGTCTGGGTAGTCCTGTGCTGCATCTGCAGCTGAAGAGCAGCAACTGCCACAAATTCCCACTCCACACATCCCCAGCTTTTCACCCTTTATCTGTTTCAAATATGTGATGATACTAAATATTTTCAGCCAGATGAAAGTTTACCTTTACTACTAGAACAGATGTTATATACTCATCAATTTAATTTACGAGATACCTAAGGAAGAAATATAGTCATCCACAGTATCTAAAAGGAGATGAGTTATTCACCATATTGCTAGGTGAAAGATGTTAATGTCCTCTCCATCTCTTTATTACCTGTGCAAAAGTTCCTGATAAATTAGTTGTGGTACAATGGCAGAACATAAATATTTCAGCTAGGAACTTTTAAACTGGAAAAAAACTGTAAATTCCCCCACATGTGGGAGCTAGTCCCTAAAAATTGTTGTTAAATCTCAGCATGTAGATAGTACAGGTCAAATAGCTAGCTGGGTGTAAATATTCCCAAGAGCCAGAACATTGCTGATGACCACCAAATGCTCCTAATGTTTCTAATCCCCTTTGCTACTCACAGGGGTGCTACCTCTGTATCCTCCCCTTCCTCAGTGATTTATTACCCTGAAATCTTCTTTCAGGTTTGATTCAAAGTCTGCAGTCCTCCAAAGCTTGGTTTGGTGATAAATTCATCACATTTTTGGAATGGTAAGTTATACAGCAAAAAGTTGTATTCCTCAGGGTTGTTTTGGGGAGCATTTTTGTTAGAAATTTTAAAAAAATGAAAGACTTCTTTCAACAAGATTGACACAGTATTTTGATTCCCCATTTTTATTTCTAAGCTCATTCTCACCTACTATTTTGGAATTACTGTTATTAGAAGAGTGCCTGGCACAGGTCTCTGAGCTCAGAGCCTCATTTATTGCTATTAGCCCAGCAAAGGTGTATTGAAAGAAGGCATTCATCAAATGCAATTTGTCCATCTTACTTCTTTATTCTTTCCCTACAAATGCTCTGAGTAACTCTGATTTTTCCCACCATTTTCTCTGAATCACTAATTATTACGTTTGATTTCCATTAATACGAGCAGCTAATATTATTTGGAACAGTCTGTCATTAGGGCAGGCCATCCTATTTTATGTATCTCACATTTGTATGTTTTCCAAATATAGGTATATATAATTGTAGCTAATTGGTGTTTAGTGCCTGGTGCCAGTGTTCCAACTCTAGAATATGTATATATATATATGTGTATATATTATATATATATTTGCACTTTGCTGCAAGGACCCAGTTCTGCAAAGCATTTAAACTCCTGCTTTGGAGCTTTGATGCTTCCCTAGCCAAAGCCTAATTCTATGTGTTTTTTTCCCCAGACATGTTTTCAAGATGTTAAGGCAATGGGAATAGTGTCAGATTGGGATGCTGAGAAACTGATAGCAAACCCACTCTCTCTGAATGAAAATTTAATCTCAGTTTGGCAGAAACCCTCCTGCAAGAAGGTTTTCTCTGTTCCCACTGCCTCAGATCCCACTGCACCAACGCTCCATTCAAAGCTCTGTTTTCTCACTATAGGAAACATCCATCAGGAAGTGGAATAGTGCACAAAGAAGCAACTTCCATTACTTTCTCTAGTATCAAGACAAGATTTAGGAGACATTAAAAATTACAAAATGGTCTAATTTTTTTGTGCTTTTGTGAGCATAGAAGGATGAAAACTGTGTCCTTGGAAATACCAGCTTCACAAGAATGGGCTCTGTCGACCAGTGCAGCTTATCCTCATCATTCTGAGCTGATGAAAAATTACAGGTGTATTTCAATCAAGCAAGTTTTTCATTAAAAAGTATGAGAACAAAACCACACAAGTTTCAAATTGGAAATGCTTCTTAAAGTAATGAAGAGGTGAAGTTTAGCTGCCTGGTGATTCCAGGTGCAGCATAGCACTATGACTTCTATGAGGACCAGACACAGCATCTGCACTAGCTAGAGGCAATGACATGTGGGATAAGATGAGCTGGCCAAGAATCTCATCTGCAGGTAAGACTACAGAGGGGATGCAGCTGAAAAATAGCTCAGTGTTTCTCAAGACAATAATTTCTAAACTGAGCAATCTCACATGATAATTTAGAGTTTGAGGATTAAAAGGTCGGTCATTGTATTTCTATTACTAAATACTGATACAAGATTTTTTCTTTGTTCTCCTTGGGCAGGTAAGGTATATCATAAAGATTTTTAAATTAAAATAAGTTCTCCATTATGGAGTGCATAAAAAGTGTGGAATGTAAAAAAAATAATACATTAGAAAAAACCTTACTAGAAATGAAAAGCATAGAAAGAAAGTGTGTCATTAGAGAAAAAATATTGCAATTTAACTGGTAATTTGTTTCTTGAATTCTTCTTTTTAAGAAAGTAAGACATGATCATTGACTAAATTCAGGTTAATAAAATAGTTGTTTGCTCATTCTTTACAGAAAAGGTTTGATTGATGTTCTGAGAGGCACAATTCACAATCTGAATTTTCTGCCCAGGATTATATTGCCAATAGGTCCCTCTAGCAAGAGACATAGTTTTTTGTTTGTTTTCCCCCAAGCTGTTTAATATAAACATATGGTAAAAGCATATAACAATATTGTGTCAACCCAAATGGAATGTGAGTTTGTAACAGAATCTTCTCTAAAATAATCTAAACAATCTTTGTGACTTCAGTCTGACTTAATTAGCTTTTGGACTTGCCTTTCCCTTTTATAAATGAGATCCAGTGAATAAAGAGGTAATATACGCCAAGTTCCCCATACAGACACTGATATGCTGCCAAATGCTGCCCAAAGCAAAGTAAGCTGCCTTCCATGGAAATTCACCCACACAAAATAGAATTATGTTTTTCTACTCTCCCGGAAACTGCCATACAATCCTTCTGTTTAATTTGAGAAGACAGGAATAACTTTGTAGCATAACTCATGTAATAAAAGAAACAACTTCTGTTGGGAGTCCTTCATATTGTAGATGTAGTTTACAGAAAAAAGACAGCTGACATTCTTAAAAAAAAAAAAAAAAAGACAAGTAGCAAGTTAAATCTGCCTGATGTAGTGGCTTAGCAGAGAGGAGCACAGACTCCACCCACTGTCTAGATTTGGGGAGTAAAGCAGTGGCTAGCACTGGCGGAGCTGCATTATCAACTGATGCATCTGCTGTGCTCCATCGGAGCTGGAGACTCAGCACCATCCACAGCCACGAGAACCTCTGAGGAACAGTGACTTCCTTATAAGCCTTATCTGCTTCCCCCAGGATGGTAAATATTAGGCTTTTCATTTTAGATTAACAAAAGGCCATTAGGGCCTTGGGGAAAAAAACCCCCAACCTTAGCAGAAAAATAACAAAACTTTAATGCAGAAACCATAGTGTGTGATCCTGGAGTGTGCAGACAATGTGTTTGTTCAAAAGGAGAAAAAAGCCCAGGAATCTCCTGTTCTCTGTCCTCCAGTCAATCTACAAACATGGGTGAAAAACAAAGGAAATTTTCTAAGATTTGGCTCTTCTTACAAATGTTTTGCAAAACAAATTGTAGAGATTCTTTTGCTGTCTTTGCAAGTGAACTTTGCAAGGACTTTACAATTTTGCTAGGGTTTTTTTCATTATTCCTTTCTTCAGTTGTACCTGCACACAAAAGTATTAGCGGAAATGATGCTGGTCTAGCAGCAGAAATGTTGCTGCTTAACCTCTGCCTGCCCTGTCTCCACACAGGGACGCATGCTGAAGAGATGATAACTGAACTGCCTGCCTCTTGGCCTCCCCATCCTACAGCACCATGGAGACCAGGTGCATGGAGGTTACTGAACAGTAGGAAAGATATTTTTGTAATCTAACTTGAAGCATTTTGTCACCTTCCTCTTCACACAGAAATAGCAGCAGGTAGAAGAAGAGCATTTGTCAAAATGAGGGTAAAACTTGTTAAGGACTTGAGTGCCTTTTATGTGGCAAAATTTGATATCCTGTGACAGATATAAAACACTACAGATTAGCATTTTAAACCTAGGAGTCACTTTCTACACAACTGAAAACTTAGCTACACCACACAGTATCTCACAAGCTCTCAGGCATTCTGTAGCAATTTCATTTGTTCAAAATGTGGTGCAGAAGGGCCACATTTTGCAGAAGGGCCCAGCTGTTATGGTTTGTTAACCTGCAAATGAGCATCAAGCTGTGAAAGAAAATCTTCAAGATATGCCCTCTATTAATTCAACAATAATTTTTGCACCATTTGAATGATAGTCTGCCCGGTTTTATTTTTTTATGTAGAATTTAACCTAGTGGCCATAATTACATTTTTATTATTTTACTGTCATATTTTTCAAAGATGGCTTGGAATATACAAAAGATTACTGGAACAAACATTTTTGTGTTTCAGTGCACAGATGTGAGGCAATATTCTTCAAACCCAGTTTCCTAAAATCAGGCTTTTGGTTTTTATGTACCTTTGCTTTACAGGTTTTCACAACCCCTATAATGAATGGGTTTGCAATGACTTGGAAAAGTCAAGCCATTTTTGCTTTATTTTCTTAATAGTTACTTTTGAATCTCACCTTAGGTATAAGCTGTAAACATGCTGTCTCCCAGAAAATGTCTGAGATTTCCAAAGATGTTCAGGGTTATCCAAAATCTACACCACTGTTTAGTGAACACATTAAATGTAGATTGATTTCCATCGTTATGGAAATCACTTGTGAGAATCTCATCTTCATTTCTTATAGGTTGTAACTCTGACTTAGACTCCATTATTGAAATGGAAAATAAAGCCCCTCCCAGAAATTTTAAGATTGGGCATGCACAACTCTCTTTCAAACCCACAGATTGAGTGGCTGAATCAGAGCCATAGAGAGCAGCACAAGTGGCAGCATGTGTAGTGCCTGAGGATGCAGGGTGAGTATCTAAAACTGTGGAAGAGTCTCCTGAGGAGCTCAGAGCACCTTAAGCCATAGGAAGGGCAGGAGCTTGGGGATCATCAGGCACACTTTGGTTCAGGGCTTGAAGCCATCCCTTTGATGCTGCTGCTCTACTGACTGCCAGGCAGCACTCACCTTTCTGGAGTAAAGCCTGTCAAGCCCAGCTTGTGAAGGCTGTTTTGATGGTGCCCCATCCATCATTATTGCCATGATTTGTAAGTGGCTGGAGGTGATGATAGGGGTAGTGTGCTCTGAAAAACTTTGTTCCATGGATGGGACCTTGTCAGTGACAGCAACAGCTTTTTCCTGATGATTCTTTAATTTAACCTGATTTCTACCACCATCTACGTCCTAAATTAACCCTTGTTTCCCAAGACTGTTCACTACACCACGCCATAGCTCCTGTTGGCTAGGGCATTTTATTGGTGCAGCTGAAAACAGTCTTCAAATAGGAAAAATTCCACCTGATCAATTATATAACTTTGTCTTTTGATGCCAAACTTTCACACAGTAGAATAAGTTGCAAGAAGTAGAACAAAAAAAAAAAAAATCAACATGAAATAAGATGCTCAAGGTGTCCTTGTTCATTGCAGGTGGTTGTAATTTGATCACCTCTCATGGTCCCTTCTAAATCGAACTATTCTATGATTCTATAATATGCTAATTGAAACAATAGACATTATAAAATTCCTATTAGTTCATACCAAGTTTTCCTAATATAACATAAAGATTATGGACACCAACACACAGTGTAATCACATTACATTAAATGATTCAATACATTAAGGTAAAAATGTTCTGGATTTGATATTACTTGGCTTGGGTTTATATTTTGGCTGGAATTTAATGAAGTTTTCCTAACATTTCTGACATAACCATTTTAAGCAAATAATTTGTAAAAAAGTCCTTGATGACACAAATTAAGGGGTATCCCTTAATTTGCACAAGTCATGTGGCAAAGCCACACTGAAATTTATCTGAATGCATGTTTTTTATATGAAAGAGAAATATTACTGGATTCTACATTCACAGTGAAGGAGAAAACCAAAAGCATCTCATCATAGGTTAACTGAGTTAAATTAGAAGAAGAAACAGCTTTCATAACACAGGAAAAACTCAATTACTTCATATTTTTTCTCCCTCAGTGCTGTTACACTTTCTCTTCAATCTACCCTGTGTTTTTTCTTGTTTGGAACATTTCTATGCCAGTATCTGGCATACCTATAGATGGAAAATATTTAATTTGAGAAGTGAAAAATCCGGCCTTGATACAATTGAACCTAGCAGCAGAAGTTGATATAATTCCCAGTGAACACAAATGGTGTACAATCCTGGGTTTATTTTGGTGCTTTGGGCTCTATTCCTCACCATTTCCCGCAGCACACACAGCCCAGCAGGACCAATCTCTCCCACAGCCCAGTGCTGACTTCTGCATGTAGACAGCAGTGTCGTCTTTGCTGACAGAAATCTTCCTCCAGCCTCTGTGCTGGCCAATGTAGCATGAGGTTTTCTAAAATAAATAAGCTCTTCTACTATAATTTTATGTGTATTTTCACACATGAAAATATCATTGCCCTCTTGACCTCTGTAGCATATAATATATGCAAGTTTTGCCCTTTAAGCAACCTTCTACTGTTTTTCTTCTCTTCCCTTTCTGTATTCTCTTGTCAGTTTAGCAGGGACTTGATTTACTTTCTTTTTTCCATTCAGTATTTGTCTTTATTCCCACTTCACAAGTGTCACAGCATCTACAGTTCATTGTATTTGATCAAGTTAGATCACATATACATAGTGAAGTCCCTGAAACACACAGGCAC